>NC_088202.1:82433832-82748472 GCF_037126465.1 Ornithodoros turicata | reverse complement strand
CATTTGCCCACACTGGAGCCCACCGCATGAATCATGTAATTCGGTGTAGCAACACTCAGAAAACCTACCTTTGAGATGAGGAGCGTCTATCAAAAACAGCGATAAATATTCGAAGTGCCTTTGTTTACAAGACCGTTGAGTGCCCATGAAGGACGGCATTTTTTACGAGGTGAGAGTGGTCAAGTTAGTGTTACGTTGGCTATGACTCGTGACCAAAAGCACAGCGTTGCAGCACATTTCGGAATTTCTCAGTTGAAGATCGGGAAGGTATGCTCTAATACTTCGACATATGACGCATTTTAAAAAATTACAGAATATATGCACTTATATGCAGTATAAAAACTATCTTCACGGCTTCCTAAACATGTGTTTTGTGTTCCAGACTAGGCCTGCATGCATACACTGTCCCCAGGGAAAACATGCATTTGCATACTAATATGCTATAGCCTACTACTAATAAGCCAGTACTTTGTGGGGGGAAAAAGATTGCACGCTTTGCTCATCAAGCTGCCTCAGTGGGAGGTGGTGGGGAGGAGGTCTTGATATTGTGATCATCCATCGCGACGCTCACGATAATAACGAACTGGAAGTTGAGCGATTCAGCAAGATCGGGGCGATATTTTACGTTCGTATCCATACAGGTATGAGGACACAGCAAACAGAATACATTCGGGTCAAAGTGTTTAATATGCGCGATCGGCAGTATACGAAAATTGCAAACTGTATGACGGTTAACCTCCACACCGCAAACGAAATACACGAGGCTCGCGCACACCTACTGCATCGGCCTTGTAAGTGTTCAGCTATACACACTTCAAAAGTTACTACACAAACAAACAAAAATAAAGAAATACAAATTAAGATACAGAGTAACATAACTGCACTGGGAATTTGCGAATTGAAATTTATATGTTTTGCTGAACCCCCCGTATGGGCCCGTGAAGTATACCGCACGGCGTTGAACACTTCATAGAGTTCAGCCGCCGCGGACGATATCCTGTGCTCACTCGAACTTTGCATGAGAAATGCGCCAGGTTGACCCGTTGTCCTTCGTCGATTCACGAGTGAAAATCGTCCCCATCTTAGTGTATCTCGCCAATGACATCCAGGGTATAAGTAGTCTTAGTACATCCTGCGGAGTGGTCATCCTTTTCCGGATATGTCCACAGTAGCAGTCTGCTGCTGGAGAGTCCACGGGGGACAGAGCAGAACTTCCAGCACTCCATGTAGTGGGATTTATTTCATCAAGTTCATGAATCATTACTGTCTTATGTGTGCCTGAATTCGGCCCACGACAGATAGCCCGAACGCGGATATCGTCGCCGGAAAAATCCTACACACGGTGACACCAAGTTCATGACGCAGCTCGTATTTCTACCAGTTCCAAAACTGCGGTCGCCTTAGTACTAGGCGCTCAGCTATTTTGCGTCGCCATTCCAGATTAGTTTCAGTAGCGGACACAAACATTCCAGGTATATGACCACAAAAGCCAGCACTCCATCATCATGTCTACCAGCCCAAGGTACTGGGCCCCATGACCACAGCAGGGGGCTGTCACAGGACACTTGGAGTTCCGACTGGGAAAATAACAGAAATAGACATCACAAACTGAGATCGTAAACAATGGAACTCAGATACATGCATCCCCACTGCTACACTACCCTACCCTACCAAGCTACTTCCTCTCCCTGTTTATTTGTTTCCTCATTTTCTCTTTTGTGTGTGCGTGCATTCCCCCATGTTTTAACCAACTGTGTGTAGGTGTACTGGGGTAGCCAGCACGGCTTTGCCGAGACTTATGTCCCATTTTTTCCTGTTATTTATTATCATCATCATCATCATCCACACAGGTAAAAACAATCCTTAATGGCACCAGAGCATATAGGGGTCGAAATACTACCGTCCTTTCGCACCGGACCGACGAACTACCTTCGATGGGTGAGGGGCAAGGGTGAGGAACCGCTATCTCATACTCTGACAAGTTGAAGACCTCAGCCACGCGTCTGAGAAGAGCTGCCGCCAGTACACGCTTGAGAAAAGCGTGCCGTGTAGGGCGTCTGGTTCCCCACAAATAGGACAGCGATTAGAGAGAGGTGTTCTCACAAACGATCGGCTATGATATCGCGCGAGGCCACGGGCGACACGCCACATCAAAGACAGGTATTTTGCGCGAACAGGTCGTGAGGATTATAGAACGGAATGATCCTTGACCTAGAATATGGTAATGGTTGCGTTCGGAACGGGCTTTGTTGGGTTATCGGTCGACTAAGACTTTTTATGACGCCTTTGGGGGAATAGTTATTTTCAAACCGAGTCGAATACGAAGCGAATAGTTACACAGCCGAGGCGAATACGAAGCGATTATATCGCATAACCGAACCGAATACACAGGAACTTCATTTTTATCCGTTAGATTTTTCATTAAAAGGCATTTCATTAATTTTTTCGTAAAAAATAAAAAATCCTGAAGCGAGCACATGCGTTGAAATATCTATCGCCGAATTTTGTTATGCAAATGAGCCGAAACCGAAACCTCGCCGATCAGGAGCGCAGGGAGAACAGCGCTCATTCCGCATCCGCCTCGAGATCGAACTGTAGGGGGCGCTGCGACGGATGCCCTAGTGGGGATACGGCATGATCGGACGCAGCAGGCTCTGGCTTTTCTACGCAGATATCGCAGCGTTTCTGGATGAAATGCTGCTGCCAGTGCCTCACATATTGCGGATGTGTTGAAATGCGATACTTAGAACGCTGATAAGGTGTGAAAGTTGACAAATATTGCTGCACTGCGAAACGCTCAAGTCGCGAAGTTGTGAAAAGAAAATGTCCTGTGTGCTTTTGAAGGGAAACACTGCCTCCTTTGTTCCAAGCGTGATTTTGTTTGTCTTTTGCTGCTCTCGCTCGAATATTTATTCGTCGCTTGTGTATTGCTGTCTTTCCCTCTACCTTTTTATCTTACGTCGAGACAACAAGGATTAAAAAAAAAAGACTCACTCAAAACTCCTGTCTCCACTGATCTAAATGTACAATGTACTAATCAACAATAACAATGAATCTAAATATACAAATGTGCAAGAATGTAACATAAGGGCAGAATAGCCCTAAGTATTGAAGCCCCTCGCTACAATTTTTGCAATTTTGCGTCGAGCAAGTACGGGAGAGGTTCGAGGTTTGATTCGTCTCCTTGCGGGCATTCACTAAATGGTGCTAAAATATGTTACGAGATGACCACACCTTTGTGGTGGACATGACATTGGGGTGCTACCGGTCAGGTAATAACTACATATAAACTAAGTTTTTGGTTCCAGCGGCAGGTATATATTCTGAAACACGCTGTTGCACACGTGTTTCATACCCCAAAAAACACGCGTGTTTTACATATTACGTTCAGGGGTAGTGATAGCATTTTACCTTGAATGAGTGCGTTCCAATGGTATGTGAAAGATAAAAGCCTAGTCTGTCATACGGTTAGATGAAATGAGATGAAAGCTTGAAATTCACACATTTAAAAACACCCGTGTCATAAATACAGGGTGTCCACGCTAAGTGTGAACAGATTTTTAAAAAATATATATAACACTTTTTCCAAGATGAAATCAATTGCAATATAGCATATGCTAAAGGGCACTCCCTAGCAGGGCATTAGCAAAGTCCAAAGGCAATGTCTTAATTAACTTTCATTAGTTAACTTTTTAATTATAAAAGCTACAAAGTTGTCCCAATGAGAACATCTGTTCCTTTCGGTCACCTGATATCGTAGCCGTCTTCAGAACAAAAATCCGTTCGATAGATCGCCCGCAAAAAATTGGTGAATCCGCATACTGGAACATATGCACGTTCTGTAGTTTTCTTCCCTGCTACGCACGCTGGTGCAGAGAACTAGAAAAGTTCAAAAAAGTTTTCCACCAAGTCATTTTCACTCATTTTGAAGCGATTTTAAAAGCACAAATGTCCAGAAATTGAGCCTTCCAAGTACGTTTTCGAGCGCGATGACCACAGCGAAAGCACCGGCTCAAGTCGCGCATCCCCACTAAAGGCAGTTCACGGAGCAGCCGCATGGTGGCGACGCTGTTCGATCTCGAGGCGATATATGCTGGCACCGCTTTGATGCCCAGAGAAGCCTCCGTCGGCGAAGGTCTCCCGAGCCGCGCTGTTTTGGTTTCGGCTCATTTGCATAGCGAAATTCGGCGATGGATGTTTCACGGCAAGCGCTCGTTTCAGGATGTCAATCTAGTCTCATATGTCACATCGCCGAAACACAGAAGAGAAGAAACGAAGAAGAAGAAATGCATCGTAGTGGTGTCCATGTACATTTCCCCCAACGTGCCCCTCGCCAAGATACATGCGTTTCTGGATGAAACTTTCACCAGTGAACGAACCCCCACGTACTACAGCGACCATAAGGGGGGGGGGGGGGCGTAGCCAGACCTCAAAGGTAGGGGGGGCTCGAAAACTCCCCCCCCCCCGCTGATCCTGTGTCGACAACACACACATACTTGTGCACACTGCAAACTGAGGATTAAAAAAGGGAACGAAAATAGTTGATTTAGACGTTCACAGTACGATTACATGTATAGGCGGTCATGACCAATGAAGTGGTGTCACGAGCTTGGAAGTATTTTGAAAAGCTCATACTTTGAAAACCATTCAAGAGTGCTTCTTAGATAGACGCCATGAACTGCAAGAACTTTCGCGATAGTCACACTGGTCCCCCCCCCCCCATATATTATGTTCTTGGATTTGCACGATTTGTGTGGGTCGGTCCGTGGCAGGTAGGGGGGGCTCGAGCCCCCCTAGCCCCCCCGTGGCTACGCCACTGGGGGGGGGCACACCTTACGGTCCTTCAACTGCTGCTGACCAACACCCTGAAGCATATCAAGCACAACACCCTGGTGCTGACCAAGATCTTGCTGTGGACCGCATTCAACAGAGCGAACCATGCGCGTATAGCGACAGACGTGGTCAAATAAACATCAATGTCGCTGTCGTTGATTTGATATAATTTTCATAATGTCTGCCGTTTCTCTCTTTTTT
Source organism: Ornithodoros turicata (assembly GCF_037126465.1). Lineage (NCBI taxonomy): Eukaryota > Metazoa > Arthropoda > Arachnida > Ixodida > Argasidae > Ornithodoros > Ornithodoros turicata. The sequence continues at coordinate 82,743,438 of NC_088202.1, read as the reverse complement.
TAGATAGAATATCTTTCAACGAGGATTATCCCCATTCTGCTACTCGCTTTTGCCGGAAGTTTCCCAATTAACAAGTCATCTTTGTCAGTCATTCAGTCATCTCTGAATCATCTTAATTAATTACTCATCTTGTAGTTACATACTCTTTTCGAAAGGACGCCCGCTTGGCAGTAGAACCCACGTGCAAAAACAGTATCTGTATAGCTTTCATAGCTTTTTTTATAAGAAATCTGTGTAAGGGATAAAGATGAACACCCTGTATAGGCAGCACATGTACGGTATAAACGTGCGTACGACGTAAGTTCGGCCTTACGCGTGCAGTTTCGAAACTATTCGAACCACGACTGACATAACGTGAAACTTGGAGAGATAGACATGGCACGACATGCACGTCGCTGTGCCCAGGTTTCACGCGATGTCAGTCGTTGATTCTACCCAACTAGCTCGCGTTGGAAGACTTTTAGACTATTCGATCGTACTCAGCTTGGAAGAAACGTAGATTCGAATCAAAATTCGAATATACAATTCCGTATTCGATTCGTAATTCGAATCGAGATAGATAGATAGAGCTGTAAAAAAAAAAATATATTGCAGACTACCACGGAAGCTGTTGCGATTTCCAGCGGCAGCTGTTAGCCACTTTTGCTGACGCTGACGAGAATTTTGACATTGCCGCTAAATGTCGCAACGCTTGCCATGACGGTCTGCAAATTTCTTTGTAAAATGTTTGTGATATGTTTGTATAAGAGTGATTAACACTGGACACAGCTTTCGACATGTTTCAAACTCGTTTCTTCATTACAGTACATATCTATTATCAATGTACAGTCCATTTATATAGTGCATATGATGGCTTTATGGTCTGAAGAACGCGTTGTTATGGAACCACTGTAGAAATATATTTGTGGCAAAAGCATTTTTCCTTGCATTGGCGGCCTCGCGGCGTCTTTCTCGTTCTGGTGAGATCTCACTGCTGGGTCCTGGCGTCATATGACTGCGTCACTCGGGCCGGCAGCTGCTCTCCTTCGACGTGAGTTTTCCCTCTTGCCCTCTAGTTGTCGTTGCCGCCTCCCTTCCCCTTCTTCCGGCGACTCATCTTCTGATGTAACAAAACAACAACTTTATTTCAGGATGATGGGTGGGGAGTTTCATCGCCGGGGGCGATACTCTACCCCATTGCTGGAGGTGAAGCGGGGAATGAAGGAATGGGTTCCGTTACAATGATAATCGAAGTCCTGTGGCGTCCAAAAAGGCGAAGAGAGCCTTGAGGACAGAGCGTTGGTGAGCTGGATACGGCGCTGGATGGATGAGCTGGATGCGGATGCGACGGGCACAGGCAGCTATTATTAAATGCAATAGCACTTCATGAACGCACTTTTGGGGCAGCGGTGTGCGTGTCTCATCACACTGCTGACTCTCGCTTATTTACTTATCGCGGCACCGGTTCAGTAGGGAGGTTTAGAAGGATTGGAAGGATTACAAGAGATTGAACAGATTGGAAGGTCTTTGCGATAACGGTTCCGAAAATATGGTACGCCACTTAAGCACGTGATTCATTTGAAGTAGCTGGCATCACGTTGCTGGTCTTGGATTTGAAAGCTTCCTTTTCGTTTTTGTTTTGTTTCTGTGGAACGCATTCGATGTGTTAACACTCCCTAATGTGTGATTTCTTTTAATCCGTGTTAGCGCCTCGAAGCGACCGTACATACGTGGACAGATGGAGAGAGGATAGCAGGATGGAGTGGAGGACAGTGGGTTTAGTATGGTGTCCTGGGCTGACCTCATAGGGGGCTGTGCCGTCATTCGTCTGGGAAGGATTACAAGAGATTAAGCAGATTGGAATGTCTTTAGGATAGCAGTTGCGTAAACAGGATACGTAAGGCACCTGATCCCTTTGCAGTGGCTGACATCACGTTGCTGGTCTTGGATTTGAAAAGGTATTGTTTTTGTTTTGTTTCTGTGGAACACTTTGGATACGTGTTAAGACTACCTAGTGTGTGCTACCTTTTGGTTCAACCCCCGCTCTCTAACGCCGCTTGCCCTTTCCACACCGGCGCGCGCACCTGTCACTCCCCTTTCCTCCTATTTGGAGGTGAGGGGGATTTTGGCGCACAGACACGCGATCTCCTGGAACCTTCCAGTTGACAGCTGCCGCTGTAACATTGGAAACGTAGGCCGCGCCGGTGCCACCAGCTGTTCCATGACGCCTAGTACGTCAGAGCACTGTGTGACTTCAAAGATTACTTCAACCCGTATTTCCTTGAGGTACATCCATTGTAGAAAATGTCTGAGGTTAGGCAAGAGAACGACACAAGAAGCCGCTTGTGTCGTGTCGTACTTTCTGTCGCAGACAGTGACCACGAATTCCTTTTACATAAAGCACGCAACTGGTACCCATGGCATACCATATCGTAGGCCCGCTTTATGTGCAAAAGTACTGCAGCCGCAAGGCGCCCATCTGGTGAAGGTCGCCAATCCCGGGTGGATTGAACCGTTTCAGAAATTTAGAACATTTAGTGGATCCGCGTTTGAGTGAGACGAACGAGTGACAACGCAGTTCGTAAACTTGAAGTGTTTATTTACAATGCTAGTCGCCCTAACCAGCCCTGACTCAGAGTGCGCTCTGGACTCACCAGCAGAACTTGGTTCCAGTGATTGTTCCGTGGTCCCGGGTACTTGGGAAGCTGATGCTGGTTCTCTTTGATGCCTCGTTGCTGTCGCCGCGAGCGTCTTCGGAAGTAGAAGGGGGAAGGCTGGTGCCCGGGTCCAAGGGGCTGCACGTCTAGGTTGCGGATACTCGTGGCCAGCTTTTCCGATGCGAGCCGAACACACCAAGGCCTCTTCCTCCACCGAGTCGTGAGACTACGACGCTGACTCTGTCGCTGCTTCCTGTCTCTCCCCTCGCTGTCTGCCCCGGACCTTTTTGTATGCTCTGCTAACAGCGGTTGACCTTGGTTCAACGTGTTCTCCCTTCCTCCCTAATTGTCCACGCTGCTTCATGTCCTCGTTGAGCGAGCCGTCACGACGCCAGCTGGACGGCTGTCGTTCAAATCTTGTATAACTGTCTGCTGCTGGAGGCTCTGGCTAGCGCACATTTGTTGTAAGCCCGAAGGTCGCGGCTCGGGGTCTCTATTCATTCCTGAAGACAGACAACCTTGCTCGTCGACCGTCGTTGATTTTCTCCGTGAGGCGAAAGTACCGGATCCGTGCCCCACAAGTAAGCCGCCGTAAGCTGGCAGTGGACGACGATCATAATTCTTAATTAATATGTACAATGTGTGTGGAACATCATCACCTGATTCAGTGAACGAAACCATGTCGATGATGCTGTCCATGGGCGTTGCGTCCGGTTCTGAATCCCGCAGCAGCCTGTAGGAGCAGTTTACACATCTTCAGGAACCACTGCAGGCGGTTAGGGACCATTCTTTCAACTATTTTACACAGACAGCTCCTCAGGCCTATTAGTCGGAATGATTCCAAAGCCTTTGGCGACTTCCCTGGTTTTAGCACTGGAACCACTACGAAGGTTTTCCAAGAACGTGGAACATAACCTGTGTTCCACGATTTGAATTCGAATCGAATACACAAATATTCGCGTCGCTATTAAAAAAACTCGAACATTTCCACAGCCCAACTTTTGATCATTTTCCAGATATACCCAGGATGCGTGTAGGTCTAACTGTATCTCATCCCAAGCGCTAAACAGTACAACTCACCCACACCCTGAATATCTGGTTGGACGACGGCAGCAAGAACAACAACAAATTCTGATGATGATTTCACAACGAGAAGGAGCGTAATAACCTTCTTCGTGAGTCGCGTTCCTTTTACCATTTTTTTTTCTTTTCTTTTTTTACGGTTGGGGACGTTAATGTGTGTCATCATGGATGAATTTGGCTCCCGTTCGTGGTTGACGAGGGCAAGTGCGCAGCTGAAATGAGTTTTACAATGTGTTCGGTACTTTTGCCTCGGACAAGGGGGGGGGGGGATATGTTTATTGAGAAAAAAAGCAAGGAAAGGTTAGTCAGGCTAGGACCGACTTGCTATTCCTTTCATAAAAAGGAACGAATCAAAGGAAAGGGAGCGAAAAGATAGAAAGAAAACGAAAAAAAAAGAAAGAAAACGAAAACACAAACACGCACATACACACAGACAGTTACACAAAAGGTTAAACGATTCAAGTTCTTTCTAACCCCCCAACGGCAGTTGGGGGGTTAGAAAGAACTTGGAATCGTGGTACATCAAGACAGGTCAAGGTTGCATGAACAAACATCCGGGCCCCCTGCCTGATAGATATATATATGTATACAGGGTGTCCCACCGGAAAAGGGCCAGGGGCTTAAGAAAAAACGGAGTGCTCTACACAAATGGAACCAACTGCACGTGCTTGGCAGTTGCGTGGTCTATCCAAAAATATTTTTTTCATCGCCCCTTGTGAATTAATTAGCGGTAATTAATTTTCTAACTTTTTAATTATCGGTTTTAGCTCTCAGATGTCAATGAGAAAGTCGTAGTACATGTCGAAAAAGATGCAACTGAAGTGGTTCGAGGTTGCTATGGCTTGTGGTTTCGTTTTTTCCCGGGTTTAAAAATTGGTTTCAGAAGCCACGCGCACCACAGAGCGCTCCCCATAATTCGGCGCCCGTGTGCGACGATTGCAGTGTACTCTGATAGGTGTGCCGTGAAACAGGTGAAATATCTTCCTCTTGTGTGACGTGGCCCAAGGATGGTCTCCAAGCGCTAATCTCAAGGTCAATGTACACAGGAGGGCGCTGGAATCGTCGCGCGCGGGTACCGGATTGTGGGCGGCGATCTGCGGTCCGCCCGGCATCTGAAACCAACATTTAAACCCGGGAAAAAACGAAACCACAAGCCATAGCGACCTCGAACCACTTCAGTTGTGTCTTTTTCGACATGTACTACAACTTCCTCATTGACATCTGAGAGCTAAAACCGATAATTAAAAAGTTAGAAAATTAATTACCTTTAATTAATGACAAGGGGCGATAAAAAAAAAAATTTTTGGATAGACCACACAACTGCCAAGCACGTACAGTTGGTTCCATTTGTGTAGAGCACTCCGTTTTTTCTTTAGCCCCTGGCCCTTTTTCGGAGGGACACCCTGTATATAGATTGGACGCCGGGAACCTCATTCTGATGACGAGGCCCGCATAGGCCTCGAAACGTCAATTTTAATACTGTTTTTAACCTGTTGTGCTGCCGGTGTGGGACTCTTCAAATAAAATGCTTGTTCCCGGCACTTGGAGTGTTTTTAATATTGCAGTCCTAAAGGCTTTGACATTCATTAGGGAGTTTTTGTTGTTGTAAAGTTATGATTCTTCGAGCCGTGTTTGAAAGCAGTGATATTTGTAAGTCCCGAATCGTGCAGAAACGCTAACGGCGAGAGAACTGAATATGATAACTTGTATATTAGAAATGTTGGTGCATTTACCAGTTGCAATCAAAGACCGACAGGTGAATGAACAATAACGAACAGAAAAACAAAGATTAAAGGTCTCAGAAAAAGAAATGATTGAAGGTTTTCCGGCTCTTTACAAATCAGTAAGTTGTTTGCTAACTGCATATTGAATGACTCACATAGACCAACTTGCGTCGTTGCATGTGGTTAGCAATGTGGGGGACGTAGCATCTAAGATAACTGCACACATCTGAACATGAGATATCTACAATGGTGTTCAGCGAGCTCCCTACGAGATCCGTATTGATCCTACACGTTAACAAATATTCTGTCATACAAATACTTGTAGTGGCAATATGGAAATATGCGGTTGTTATTCGTTTGCGATAGGTGTAAAAATATGCAATTGTAATTCGTTTGCAATATGTATAAAAATTCAATTACTATTGGCTGAACAGAGTGTTTCCGTTCAAATACTGAAAATGTGCAAGTTACATATGTTATGTCTCTTTGACATCTCCGGTTGTATTTGTTTTGCTTTTTATACTTTTTCTTCTTTTTACGTGTAGTGGAGTAGCACGTCCCAATTTTTTCGGAACTCACATCTTTATCTTTTCCTTTTAACTATAATTAATCAATCAATCAAAAGCAGATATTATACTTGCCTTGCAATGCAAAAACAGAACGTCACCGCATAACACGGCTAACGTGAACGCGAATTCGGAATGATATCGTTCAGTTTCGTGATTTGCTAAGAATGCGGTGGCGTACGCTATTTTTGTAGCACTTTGTTTTAGCGTGCTCTACGGTGAACTTTGTGTTTTTAGGGTGGGTGCAGCTTACGATGACAGGAGATGATAGCTAGGGTACTTCAGAGCTGGTTCGAAGCTACTATCGAGAGCTGACTGCATATGCATTCACATGTACTTCAACGACAAGGAGTTAGTTACGAACAGGGAGGTCTTACAGGGCTCCCCCCGTTTAGCTTTCTTTTCGGATGTGCTACCATAGTCCTCGCAATACAACATGGAGCCATCCAGATGAAACATGTAGAAGCCCGAATGGAGTGGCATCAATAGTACCTGTGACCAAAGCAACTGCAACAACTAGGTCGTGTTGAACTTCATCAGTGTCTTTTACGTAAGCGTAAAACGTTGTATCTGTTTGCGATTCATTTTGTTCAGAAGAAGGTGGAACTGCCGCCGCAGCGTTCCCATACCCAGTATATTTATACATTATTAAACATCTAAATGTTTGCTATTTACCCTATACTTGCTGTTCACCGTTCACTATTTTTAATGCGAATACGTTCTACACGCAGGGAGCTAAATCAGACAAATCGTAGGTCTGTGCGCCCGTCCGTGTCGTCTCCTGTAAAGCGTGCTTTCACTGCACAGGAGCAGTCTACGGGGTAGAGCTAACCAGGCAAAATACAGGGTGTCCCAGAAAACGTGTCATTGAATTATAATAAAAAAGCTACGCCACTTAGAATCATGCGGTCAGCAGCATTTGTTCTTATTAGGTTTTTGCCACCTCCTAATGTGCATGTCATGTACTCCAAGTTGACTATGTAAATATTTGCGAACTGAACTGGGAAATTTGCCAAGTAAAGGTCACTTTTTTACCCCACTAATGAAGAGCGTGCCGAATTCACTCAAATTCATGATAATTCACAGTGATATTCATGAGCTATCCCATCGGAAAAAAATAGCCGAATATCATGCTTTTTGGAACACCGGACCATAGCGCGCGATGACTCTTTGAGCGCAATCGCTCTCAGTGCGACGAAAGGAGGTTCCGAGGCCAGCCCACAGAGTGATAGTAGAAAAAGTAACAGCTAAAATTGGGAGAGGGAAAGCATTATCCCAGCGAAAGTCGGACGTGATAAGCCGTGCCTGTATTATTTCTTTCTGCGATGTCGGGGAGGGCTGGGTTTCCAACCTCCTTTCGTCGGACTGACAAAGCTTGCGCTGAAGAGCATGATGTTCAGCTATTTTTTCCGATGGGATAGCTCCTGAATATCCCCGTCAATTATCATTAATTTGGCTAAATTAGACACGCTCTTCACATTGGTGGGGTAAAAAAGTGACCTTTACTAGGCAAATTTCCGACTTAAGCTCGCAAAAATTTACATAATTAAACTTACGTTACACGACATTCACATAAGGAGGTGGCAAAAACCCAGTAAGAACAAATGCCATTGACCGCATGACTCTAGGTGGTGTAGTTTTTTTTATTATAATTCAATGACACGTTTTCTGGGACACCCTGTATATCTCCCCGGTTCTTTTGGCGAGTAACGCGAATGACACTTTTGTAATGTGATGATAGCGACGCGGGCTTTTCGGGTATGCCTAGACCTGTACCTCGTAATGCATCGCAATAGAAAATGAGTCAGGCAGACGGCAGCAACTAGACGTAAACGCAAAGGTCTGAGCTTCCGTATGTACTGTTTGGGCCACGGTTGTCTAAAATCTCCAGCAGGCGGCGGAGTGATCCCCCATCGGCGATGTCGCGCACGAAGGAACTATACCAATACCCTCCCCGAGGGAAGGCCGCGCTCAACTGCTCTCCCTTGCAGACGCCGCCGAGTATGCGATGGTTCTCTCTCCCGACAGGTGACGGTGCGTCGCCTTACCTCGGAGACTGTATTGGTATAGTTCCTTCGTGCGCGACATCGCTGATGGGGGAGTGCTCGGCCACGGGCTGGAGATTTCAGTCAACCGTGTCCCAAACAGTACAATACATAAGTGAGCTGCAATCAGTAGCTCATTATTTGTGCCATCAGTTCAAACACTCCCGAAATGCTACTGACATGACACAGCCTCAATCCAGTGCCAAGACGTCCCGGAGACAACTCTCACCGAACGCAAGAGTACTTCAGATAGGAAGCACGCAGACACACACATACATTGGATGATGATGGGGTGGGCGATTCACCGCGGGGGGGGGGGGGGGGATTCATTGGCAGAAAAAAAAAAGAAAGGGGAAAGGCGGTACACTGCCCTATTGCGCGTTGAGAAAGGATAAGGGGATGATGATGGGGGCTTTCAGAGAGCCGTCACCAGACCGGTGGAGCGCAAGTACTCCGCAAGAAGACGAAGGCCTTGCACCTGGTTGAGAGAGAAGTTGATGCTAGCGTACCAAAAAGTAAACCACTGTAATTGAGTTGCCTCTGCAATAACAATAATTTACTATTGCTTCGACTGGGGGACACTCGGTAAAAGGGTGCTGGGTCCTTGGCCACATGAGAAGAGGGATGCTGCCTTGTCAGCGCTTGTGATATTTATTCAGAGCAGTGCGTTGGAGTCAGTTTATTAGGACCGTGTGCTTCATTGTGCGCTACGCTAACCGATTATTTGGCGTTTGACCGATATTTATCGTGCGGCGACAGCGCACGTGCAGGCGACAGCGAAGGTCTGTTTCTTTTGTGTGTGTGTGGTTGGGGGAAGGTGTTGTTTATGGGAGTAGCAGAATTTGTCTTGTTACATTTTCTGTGATTTTTTTCGCCAACATAATCATCAACATCATCTTTACAGTGAGTGAGTACAAAAGAAAAACATGGAGAAATACATCATCCTTAGAAGTTAGTAAATAGAGACCCATTTTACCATGTATATATGAAAAAACTACACACTGCTGTATCAGAAAATTGGTACCAGCGGCAGATAACCTCTCTGTATATGCTGCTGTGTGCTTTTTTTTCATCGACTTATGACCCCTTTGTTCTGACAGTACACTTGTACGTACTTCATCACAAGCATGTGTACTCGTCTGTATGTAGTGCACCGGTTCTTAGCTCTGTATCACATATCGCACCTTACATTGTAAATGACATCTACTACTTGAATTATAACTATGTCGAATAAAATGCTTCCGGACTGAAAAAAAAAAGAAAACGAAAGCGGCATGGCCGAGTGGGTAAAAGCAACACCACCTAGATACAGAAGGCCTGAAGGAAGGATTTCATTTGATTGATTGATTTGATTTTTAAAAGATTTCATTTCCTTTGTGGGAGTAGCACTATTCAGGTGACAAATTCAATATCTTCCGTTTTTTTTTTTTTTTTTTTCTATAATCAAACTCAAACTCAAAGGCCTGCTTATTGCCTCCTCTCGCTCCTTCGCTACGTGGACATATACAGGGTGTCCCACCGAAAAAAGGACCAGGGGCTAAAGAAAAAACGGAGTGCTGGACACAAATGGAACCAACTGTACGTGTTTGGCAGTTGTGTGGTCTATCGAAAAATATTTTCACACTATCGCCTCTTGCGTCCTGGGAAAAGGTTAAAAGAACACAGAAAATGCAACCAAAGATAAGGGCAGTTCCGATAGAGTCACCCGATACATTTGTTTTTGTTTTGTTTCCGCAAGTTAAAACTCATCTACGACGCATGGGGCGGCACTGTGTTCTTTCACTCTCTCACACTGGGGGTGAAGGAAAGACGCGTCTTCGAAGATGCGCAATGAACAAAATAAAGAAAAAAATGGTATTCCTCCACGATTTTTTTGCGGACGATCTATCGAATGGATTTTTGTTCTGAAAACGGCTCTCGTATCAGGCAACCGAAGAGATCAGATGTTCTCATTGGAACAACTTCGTAGCTTTTATAATTAAAAAGTTAGAAAATTTATTAACGCTAATTAATTAACAAGGGGCGATGAAAAAATATTTTTGGATAGACCACGCAACTGCGAAACACGTACAGTTGGATTCTCTGGATCTTCCACAGACGTCATGCCGCACACCATGGTCTACACAAGGGAGACAGTGTATTGTTGAAGAGGACAGCACCCTTATCCCATGAGACACCATACGAGCCTCAGCCATACAAGGTCATCCGAATTCAAGGGACCGCAGTTACGGCTGTACGAGACCACCGAAAGATAGTCAGGAATGCATCTTTCTTCAAGCGCATTCCCTGTAGGGACCAGAACGCTGCAGATGACTGGGATAGTACTATGATCGAAGATACTTCAAAGGATCAAACACTGGAATCATCTCAATCCGGAGCTATGACTGGAAACCTCGAATCAGCATCAACTGGACAATGTTCCAAGGACCCAACCGCCGTTGAGGCCAGGGCACCGCTGGAAGAACCAAGGCGCTATCCAATACGCTTTAACCGAGGGCAGCCTCCACAGAAGTTTGGAGACACCGTACTCTACTGAATGAGGGACGCTGCCTAATGAACTAGGGGAGGGGTGTAGTGTTGTTTATTTTATATATTCGGAAAAGAGGATGATGTGTTTGGGGTTTGGGAAGACGACGACGTCGGGGACGGCGCGTGAAAGGGAACATTTTGGTTTTCTGGAATAAACGGCATGGAGCAAGGCGATCTTGGGGCCCTTGTTTGGTCGTACCTTTGACACAACCGGGACGAAGACACTACAGTATCGACGATACAGTACCGAGTATCTGTATCGAAAATCAATTTCGGTTCTGTATCTTGTATCGGTATCGGAAATACAATTTTTGAGGGTATCGAGTATCTGCATCGAAGATACTGTTTCCAGAAAATCAGTCATGAGAAAGATGTGGGACCGTTTCCCGTTTAGACCCGGGGACGTCCCATCACTGCTCGCAGACGACGGGTGCTCGTCTCCATGGCTACGACCGCTGAAAGCTCGTTCGTGATTGGCCGCCGCCGTTGGAAACACGATCCTGATTGGCTGACTATTAATTGTTACGTCACATCGACAAGTAAACAGGCTTTCTCTATCTAGGTGGTGTTGGTAAAAGCATCCTCTCGTCGGCGGTATATCCAAGGTCTGAGGCGATGGGTCCGAATCCTACCACGGTCTCAGATTTCCCTGGGCTTTCCGGCAGACTTTCGAGGCAGATGTCGGCACAGTTCCCTTTGAAGTCGGCACAAGGACGCACACTAACCCCCTTGTCTCCCACTTCTTCCTGCTGCCCTCTCGTAACCTCCACATATGTACGTCGCTCGTAGCCACAGTGGATTCGCGGCGCTAACAGGAATCAAGGACAACGAAAGTTGTTGTCGTAAAATCTAGTTTGAAAAACGTTTTCTTTACTGTCGATTTTTCCTTGCATCTCTCGGATACAAATAAGTTTTTATTAACATCATTATTGCAGGCTGCCATTCAATTGTACGCATGTACATTGTTTCTGTCTTTTGCACATACAAATATATCTGATTCGTTCTTACAAGCATATGCAATTAAGCGAATGTATCCTTCGTTTTCTGGTGATTTATTTGTGAACAGGGTGACCGCGCTCGCTACGGACAGAATACTCTAAAATAGGGGAATGGCAATAAATGGCGATGTATTCTAGATCAAGCGAGACATCTGCTGGCCACCCTTGCAACCTCCTGGGTGGTGTTGCCTTCATGCATTTTTAAAATATAAATAAAATTACAGGACGGTTACGACTCGTCTAACTCGAAATTCAGCGGCAGCTGTGGGTGTGGTGAAATGAAACCGGATGAAAGTGTGTAGACAAATTTATTTAAGAGTGATGACTATTGATTTGTGGTCGCTGAAATGGTTGGTGAGGTGAGTGGTGTCCTGAACGAGGGGGCTGTTCTGGAACACCAAGTCTATGCATGAGCCATGTCTAGTTGTGGGTTGATGGATGTCGGTGCACAGCGTAAGGTCCATCAGTCTTTCTTTTTCTTTCTTCTTTTTTTTTTTTTTGCTATAGTCGTGACGGCGCCCACTTCTGTGTGTCTAACAACGGTGAGCCATTACAACCCCCCCCCCCCCCACACACACACAGTTGTTCGGACATATCACTTAGGAAAGTGGTGTTCTTGGCCAGAGAAACGTCCACGTTGAAGTCTCCGACGACGAGCAGCTTGTGCGTGCGGTAAGGCGGGAGTACATGCACGGTAAAGCGTCCCAACATTTCCCACACTATCGACAAACTTTGCTGACGTACTGCGGTTTTTCTTTCACTTTCCATCGATAGCGGTTGTAAACTCACGGGATTCTCCTCCTTACTCCCAGCGCTGAGCGCACATACTATAATTGAGTCTTATGCGAACATGCGAATGCCGACGACGCGGACGCAACAATAGCGTCAGTTCCTTTTGGCACGCTGACGCCGTTGCGGTTTCCAGAAAAGGATCGAGTCAATATAGCGCGAGGAGATGGTCTTCGAAAACACGGCAGATTTGGAGGTCCTCTTTGTCACTCCGTCAACAAGGCGCTTTCTTCCTTGACCTTAAATGCACCAGAGAAAAAGTTGCAGCTTTTGTCATCCCTCGAATTTATGGAAAGGGGCAAATCCGAGAGTTAGCATACTCGTACACACTTGATCTCCTGCTTTCATGATGATTTTTGCCGTGCGTGTGTATTGTGAGCAAAATACTTATCATCTCAAATAAGAACAACAGAGACCCTAACATGGTTGAATTTTGTTACATCTGTTGACGAGCAACTGCGGTTACTCAATTTGTCGTGTTTGGAATGGAAGAAGAAATTTCGGTTGCTTCAACAGCGGTGTAATTGGTCAAGGTGCTATGAACAGATAATATGGCATAAATACCGGCAAGCTGGTGGATAAACTCCACAGTAGGCAAGCCTGAGCATGGACGAACACGAAGAAGTAGTGGTGTGTTATTTCGTCGTGTTTGCCCATGTTCAGGGGGGGGGGGGGATATGTTTATTAAAGAAAAGAAACGGGGAAAGGTCAGACAGGCCAAGGCCGACTTGCTATTCCCAAAAGAGAAAAAAGAAGCAAAAAAGGAAAAGAAAAAGTGGCAGGGGACGATGGGGTGGCTCAAAGGCTGCTGAGCAGCCCAGTGCCCTTCAGGAAACGCAGGAGGGCTCGGGTGACTGCCCACTGTCTGGAGTGCCGGACAGGTACGAGCAGCGTCGCCAGGGAAAGTTCCCTGTGGCCTAGGGAAGTGGGATTTGTGGCGAGGACGGCTCGGGGGCCGGCGTACCGCTTGCAGTGCAACAAAAGATGGCGTATGTCCGTGACTGCAGCACAGCAGGGACACATCGCGGACGTTTGTCTATCCGTCTTAGAGAGGAGCAGCGGGGTCAGGGCAAAATCGACGCGTAGGCGATGGAGGGTCGACTCCTCTTGTCGCGACAGCCGCTGGGAGAGGGTGAGTTCCATCCTCGGGTCGATGGAGTGTAGGAACGTGTTTGGCGCTACGGCGTTTGAGCCAGGCTTGTGCGTAACGCGTTACTAGTAATTGCGTTACTTGTAATCAATTACTTTTTTTGTAATTTTTCGAGTAATCAGTTACTTTACTGTGAAAGTAATTTTTCGAGTAATCAATTACGTTTCGGAGTAATCGATTACTCAGTAATTGATTACTTTTCCCGTAGAGATTAACTTATTTTTCAGATGTTCTGCCTTAAGTCAAGCCCCTCGTGCCGTCAGCCTTTGTCGGGTCGTTCTACTATAGGAAGTACAGGTCATTGTACTAACGTTCTGGAATTTCAGGGTCTCTCTCCCTAATCTCTTTCTACACCAGTATGGTGGTACCTGAAGGTTTAGAGGTTTAGTGAGTGATGGGGAGGTTCCAGGCAATGTTCTTCCACAATCGGGTCAACGTCTTCCCGGGCGATAAATACAGCAGACGTACAGATCTACCTGTCCTAAGCGTTTTTGTTTTTCGTATTATTTCAGCTGTTCCGCTATTGAACCTTTCTTTCTTTCCTTTCTTTTTTTTTTCTTGGGCACACAAAGACAGGTATAATTTGTGTGAATGCAGAGTAACGACCGGAGTAACGCGTTACTTTTTTACTCGTTACTCAATTACATTTGGAGTCGAGTAATTGGTAACGGTAATCAATTACTTTTTGCGTGGAAGTAACGGTAACTATAATCAATTACTTTTTTCGAGTAACGGGCACAAGTCTGGTGAGCTAAACGCGAGGGTGCTGCGAGACGTCTGGCGGTGGATCTGTATAAGGCAGGCCGATGGAGTGAGAGGAATGGTGGTGGTCATGTTCAGGCTTGTCTACTCTGGCACTATGAACATGACGTTGCTGGTGGGGTTGTAGTTCTGAAAGTTGCTCATCACCGCATGACTAGACAGATTATGCACTGTCGCACGTGGCAATATTCGAAGCCAACCCTAAAGTCGGACGTTCGTACGCTATTCGTCTCCTCTTGTTAACTGCTGGTTAGAAACCACAGACAACCGACTTCCTCCTGTGCAGCGACAGAACTACAGCTTCTGATTGTGTTTAAAGCTTGCTGCAATGAAACTCCCTTACGCAGAATTTCCTCGCCTATGTGATTCTGGCTACAGTAATTACGAGAGGCGAACCCAGGCATAAATAATCTCTTTTGGGATCCTCCAACAGCATTACGTGTGCACCGCCATGGGATTGCAACAGCGGCATGAACCGCGTAGACAGGAGAATACTTCCAGATGCCGTTCTGTATTGACTCATCATTATAAACGGTAGAGCGGCACTGAAGAACGCGAGCAAACTACGCCATATCAGGCTGCACATATGCTATGCTGCACATACTGAATATAGATGATGCACATAGGCATAGCTCCACATAGATGAGTACTGCAGTTTGAGTTGTTTTAGTCAGTCCGATCATTATCAAGCGGTATTATCGATATCATCAAGCCGTCGCCGTCGAATAAGTTGGTCGATGAAATATTCTCGCAATTAAGGCTCCAGGTCGCCGTTATGCCACGAACAAGTGCACCGCTGCTCTACTCGTATATCACCATTTCTTATTAGGAGGACGCTAGAGAAAAGCACCACAGCTCCACAGATACCATCCAATACCACGTTTGTACCACGAGCGCCGTATCATACGTCACAGCACCATAAAGTACAACGGCGTTCCGCAGGAGTGACGCGCTAAAAGGGTTGTATTACCTTAGACAACATTTTGCTAGAAATCCAGTGATGTAGCTAGTGCATTTCTGACAGCTTTGCAATACTGTACTTTATGATGTCATATTATGAGGCCTTCAAGAAGACAACGTAACCATCAAAGCCCCAAATTTTGTAAGAGATAGACATTCACAATTTTTATTTGATGTCCCTCCCACTTTCGGGAATATAAATGAGAGAGAGAGAGAGCGAAAATACGTGTTTATTTACAAACATTGGAGCTGAGTGACGCCCATCATAGGTCTGCTGCTCCATTTCTTGAAAGCGTTTCAATTACGCATGAATAAAATATAATAGACATACAGAACAAAAGACACATGCGACAACCCACACAAACACACAAAATACATATGTACATGACTTGGGATGTGAGGTACATCCCGGTGCTGCTGTGATTTAATTTACATACGTGCAGAGTTGTACGTAACGCGTTACTAGTAATTGCGTTACTAGTTATCAATTACTTTTTTCAGTAAATTTTAACGTAATCAATTAATTTTGTGAGCAAGTAATTTTCCAAGTAGTCTGATTACAATTTTCGGTAATCAATTACTGAGTAATCGATTACTTTTTTAACCTTCTGTCAACAATGGCAACACTTTTCAGCAAGCCCGATCTTCGACTGAAGCAATGACGCAGAGGTCACTGTGACGGCAGTCTCTTGTCCTCACGTGTTCCATGCAGACCACAGTAATACGATAATTCCTTACAACCGCGACCTACTCGAGCAACAGTAACAATAGTAACAAAACGAAGCGGATGTTTCAACACCTATACGGTCGTCCTCATCTGGGACAGGAGGCGAGGCAATTTAAAAGTAACGGGAAAAGTAACGCGTTACATTTCTAATCGGTAACGTATTACATTTTTGATGAAGTAATTTGTAACGGTAAAGAATTACTTTTCGCGCAGTAGTAAGAGTAATTGTGATCAATTACTTTTTTCGAGTAACGTGTACAACTCTGCGATACGTGTTAGTAACGGGTGATAATACGGGAGTCTTTTAAATAGTTGCACATTGCTGTTAATGCGGCCGTTTGATGCGTTTGATTTTTGCAGGATCCCATTATCTTCACGAAAGAGAGAGGTCGATCGTCCAGCTTAGCGAGGGTGCTCTCAAGCCTTGATCGTTCCGTAGAGTACTTTGGGCACTGCATTATTATGTGTAGTGTGTCTTCGGTGGTGCCACACGTGGGACAGTCTGTGGAGGCCGATGGTCTGTAGCGATTCACAACACTTTTGGTTAGTAGCACACCCAGGCGAGTTCGGTGGAGGGCTGCCTGTAAGCTTCGTGGTACCTTCCGTGGGGGTGTAAAAGCTAGGTCTGGGTCTATGCAGGTTTAAGTAGTCTGATGGACGAAGATAGGATTTCCACAGTTTGACGGATTTTTCCTTAGCAGTTTGAGTGAGGAGACATCATCTGGTGTGAACGGTACGGACGACACAGTTGCTTCGCTGTGAGCCATCCTTGCTGTGGTGTCTGCAGTTTCGTTTCCTAGTATGCCACAATGGGAGGGAACCCACTGGAGCGTAACCGTTTTTCCACTATGAACTATTTCTTGATGTGCAACGTAAATTTTGTAGACTAGGGAGTTGTTCACGTCCGGGAATTGTAGCGATTGGATGGCAGGTTTGGAGTCTGTGCAGTGTGTGCTATCTCAACTAAATCTTCCGGACAATCTAATGCAGTGGTTGTCAAATTATCTCCTCCCACGTATGCAATATACACATGTTAACAATTATTCTTCCCCTTTATCTCCTGATAAATCAGGCGTTCCGCAAGGCTCTGTCCTGGGCCTTTATTATTTCTCATATACATTAATGATATTTCACATAGCCTGTAATCAAAATCCCCTCACCATCTAGCATAGAGGCGGATTGATTGCAATTTGCGCCGGGTTAGATCACGTTATGTTAAGGTTAGGTTAGTTTGGTTTCGGTTAGTTTGGTATAGTTTAGGCTAGTTTGGTCCTGTGAGGTTAGTTTAAGCCCCCCGCTTTGCAGTTCACGTTCATTTGGGCCATACCACATGACTCTAGCAACTGTAGGGTGGATTTGGGGGGATTCTGAAACGAGTTATTTTTAACGATATATTCTTAACCGTGGATTCCTTAGCGTTTTTATTTAAACGGGGATATTTCGGCGATTATTTTTGTGCGTTGATTTTTAAGCGTATAATCTGGGAGATATATTTTTAACAGTGGATACTTACGCGTTTATTTTTGAAAGATTATTTTTAATGGTTTCAAACCCCCACCAACGAGCGGACGGTTTTATATATTCGTCCATGCCACTGATCGCTCAGGGTAGCTGCACAGCTTGTCTCACGTGACGTCGCCCACGTCCTCTGGACGGGGCCCATGCCGACATATGGTCGTGTTTACGGTCGCGCCGCACGCAAATCATGTACGGTCACAGATCAGGGACCGCGCTTCGACTGCTGCAACGGTATCGCATTTCGTACGCGTTTGACGGTGCACCAAAGAGTACAGTTATTATTTTTTTATTAATTACTGGAAGGGAGCTCCTAAGCAAGGAAGAGACGTACATAGCTAGGACAACAACGTCTCTTCGTACTTCTTCTCTCGGGGTTCCCTTCCATCATGTACAACTATAGCTAGCCCACACATCTCATCTTTCCTTCGAGGTTATTAAAGACATGATCCCTAAATGCAGTATTGGCAACAGTGGAGTGCGGCCGTAGCTTCCACAGTTTCGCAAAGAAAACCACCGCCCCCCCCCCCATGGCCACGTGATCATCCGTAGCGAATCGCGAAGCACTAGCGGGAAAACGGCACCAAAGAGTGCGCGCTGACTTGATCGAACGGCGCATGTGCGCTGCCTGCCCTCTCCTATACACTCTCGATTGGATTCTCCCTCCCCCCTCTGTTCCTGGCGCTTCGCCAGGCCATCTGCTAATATTATCGGGAAGCCGAAAATGAAAATCCAGACGATGAAGGAATGCACATGTACAAATTTATTGATACAGTAAACATAAAAACAAGAAGCAACATTTGAAGTAAATCTACACGATTATTACAGAATACTGCAGAATAAATAAAGAGACAATAAATACTGCAGAACAGAAAGCGTGACTATCATATTATACAATCTTTAGGGGAACCTATTCGGTTTGGAGAATGTAGATATTATTATACACATACGTAGCACGTAATGAGGCGCAGGAGTCATTCGCTTCATCCTAGCACAATTAGGATTTTCATGTGACAGGGGCTACATGCTTGGGGATCGCAGTGCCACGAACAGCTGTGGATTTCTGAATGAAAAAAAAAAAAAACTGTTAACGATATGGTAAAGGAGAGCATAAGCAACGTTAATTGGCTGAATACGCTATGTAAGACATGCTATCGCTACACACCGACGTGTCGACTAATGACAAAATTCGGGGAGCAAGGCGTATGCGATACATGTTGTTTTCCTTTTTATGCACACCAGTGTATTACACATCGGACACATTCAAATAGCAGAACAAAACGCAACTAATAACGCGTTACAGAATTGCACGTCAACCAGGTCATGGCTGATGACCGGAAGGAGGTGATGTGATACGGGACAAGGCGTACCTCAGTAATGCACACTGTTAATCAGCAGTATTAAACGTCAGATCATTGACATGCATCATGTACGTTTGTCTGCTTACCTTTCATTCTTGCGTTCGTCTATGGCACGAGCATCTTCGAAATCCACAAAACGAAATCACCGTCTGCCCACACGGACGCTAGCTGCACAACGGTCAGACGGGTGGGCGCCGCGGAGGAAACGAACGCGAGCGAATTCAGCAGTTAAATAAGCCTCAGCCAATCGTAATCGAGAAAGGTCACGTGGGAGACCGGAGCCAATGAGAAGCAAGTAGTGGGAATCTGGCAGGAAATGCCAGCGGCGACACTATTTTCGCGGCGGCGAAACCCGCTGACTGTGCCTCCTCTGTTGGCAACACCTCCTAGATAGCATCAGGCCTGCGCCCCACGTGACACAGCGTCACACACGAAGGCCTGCTGTGGATGCTGCTATGACGTCAATGAAATAACGCACAAGAGAAAAGCTCGAAGCAGCTCGTAAAGCTCACGCAGGCCTCCGTGAGTTGGGCAGTGCGCAGGCCTTCTACTATCTAGGAGGTGTTTGTATTGGCCTCCACACCTAGAATCAACCCCTGACATGGCGTCACGCTGCATACTGTCGTTTTTGTTTAATTATCGGGGCACCTGTTCAGTAGGGAGGTTCAGAAGGATTGGAAGAGATTTGGCAGATAGGAACATCTTTACGATAAGAGTTCCGTAAACAGGATACACCAAGCACCTGAGTCCTTTGCAGTGGCTGACATCAAGTTGCTGGTTTTGAATTTGAAAGCTTTTGTTTTGTTTCCGTGAAGCGTTTGTGCTTCCTGTTGATGTCCCCGACTCGCAAGCAGATACAGCTCTCTTGGGTTGCTCGTCCTTTCCACACCTGCGCGGCGCGCTCACCTGTCACTCTTTTTTCCTCCTCTCTGGAGCGGAGGGGCGATGAGGATTTTAGCACATGGACACGGCGATCTCCTGAAACCTTCACGTTAACATCTGCCGCTGTACAATATGCTATGAAATTACGGAAGTCGGGAACGCCAAAGCAACACAGCGACGATAAAATGCGTCGTGAACCACGTCTCAAACGCGCTCCAACCCCGGGTCCTCACAACAATAGACCCCATGTCACTTCGATGTTTCACGGGCGCCATCACTCAAATTGCTGTAGTATTTAAGAAGAGTTTCTCCTTTTTTCTTGAGGGCCGCCGAACTACACTCGTGAGGAATATCCTATCACGACGTATTATTTGTACACCTCCTCCAGAAGCCCTCACTAACAGAAATGAGGTTACTTTACAAGCCACACTATTTCTTTAAAGTGAGACACTTCCACTGCGGCGGCATTGTTGTGCCAGTGGCACTACATTACCGAGCGATCCTTGACAACACGAGGAAGATCTTGTGGGTGTTTGGGATTGCCGGAAGTCGCAAAACGTCGTTCGGGGCAGAGATGGGAAACGCAGTGTTCTAATACGTCGGCCCCATTTGACGTAGCTCATAGCGAATTCAGCTGGTCGTTGTAGTGAAGAAAAAGTTGCACTGCTTCGAGTGTGTACGTCACACGGCCAGTTCAATCCAAGGTGCGTTGGGTTTCATTGGTCCTTCTGTTCGCACTTCTTTCGTTTCTAGGCTGAACCCACACTAGTACACTACACTGCCGCCGAGACTAGGAGGTGACACGGGTTCGAATCCGGTCGCCGCCTGTGCGGTCTCGGTGTTTTCCCTGGGTTTTACTCAGACGCTTAAAGACAAATGTCGGCACAGTTCCCTGTGAAGTCGGCCCAGGACGCCCCCCCACTGCGATAGTCGTTGCCCACCTAAGCGTGACCGACTATGGCAAGCAGTTCCATCAACATCACCACCAGCACCACAACAATGCACTGCGCTGCACGAAAACGACCAGCTGAATTCGCTGTCAGTAACTCTTGGTCATACATTAGAGGAAGCAGAGAGGTGTGCTAATTTCACTCCTCAGTCTGAAGTCTTGCGCATATTTAGGCACGAAGAAACCTCTGCTTTCACTCTGTGCAGCATTTAGAGAAAGCCTGGTCAACAATAGTGTCCTTTTACAGCGATAGCTCTATAAGGAAGAGGGAAATAAGCCGGTGGCTATGTGCTTGTCGCCATTGTACCAGACTCTTCACAATGGGACGGCCACACAAAGTGTGCACAGCATCTGAAGAGCGAGAGTGAGCGTCGTCGTACATAAAGCGAAGCACAACCAGACGCCGCACGTGGCGCGAATAGGAGAAGAGGAGAACATTATTCCCACGGAGTTGCAATGCCTCGCCTTGCCGGTATAAAGCAAACTTACTTTACTTACCATAAAGGTCTGTTGTCGCTCTTTGAATAAAACAAGCGTGAAAACCGTTATCAATGCGTGTTAGGTGAACACCACTTTTTTTTTAAATTTCGTGTCAGCACGGCAAAGCAACTGTGGCTATGAGCGGCGTAGTGATGTAGACAGATGGAGAGAGGACAGCAGGAAGGAGTGGGGGACAGGGAGGGGTGAACACAACTGTGAGTCCCATTGCGCCCCATTGCGCGAAGATGATAGCACCATCGCTGTCACTTCTCCGCACATTGGGGCGAAGAGGCATGTTTTTCGGTCCGCCATCCTACTACCATCTCATCTCATTTTCCAGATACAGTCGTCACGCCGCTCACAATTGTGAAGCCAGCAACTACAAGCTGTGGGAACTATCACCACGCATGAAAGAAATAAAATGGCTACTATAAGAAATGCCGACTGAGCGTGATATGAACAGTTTTCCGCACGGAGCACTTTCAACGACTTATTTCGCTTACTCTATAAATCTATGAGGAGGCTACCTCACGATACTCCTGGAAGCTACTAGGCTCCCCTTCATCAGTGTAAAAGGGGAACCCAAAGGGTAATATGAAGTAATCGCGCAAGACGGCTTCTCGGCTGTGCGGCGAAAACTGAAGTCATGATGCGTACATCAACAGGATGGCAGAAAACCATTCAGTATACCAACTAACCTTCCGGAAAGGAGCTGGTTTACAACAGACTCGCCCTGGAAGTTAGAGGCGAGTTATGGCGAGTTAGAGGCGATCGATTTACCAGTTGAAGTCCCTGGGCCATTAGGAGAGATTAGAGTGGGCTTTCAAGGCAACCCGCTCGATTTGAAGCTGAGGGAGTCGTGGACCTTATTTAATAGGCTGGCCTATTGTAAGCCTGACTGGGAATCAGCCCTAACATGAGAACGCTACAGGATTAGTGAAACAGGAGTGCTCGTCCACTGTACCCTAAATCCACGTCGCCCACGTGTTGCAAGATTGAAGAACCGTCTGCTATGGACAGCGTAAAATGGACGACTACTTTGCTCCGGTATTCTTTCGGCCAGTCGGGGCGACACAGAGAACGTTATTGTTCAAGCACCTATAAATTTGAATTGAATTATTCAACGAGTATAACATATTTTGTCGAAATTATTAGCCCTTGTGCATCGTTACAAACGAAGAACCCAGTGGAAAGCGTTCTATATAGATCATCCTGTACCATGTACTAAAATACATACAATACGCGATGAATTTTTTAAAAAATAAGCACAGATGTAAAATTACGCAAACACGCGAGCGATGGCTCACAGAGCGTGCGTTCAAACATAAATTGTGGAGGTCGAACGAAAAACTAAGACACACACACACGCACACGCACACGCACACGCACACACACACACACACACACACATACATACATACATACATACATACATACATACATACATACATACATACATACATACATACATACATACATACATACATACATACATACATACATACATAAATGGGATGATGATGTGGTGGGTCATTCTCCGCCGTTTGGCGGTACACTGCCCCATTGCGCTGGTGGAAGGGATGAGAAAGCGATGATGATGGAAAGGTGTCCTATAAGAGTTCGTCCATTAGTCCAGTGCTGGAGAGAAACTCAGCAACAGCTCGTAGGCCTTGCAGCAGATGTGAGGGGTCCGACCATGGCCCGAGAATTTTGTCTAAGTCGAGCTTGCGTTGATCGACACGTTGGAGAGCAGTTTCCATGAAGGCGCGCTCACGATCGTACTGTCCGCAGACCAGGAGGACGTGATGGAGGTCACCGCGCACACCACACGTGGAACAGAGGCTGGACGCGGCGACACCGACGAGGTGTTTGAAAGCCGGTGTAAAAGCCACATTAAGTGTCATGCAACCACCAACCAACCACCAACAACAACTGCAAATACTCGTACTATCAAAGATGCTGTTCGCCTGTGAATGTGAGCGTGCATGGAAGAAAATGTAAAGGAAGAAAATAAATGAGAGAATGGGCCAAAGCGAATGTTCGTCACTGTCTTCATGAACGAGGTCATATTTGACGAAAGCGCGATGTCGACGTAGGGTAATTTAACACACCTGACCGGTAGACAGATCGAGAGGCGTGGGTTTGAGTCCCGTCACCGGCATCCGATTACTTTTCGTCAACTGCCGTCCTTGAACCTCCGTATTTGTGTGTATTCGTCATACTATAAGTCTATCACCGTCTCCTATGTCACGGTTTCCCCGTTAACCCTAACATCGTATCAAGTTTTAATCATGATACGAATAAAGAAGTACAGAAATAGAGCATCTGTGTTTGCCCTTTTACACTTCCGAGCGCCACCGCGGTGAAACACCCCATCTCATCGTTATCATTTATTGTTGTTGTTGTTGTTGCTCAAGCGTGAACAAGCAAGGAGGTCACGAGTGCTGTTAGTTCCAATGCGGTTCAGATGGTTGGTTAGTTGACGCACAAAAGAAAATATGGAGATATTGGCCCAACTCTACATTGGGCTGGCTACTCCAGCACGCTTAGGGTGGTGAGGGCTCGCTACCAAAGATCCTAAAACGAAGGTTGTTCTATTTAAGTCCTAAGGAAGGAGATTATAGAGTGGAACACATGTCGATATGTTCTGATGGTCTCTGAGGAATAAAGAAGCTACCCAACAGAAGAGCTGTCTCTTTTCAAAATGTCTGCTAGTGGCCTAAGGCCGTATCGATACTGCAGTATCCACTATGTTGGTATCATGCTTTATACTTGACGATGAATAGTCGGGTTACAAATGTCACAGTTGAATGAGTAACAAAACTCGGTGAACAGTTGCAAACATATGTTTTGCCGACTCAGCTTCATAGCATTAGATCGGTATCGCTGCTTGAATTGTTCGACTTGTATACACGCCGTCGTCTTGCGGAGCTCACTTGGAAATTACCCAGACAGGAGATATTTGGTGGGCATTATCGAAAGTTCTCGCGTCCGTGTTTAGATAGTTCACGAAATATCCTGCATCTTCAGTCCGTTTTGTGATAGTCACGAAGTTTTTGAAGGCACGATGCGTGACAATATTAATTCCATAACTCTGTTGAAATCGATACAGCAAACATAGAGCACACAAACAATGTCAGCAGAAGCCTTGCTTCGAATGTCAAAGTAGTTATATGCAGGGCGACAGGAGCAACTGAACGAATTTGCATGCGAGACAAGCACTTATTGATTTCAGTTTGTGACAAAATGTAAGCCCTCTTTAGCGTCTCAGAGGCAGCCTTTGCAAATCGCGAGATTACATTTCCGTTGCATTTGCTGGCAGCCTAGCTTCATTTCCGGAGAATGTCACGAACATATTTGTCCCTGTTCCAATTGCACGCACGGGGCCTTAGGAAGTCGGCGATGACAGTAAGCGGCAGAGAGGTGCTCGGTTCACACACGTTATATCCCGTGGCGTCACTAGGGGGGGTGCGGTCCGCACCGGGTGAAGCGACGGAAGAGGTGACGCGTCGCACCAATACTGCCGCTTCATCTCGTTCTCTGTGGCACGATGACGTCAAAAACGTCAGGAGCCTTCTCCGAAGCACTTTTTTTTTTCTGAGTGGGGTGTAATATGTTTATTTATCGTGAATCGCCTGGTACGGAAATCCTGGTATCCGTTAATGGGGGTGTGGCGGCCCGGTGACGACGATGACGACGTGCCTCTGCAGCCACGCGCTACGGCGCTGGCACAGCAGTTCTACCGGCACCGTCCTAGCGTGAGGCCACGTCCATCTGCCCGCTGGGACATTCCATCATCGCCGGTCAGGTCTCATGTAGAGGGACACTACCTCCTCTACATTTGGTGACCCGGACGTGAACATCACGTCCGGAGCAATTCGGCCCTTCACCATCCCAAATTTCTGACCACGCCATCGAGCAGCACTACCTCCGGCACACACGGCCCACCTTCACTCCTACCGCACTCTTCGCTCTCTCTCACCTACGCTTCTCTCTTCGCTCAAGTCTTCTCACGCTTCTCACTGCCGGCCGCGACACTCGAGCCTTCCGCTCACCTGCCGGTTGCGGCAGTCGCGGCAGCCGACGCCTCGGCACGCTTAAGCCCGTCTCGGCACCTCACTCACTCCACCTGGGACTATCGAGCTTCGGCTCCCGTGCCGGTCGCGGCACCCCAGGACCACGACACCGAGCGCCTCACTCTCTCTGCGACGGATCGCTGTTCCCGTCCACACCTACCACAAGGATGACCTACGGGTAGCGGACGACGACAACGACGACAACGATGGCCACGCGCGTGGAGCACCGGCTTCAGTTCCACCGGCGCGGCCATGGAGATAGGCCACCGTCATCGCCTCTCCGTGGCATACCATCATCGCCGGCCGGGACTCATGTGGAGGAAGACTATCGTCCTCTACAGGGGCATGCGGTGTGGTGGTGGTGACGCAAAGAGCTCCCGCACCGGGTGACGCGTACCCTAGCGGCGCCACTCGTTATATCTGTTATATCTTTTGCATTGAGTGCTCTTCTGCCGGTACATCGCGCACTGTTACATTAATGTGCATAACTATTCCCTTCGTGTCTTCCGTATATAATATTAAACGAGTGGCTATGTACGTCGCTACGTCGCTACAAGGAAGTCGCACGCGTGTAGATCACGTTGTCCCGTTGACGTCGTGATGGAGAGGACTGTAATTGTACATATATATGTACTTCTTGGTAACTTATGCCCACGTCAGACGGTAGCCGTTCAGGCCTTAAAAGAAAAGGACTTCAAAGAGTGTCGTGAAGGCGTGAAGGCCTTCCTGCATGCAGCGTTGCCAGACGGCAGCCCTAGCTGCCTCTTCAGCGTACACTGTTACAACAGAACTCCACCCCATAGCACACCGAAGGGCAACCATTGCACAGAATGATAGCGTTGTGAAGTTGACGATGCTCCTGATTTGTGGAAGGCGCGGGGAGTACGCCTTTCTGTGTCAATTAACGTAACTGTATATGTGTCACAAAAAGACGACCGCCTCCTGTTTCCAACAAATCAGGGGTGAGAACGATGCCATTCGGGATAATGTTCGGCTATGAGTGCGGAGAAGTTCGGTCTTAAGAGTGTAAGCGAAGACACGGAAGGAAATATGGACGCGTAAAGTCCGGTGGGAAACGTTAGCACATAAAAATGTGCAAACAAAATAAACTTGTAGTAAGAACATCTTCTCAGTTCTCGAAAATATCAATACAGAACTTCTTTTCTGCGTGCGACCTGCTTTCGAGAGTTGCCAGTTTTGCCCCAAATACAGTAAATGGGTTTCAGAAATTCCGTTTCTTTTCTACTTCCGTTTCCCCCTCGAAGGGCTCATCGCTGGCATCTGGCACGCTTCGATCTCCGTTTTCGTTTACGGCCTTCAGCATTTATTGCCTTAAATATTAAAGGCCTTAAATTCATTTCTACACGTTAATGTGGTTCGGGACCGGCTTTGTATGACTTTAGTACATCTTAGTTTCAGTGGGACGCAGAATTAGATACGAGTAGAGCATGAATAGGAATTATGAGCGCATAAGGAAATGTACAGTGCTGGACAAAATTTTACGCAACACGCTCCGGCGCATTCCTTCCTCAGAGTGACACCATTCGCTGATGGCGTGTCACTCTGAGGAAGGAATACGCCGGAGCGTGTTCCGTATAAACTTTTGTCCAGCACTGTACCAGCTGAGCGGCTTTGTCTAGGATCTACATGTGACAGTTTACAGGAGCCAGTCTACGTGAGCGGATGCTTGAACTGGCAAATGGTATTTCACCATTGATTTCGACTTCATCGTTGCTTCTTGTATAATCTCATCTCATCCTGGCTACTGTCCTGACGCTGCCCACTTGAGGTAGTCCTTAACGCCAAGATTGGTTTCACCACCACCCCGATTTGGTTTCAGTACGCATTCAAGCGGAAACTGGCGATATCAGATTATATCTACTGATCGTCCTTTTATAGAAATATAGCGATTCTAGTTGCTGATTTACGTTCCAACCGATATAACGTTCATCCGTTGCTCAAAGTTGCAATATGGAAGATACGAGGGTCACGCGTGCTGTTTAACAGAATAATATGTGAAGGAGCGTTCAAATCTAGTCGCAACCTAGTTCAGTGAAGAGTGTATTGTTGGAGTGCAAAGAATTCAAACCAATACCACATTAATTCAACCTTCTTCTGGTTTGTTGCAGCACCATCTCCTACACCAGCGCCATGTATCACCAACGCAGACTGTCAGAGGAGGAAGAACACGGAACCGGGTTCCTTGGTCATCTGCAACACAAGGACGCAAAAGTGCGTCTGTCACAACAGGACTCTCGTTCTGACTCAGACATGGCGGTGCCTACCTAGTAAGTAAATTCTGTATGCTCCTGCTCTGTGCATCACCACAAAAATGTCTTAACAGAGAACTTACGATGGACGAACACGGATATATTTACTTGTGCATTGAGAACTCGATTGAGGTCCGCCTCTCGAGTGTTTGCAAGTTCCTCGCCTTCAGTACTGCAATGTAGAATCAATGTACAGTAGACCCTATATTTGTGTCAGTCGCCCTACGTGCAGCAGTTATAGTTGCGTGAGGTGCCATCCGTAGTCTCAGCAAACGAAGGACAACGGATGGAAGAGTCCCGAGTGTCCTTACCTCCAGTTATTCCATATAATATTCCATATAACGCGGTAATTCTGTCCCTACCCTGGGATTTTCAGAGAGCTTCCGAGAGGCAGCCAATGGCAGCGTTTGTCGGCAATCGCTGTTTGCAAAGCCACAGCCTGCATGCTACCGTCTTAGCAAGGTCCCGCTTTGCGGCAGGAACCAATGTCCGAGAAACAGGGTGGAAACTCCTCAGGACCCCTACTCGTGATGTTGTGGAATTATTGTTGTGTCACGTAGGAAGAGCCAAACTGATATGTATGCACGTTGGTCATGCTGTAGGTATCTTGCCGTTGTTGGCCTCACAGCTAGATTTCTAAAAGTAGCTTCACGTATGCTTCTGTGTTTGCCAGAGGCCACGACGTAGATGAGTTCACGTGTCGCACTAGGTTCCATGCTTTTCGAGCGTGCCACGAGTCCATAAAAGCGGCCTTTCCCTATGGCCATACTTTCCCTAATCGCAGTTATAGCGATGGCACAATAGCTCTACGGCACGTGCCACTTCCACACTATACGACATGTTCAGGATGCACGCCACCGAAGTATCTTCGTAGTACAGGGATCAAGTTTCACTTTGCTCGTGATCTTGAAATACGTCTGTATGCAGAGGATCCCATGATCACCCGAACATCTTGCAAAAATCAAATGCATCAACTACACGAACAACAACAGCTACATGCATGACGATGGGATTAGGTGTTTCACCGCAGCAATTGCAGTACCCTACCTCAGTTCGTGTGGGTTAATATGTTAGTGGAATGGCGATGAGGGGGATGAGACA
Source organism: Ornithodoros turicata (assembly GCF_037126465.1). Classification (NCBI taxonomy): domain Eukaryota; kingdom Metazoa; phylum Arthropoda; class Arachnida; order Ixodida; family Argasidae; genus Ornithodoros; species Ornithodoros turicata. Next base: position 82,714,835 of record NC_088202.1, on the reverse strand, counting down.
TACACACACGCACGTACACATGACGAAGAACATAGCAAGTGATGTACTGCACGCGTGCAGACATGCCGTACCTGCATGCCGGCGTTAGCAGCCCATCCAGTCGACCACACGTGTTGTAGTACGATGAAGTCTAATAGATCACATTTCCGCACTCGTGCAGACGTCACTGATGGTAAAGGGAACTCACGCAGACCAGTAGACGTCAAGAACTGGTGCAATGAGTGTAGACATTGACGGTAGGCATTATGGGCATAGGGCTTTTGAAAGGGACCATGAAGGGATACTCAAAAACTCTGTAAGCATCGCAAATGTGTTACTGGGCGCTAATACACATAACATGCGGAGTATGAACCAAGAATTGGTGTGAACAACGAAGGTGTTAGTTAAAAACAAGGAGAGGAAAGGCGACCCGAACGCTGCCGGCGCGAAGAAAGATGAGACGTCAGAGTACCTTCCCCACTGACGGACTGCAGTCAATTGAGCAAATGATGCAACTGACGTTTGGCTGCTTGCAGGCGGTCGCCCACTTGCCGCTTTTTTGTGCGTAAACTGCGTCCGCGTGGAATGCAATATGGTACAAGTCGCATACGTTTAAGATAAAAATCATATTGGGAACTACCTTCCACCGGGAATCTCTTCCTGTTGAACAAGAGATAAACTGGTGTTCTGAGGCTGGAACAACATAGAAGGGACAGATACAAACAAAGCCAGGCTTTGTTTGTATCTGTCCCTTCTATGTTGTTCCAGCCTCAGAACACCAGTTTATCTCTTGTTCAACAGGTGCCGCTTGCGTCGATTTCCGTCGTATGAATGTGTGTATGAGTGAGCAAAAATGTAAGAGTGCAAGGAGGGTGAGTGAGAGTGAGTGGCTGGTTTGTCGTCCCTTCAGATGACGCACCCAGAAAGTCGCTGGAGAGGCGTGTTAGCTTAGCTCAATTGGTAGAGCCCTGGACCGGCAATCCAGAAGATGTGGGTTCGATCCCTACAGCTGACTAACCTTTCCAGTGACTTTCATCTTTAATCTCTTCCTGGTTCATCTGAGACGTTGCTGTCAGCAGCTTCCGACTATTGCCCTGTCAATACCAAAACAGCCCTCGGTTCCCCAGAGCCATGTATTAAAAGAGAGTCTGGTCATTGACAAGGCCATAAAAAAAGACCAGACCTGTTAATCACGTTTGGACGTTTTTCATTGGTTGCTGTTTTCTACGGGGGACGTCATAACGTCCGCTCGCCATTCTCGCGGTTTGGGTGCAGACATCTTCTCACACTTAAGCTCCTCGTGGACGACGTATATTAGGCTGAGTCTACGCTCATGTGAAGCATGTCGGCCATTTCAGCCATGGTATTGCGCCGGTTCGACTGAATAAGCTCCTCAGCAGCCGCAATTTCCGCAGGGGAGTCGGTGCGCTTGGTCTAGACGGGAAACCTACTACTCACGCTATCGTTGGAATTGTTGGCCCACTCGTACACTTGTCTCTGAGACATCCATGAAGGGTCATAGTGTCTTGCGGTCGCACTGTAAATTTCCAGCGGTTTCAGAACTTCCGCAGTGAGAAATCTCACACCACAACAGTCGCAGATGGCAGGGGCGTCGCAACATCCCGAATTCAGGATGACTCCAGATCCCAACCGGCGCCCCCTTCCATCCCCCACCTCCACCACCAATTCATGCCCGGGTCCCAAAAATTCGAGGCAGTCTGAATGACAAAAAGTGGCAAATACAGCTCATGGCACAAATGAGACAGAGTTGTGTAAAACATCCTGGAACCCGTGAACACTTTTAGGTCATGTCGTCGTGAGTTCTACCGTATCCATCGACGAAGCCTTGACTATGCAGGCAATTTGTTCGATTCAGGAATTGCCCGTCTAACTCCCGCCATGGCTCAACTTCGGCGCCATAGCGGGAGTTTGTACCTGCTACAGCGCTCTGCATTCCAGGCGTTCGTGAAGGGAGAGAGTGTAGCACCCTGGACGGGCCAGAGTGGCGGCTGAAAATCTGGTATGTGTCTAACACTCGCATACTAGTATTCACAGATGGCTCCATGGACGACCGCACCAGAAGTGATACTTACGCGTTTTACATTCCATCGGTGAACGTGGCCTGGCAAGGGAGAACATCGCGTTACCCGATATCCTGTACAACTGCTGAACTCATGTCTCTTCTATACATGCGGCTCCTGCGGTCCAGGTACGAGGGGGGGGGGGGGGGGTTATGTTTATTGAAAAAAAGGGGGAAAGGTTAGTCAGGCGTAGGCCGACTTGCTATTCCTTCAAGAAAAAAGACAAGAAAGGAAGAAAAGAAATTACACACCAAAGGCACAAAAGGTACGAGGGTTCGCGACTCGAGATGCGCCCTATGGAACGTGATGAATCCTATGTGTGACAACATCTTTGCGCGAAACATAAAAAGATCGTGCGCTCAGCATAAACTAACCGGTGGAGGTTCGCCTTCCAATGGATTCCGTCCCACGTCGGTATCGGCAGCATCTAAAAGGCGGATCAGCTGGCGTCCTCAGCACACCTGAGCTGCAGCCATTGTTTACCAACTCCGGACGACACCGACATGCAAATGGCCGTCATGCTGCTTGCTGAACTGCTCCACCCTAGGATACGGGACATCATCATCGCCCCTTCTTCCCATGAAAGGCCTCCCTCGATGCATACAGACCATGCGCCATAGGCTAAGCACTCGATGTGCGTTCACCAACTGTCCCACCAACTGGTCAAGATCGGCTCTATAGGGGTGACGCCGGCTGCGGCCAATGTTAACAACCTGAACAACAACAACAACAACAAATAAGTAATGATGATGTAGTAGGATGTTTCGCCGCTGAGGCAGCACCCTATCCCATTGTTTGAGGGGGAGAAGATGGTGAATAATGGTGAATGTTCAGAGTTCACGCAGGAGCCCTGTTGCTGCTAAGAAGGTGATGAGGGCTTGAAGAGCTCGTAGCTGATGCGCAGGATTGACCGAAGGCCCAAGCAGTTGAGGAAGGGCAAGTGAGGGTGACCGAGTGGCTTCAAGTTGGCGCTGGAGGACGCGTCGCTCAGCGAAATACTCCTGACAGTCGATGAGAATGTACTTGGAGTATTACAGCAAGGGCATAGCATTGTGTTACTATATAACCCAGCTTGCGGCGAAAATATGGGGTGAATGCGACGTTCAAACGAAGTCGACGGACGATAGACGTAATTGTCCGACGGACCTGAAAAATAGAGCACATATCAGTTTGAGGCCCCCAGCTTACACGTTCACTTACGTCATTGAATTCCCCATGCCATTTCCGTGTAATATTTTGTCTCTGCGTGAGTAGTATAATAATGGCAAAGCTCTTCTATATTCCTTCCGATTCTCACGAACGTTAGAATGGTATGTCAGCTGCACGTAACAACAGCTGCCACGGGCGGCACTGGCTCGTAAATGACATTAGTTCGTGTTGAACCACCCTGTATTTTCGATCAGGGGATGAAGCCTCAACTGTGCGCGCTCTTCGATGCGTCTAATGAAAGAAAACAACAACTCGAATGTGTGTACTTGGCTGTGCTCGTGATTATATCCGCACTACCAGCAACGTGTCTAATGGGTGATATGGCTCTGAAATGGATAGCTAAGAGTACGTAGTTACGTTTATGGCGGAATGATTTGTGCTGTGCGAGTACGCGTATCATTCAATTGTTTCGTTTATGATCCTTCTCTTTAGCGTTCCATCTTCATGGTGGGGGTGGGGGGATATGTTTATTGAAAAAAAAAAAAAAGCGGGGAAAGGTTAGTCAGGCATAGGCCCACTTGCTATTCCATCCATCTTCATGGGATATCTAAGCACTTTCTGCTTACTAGTTGCTTGCCATTCGGCTGCTTGGAGGGACTACTTAAGCACTTAGAGGCATCTGTATTGTCGCTGCCAGTATCAATTTCTATTACGCCCTCCCACGAGTAAGTGCTCGTAGGTGTTTCGCGCAGACGAAGGTTCACTATTGCAAACACTGTACCGTTAATGCTGTGACGCATTGATTCTCGGGTACTGTAACGCACAATATTGACATTTCGGTGCATCACTTGAAGGCTATACTTGCAACGCGTTCAGTTTGGTTCCGAAAACAGGAGCACAAGGTTAGCGTAATGCTTTATAAATATGCGGAATACACTCTGTAAATAGGGAGCAAAGTTAGAGAAAGCCCATTCGTAGTGTCTCCTGTAAAGTGTGCTCTCAATACACTGCAATACAATACACAGGAGAAGCTCTTGTGGACTGCGATGTGATATGAAGTGGGCCCTTCGGGTTTCCTTGGATGCACGCCTTGCGAAGACGGTAATTGTAACCTGGCTATATTGCAAACACACCAAATTGCATTACCCCAGAAAAGGACTCAAATACGCTTCGTACTGAACCTCGAAACCTCATTTCAATGGCTCGCAATGGCTGGGTAAACGTTGGCGCCATATTGATTCACCCTCGAACAGAAACGCACTGCTCAGCCAAAGCACTAGCAATAATTCTGGGCAGCAACTATCCACAATATTTTCGTGGTGCTCGAAACGCTTGGACCAAGTGCTCAAGGGGGCCACCCATGATTAAAAGCTAGCTTGTATTGTACGTCGTACTCTATATTCATTCAACTAACTTCGTTATCTGGAAGCTGGATACATTGGTAGTCAATTATGGACATAACGTCCCTGAACCCGTACGACAAACAGTGTCGCATCTTAGCATATTCCCACTTCGCCTTTTCTCTTTCCTTTTCTTTTTCGTTTCTCCCCTTTTTTCGGAATAGCAAGCCTGCTCTTTGTCTTGCTAACCTTTCCTTTCTTTTTTTTTTCTTAATCAACCTACCCCCCCCCTCGGATTATCGGATTAAAGAGGCAGGAGGGGTGACATGCGTTAGGCGAAATGGGACTGCCGTGCAATCTCATTAGGCGAAACGGGACTGTCCGAGAGTGGGCGTTACTTACATGCCCCGCCCCGATGCTGACGCCTGCAAGAAATGTATGCGCTCTTCCGACAACAACCTTACGTCGTGCGAAACAAGGACCCTTACATTTGCAAATAAAGGTGTGTGCGATGGGGAGCGGATAATTGGTCACCGGACATTTGCTCACCATTCAAGAGCTGCGGCCGCACATTTGCTCACCCCGCTCTATTTTACCACAAGCCCACCTTGAGAGTTTCATAATTTATCTTCATCTTTTCCACAGTGTGAAACAGTGAATTATAATAAGATATTTTTTGTATTGCGTTCTATAAGCGTTGCATTTTTCAGATCAATTTTATGTCTAGTACCTTTTAGAAACGAATGCATCGTCCGATAGCCTAAAAAAAACAGTTTCGGTCTTCCCTTGGTGGAGGTAACGACTTCCATAACGTAAAATATGGCAATCTCATGATCCGTCAGTCGTTTTGGCAACAAAGAAAAGCAAGCTGTGGCCATAGCTCGCTTTTCTTTGTTGTTTGGAGGTACTGAACACAACATCTTAGTCGGCATTTGTTTGGTACTCATTTTCAAGAAAAATGGAAATAAGGGGTGGGGGGAAAACCTTCCAGTGCTCGTTATCTGTACAGGGAATAACACCACCTCACATACACAAAGCGAGACCGCTCAATGAGATATGAAGTGTAAAAAGACCATTCCGACGTTTACTTACCCATTTCCATTCTTTGCAGTAGCTGTTGAAGTACACCATTAAAAATATTTCTAGGCTCCAATAATTTTGGCTCCAAATTTTTACGGCACGACCATGGGGGATTATTTGCGCGCCCAGTGCATTCGCGAAGTCAGGGTTGAAGTCTGTTGCTGGACTACTTACTTAGCGCTGAGCCCGATATTACTCTCACAGCGTTTCGTAAAAGCAACACTGATACACATTATTTGTATTTACTTTTGCACTTGTCATGCACACGAAATTTTCACTACTTAAATCAGTCTGCTTCGCAACTATTAGATATTTTTGGAAGTAAATGAACGACCAATAAATGCCTTCGATAAACGAACTTTCATCCTGCCTCCAGCCTCTCGACCAGTATCTAAGGTCCTCCTTGTATCTGTGGGTTTTTGTTTTTCTTTCTTTCTTTTTGAATAGGAAGTCGGCCTACGCCTGACTAACCTTTCCGCCTTTTCTCTTTTCAATAAGCATCCCCCCCCCCCCCCCGCCGATCAACACTCATGCTCCACCTTTGCCGATGTAGCGCACTACCACTTGAGTCCTACATTGCACCCAACATTACGCAGAAATTTAATGTTTCCCGGGTCCACCTCCCACCACCAGTCACCCCCCATGCCACAGCAAGGTATGTTCTCCTGTGACAAACAGTTTTCTATTATACTGTGCCACCACCACCAACAACAACATAGATGAATGATGATGCTGATGTGGGATGTTTCCCTGCGTTGAGTGCAGGACCCTACCCCATTCCAAAAATGTTCGCATGAAAGGATGACGAGGGAAGGAAATCCCTACAGCTCGTGAAGGAGGCCGGTGGCCCTCAGAAAAGAAAGAAAAGCGCGAAGTGCCACCAAACACGACATCTAACTTACGAAAAACAACAGGCACATATAAAACTTGGTGAGCATTTGTCCGCCTCGAGCGTATACGGGCAGTGAGCAAATGTCCTGGATCCGTGTGCGATACCACCAATAATAAAATGAATAGATTACTACCGAGTAAAAATGTTTTCGTTGATTTATGAGTGGATGGATGGATGGATGGATGAATGAATGTTTAACGTAAAAAAGGGATAGGTTCGCCTGCAGATTGGGCACGGCAATGGATCAGCTACTACTATGCAAAATCACTAGCGCGGATACAGGTCTTTCGTGCGGCTCAGGGAATTGGACTTTGAATGAAGAAAGAAAAAGGAAGAAAAAGAATGAAAAAAAAAGGGGCAGATTTTTGCTCAGTTGAAAGAAAAGAAGAGTACGCCGCAGTGTTGTACCTACACTCTAAAAAATGAACTTCACCGCATAGCATACTCCTAGCCAACTATCATCTCGAATGATATCGTTATCTGCTCTGATTTGTTGAAAACGGGAGGCGTACGTAATTTTTGTGACACTTATGCTGTTCATAATTGTCACAAAAAAGGCGTACGCCTCCCGTTTTCAACAAATCAGAGCAGATAACGATATCATTCGAGATGATAGTTGGCTAGGAGCATGCTATGCGGTGAAGTTCATTTCTAAGAGTGTAACGCCGTTACAGTAGTCGATACTCTATTTCGGTACCGGAGTGCAGATCGCGATATTTTGCTTGATAAAAATATGCTTGAATAAGACCAATAAAGTTGTAAAGTTTTGTGAAGATACGAAAGTGACATTTGGCGGCACACGCCGGGCGAGCGCCTTCTTTCCTCACGTGACAAGGATCAGTAGGCGAAGTGGGACTGTCTGCAGTTCGAAGTCGGTGAACCTGCTAAGGAATGGCGAGATAATCCGCTAAAAAGCATTAGGCAAAATGGGAATAGGCGAAATAGGAAGACACGGCATCTTACGACTCCACACTGGATGGGAGGGTTTGAACAAATTACGCGAACAGTGTACAGATAGCCTAGTAGATAGATGTAACTCTCAGAATGCATTGATATGTCCCAAGCAGCACAATGTACTGAAAGTCGAGTGCAATAGGGGTGGACGGGTAGGAGGAAGGCCTTGAACACACTCGCGAAACTGAAGTACTCTGATAAAACACATACCGACCACCCCTATTGCACTCGACTTTCAGTACATTGTGCTGCCTGGGGTGTTGTAGTTGTGATACCAAGGACAACAATTATCAGTAGATTTACGCGTAAGGTCAGTAAGCCTTTTTATTTTTTAAATGCGATAGTATTTTTGAGCTAACCCAAGGGGTGCTAGACTCGTCGCAAAGTTCGCAACTGAAGAAAGTTCAGCCGATGCGAAGAAACACGGCGATTGGACGCTCTACGTCGCCCATGTGACAGGGCGTGACTGTCAATCAAAACAAGTTCAAAAGCAACTGAAAATGTGTCTTTTAAACTTTTCGCGTGACGTCAAAATGACGTTGCTGAACTTATTGCAGGCTCAGCAATGGCCAAGGCCGAATTGTGTTTATATGGATAAAGGCAGCGATTGGGAGCTCTACGTGGCGCACGTGACGGCGCTTGATTGTCAATCAAACGAAGTTAAAGAGACTGAAAATGCGTCTTTTGAACTTTGGCGCGACGTCAGAATGACGTTGCAGAACTTTTTTCAGGTTGATAAAACTTCAACACCGAGTCGAAGCGAACATCGAAGTTCATAAATGCCGTTCTAAATGCCTGACCATGGGCGTACCGAGAGGGGGGCAAGGGGGGACCGTGCCCCCCCCTAGAACTCCAAGGTCGTTTGTGAAAATAGTGCGTTCTTTAGTCATAGGGCGTAACGATTATTCTCGGATATCATTATAGGAACCTCTGAACACCCACACAGTGCGCAACGTCCGCCTCAAGAAAAAGATGTGGCAGGGGGTGCAGGTTTGCGCTCCTGCCCCTCCTCCCCCCCCCCCCGGAAGAGTTTTGGCCCCCCTTGGAAAAAATCATGGGAACGCCCATGTGCATGACCACACCTTTCAGCAGCATTACAGATTGTCAATTGTCACAGGCCACTGTGTGGTAGTTGTGCGACCGTCTTCGCGCGACGCCGGAGGTTTGCGCAGGGTACGTTCCACGTCGCGGACGATGACTGTGGAGCCACAGGTTCTTTGTTCTCTCCGGTTCTTCGGAACCAAGTTTTCAAGGCATTGTGGCCACAGATCGAAGCCTGTCTGTGTCGCAGAGAACTATGAGCCGAGCGGTTCGAGTGGTTTCCGCAGCGATTGTAGCAGATCTCGGGGATGAGTTGGGGAGCTTTCCACGGGATGCTGTTAGCAGAGCGACCAGCAAGGACTCCTTTACGCGACGGGACTCACGCCCAGGGATTTCCCTACACACCCTCCCTGCATTTTTGCAACACCCCCCCTGAAATTTCTCAGGTAACCCCACCCAGCTCGGCCACCAACACGTTCTGGTAGTGAGTCCGGCGCAGCGAATTACATCCTGTACGGTCAAACTTGGGCTGTAGGACCACAGTCATGCAGACACACACATCGCACATCGTACCATGCATTTCTCCAAAATAATTTGAAAGTGACTGTTCAATGCATATATTCCGCGCATATACGAGCGAGAATGCGTGCGGGCACGCAAACTCAATGTGCTGGATCATCAAGAACCATTTGCGCCCAACTCAATCATGCAAAGTATTCTGCTTTTTTCGTCTAAGGTTTTCATCGTTGGTTGCTAGGTGTTCATTGAGCTTCGTGAGACAATGTGCTAGGCTTTTTTCTTTGCCGGTCGTGTGATTATGCATCTTAATGTTGAAATGCCGTTCATAATGAATCTGTATTCTACTGTACTGTGTTGTAATGTAATAACATGTACAAGTAAAACGGGAAAGCTGTGCAGATATGTCACCATTGTGCCACGATTCTTTCCGTGTCTAAGAAAAATTCCGTAAGTGGAACCTTCACCAAGCACCCCTCCCCCTTGAAAGCTCGGCACCCCCCCAGCAGTGAATTTCTGGGGAAATCACTGCTCACGCCTCACTGGCGCCGTAGCGGCAGTGGATGCAGCACTGATCGCAATCCTTGGGCCACCGGACCACTTCTGGAACCATCACCAAAGACGCCTACTAGTGCCGCAAGCAACGCTACGCGAGGCTTTTTGTTAATCACGTCGAGCCCTCGGCCTCCGAGGACGACGGTGGCGCCCCCGGCCTGACGGTGCCGGGGACACGGCAAGCGGAGCTGAGGGGACTCCATGCGGAACCGGCTGAGAAAGCACCGGTTAATCTTCTGAAAATTACAAAGAATTCAGAAACACGATTGTTTCATGATCGGTACATTCTGAAAACAGAGCTTCAGCTCATATGAGATGTGAGCGTGTTATGTAACACGCCATAACATACCAAACTGTCATAGAGAATGACGTCGTTCGTTTTCCTAATTGATTCAAACCGGGGGGAGGGGGGCGTACGCCTTTTGTGACAACTTCGATAAGTGGTAATTTCCACTCAAAGGCGCATGCCCCGCTGTGTCCTCAATTGAGAAGCCATAGCCGTGTCATTCGGCGCTGCAATTGGCAAAGACCTTGTTGTGCGGCAAAGCTTTGTTTTTACCAAATGTATTATGCGCTCTCAAAACAACTTCACCACATAGCACGCCCTACACCAATCATTGCGCCGAATGATGCAGTTCCCTCTTCTGATTTGAGGAGAAAGCAGGGCGTACACTTTTTTGTGACAATTATCATAACTGCATAAGTGTCACGGAAAGGCCCATTTTCATTTTTCAAAAAATCAAGGGATCGAACGATGTCATTTGAGACGATATTTGGCTAGCAGCGTGGTGTTATGCGGTGAACTCCTGTCAGAGTATGTCGCATAGGCATTCTTGCCTGCGACATTGTGACCGGCAATGTTGGAGTCTGTCAACTGCTCAGTTAATTCCCGGCCACTTCGTCTCTCTGCGGCAACCGAAACTTTGAGAATTGTCAACACTTAGCATTTCCGAACACAGATTTACAAAATAGTGTCATTAATCAACATATTAGTGGAAATCGTGCATTCATGCATGCCCTTTGTGGGAGCCCGAGCACAGGTGCCCCGGTCCCGTCAACGGCACCACGGCCGACAGCCGATAAAATTTATTATTCGACGTCCGTTACAGATGCCGTGGGACGGCCTCCGCCAATGCCTTTGCCGTCGTTACCAATTTTCGCCGCTTATTATTATTATTATTTTTTGCTCTCAGGACTCCACCCCAGAGCTGCTGCCGAGTCAGGGCAGAAAAGCAAAGCGAAGGCTTTGCTTTTCTGCCCTGACCCGACAGCGTTCACGGCGTTTACAAGCTGCTTCCATGGGACACGCTTGTGGTCCCTGGTGAACAGCAAAACGTGCTCAGAGCAAGGTCTTGCCAAGAATCGGTGCTGCTCCATGCATGTAGTTGAGCAGCACGTCCAACTGTGGGTCGGGAGCGCGCGGACCAAGGGTCTTTCGAAGCTTCGCCGGAGGACACCGCAAATCTTCCGTCATTTTCGCCGTAGCTGTATACAGTGTCATCGCAATTAATGCACTTACATGTTCACATGTCCTCAGTTGTAAGGATACACGATAAGGATAACTGCAGACAAAAGCGGCGCACTTTCTCGTTCTTTACTCTTTCACTCCAGGTTATCCTCCTCTACACTCTTAAAAATGAACTTCACCGCATAGCACGCTCTTAGCCAACCATTATCGCGAATGATATCGCTATGTGCCCTGATTTGTTCAAAGTGGTAGGCGTACGCCTTTTCTGTGACACTTATGCGGTTCATAATTGTCACAAAAATGGCGTACGCCTCCCGTTTTCAACAAATCAGGGCAGATAACGATATCATTCGAGATGATGGTTGGCTAGGAGCGTGCTATGCGGTGAAGTTCATTTTTAAGAGTGTACCTTCTCGCATGCCATTGGGCGTGTCGCTCACGAGCCGACCTTTTGTTTATTTTTTCCTTTATCGGTGCTGACGTAGGCCCAACTTCAGTGACCGGGAAGGGGAAACATTTCTGTTGAACTTCGCGAAGTTCAAAGCTCCTCCTATCGCGACGTCATCTATTGATTGAACTTAGTTCAGCGTTGACGTCTAGCACCCCAGAAATAAGGTAATAATAAGGAGGTAGAGGAAGATAACCTAGAGTGAAAGAGCGAAGAACTAGAAAGTGCGCCGCTTTTGTCTGCAGTTGTTCTTATCGTGTACCTAAAGACAGCTACGGCAAAAATGACGGAAGATTCGCGGTGTCCTCCGGCGAAGTGTGATCACAGCCCCATCCTGAGCCAGAAAGATGTTGAATTGCGATGGCTTCCCGCAATTCAACATCTTTCTGGCTCAGGATGGGGCTGTGATCAGCGTTCCCTGCTCGCGGTTCACGCGGCATTGGTGAGGGCAACTGTGCTTTACAGCCTTCCTATTCTGCACAGGATATCAACAACTTCATTAAATACACTTCGGTCCCTGTTTGCTCGAAGCCTTCGTCGATGCCTCGGAGTTCCCAGAATGGCTGAAACACGGCAAGTACTGGCTGAAGCTGGTGAGCTCCCGATTGAAGTTCTCCGTGAACGGGAAACGGCTCGGCACTACCTCCGTTTGCGTGCTCACATTCCCCGCCACCCGCTACTCAGGAAAATTCGATAGCTCTCTGAAAGCGACTTCTATCGAGTAGCGAGGAGGACACGCCAGACTCTCACTGGCTTCATAACTAAGGACACTATACCGCCGGAAGCCCCCTGGTCTCTACCGGTACCGCCCACTTTTGTACGCCTCCCAAACCTTCTGGAAAGAAGAGATCAGGTCCCCCCTCAAGTCCTCCGAGCCCATTTTCATGCTCTGGTAGACGCGAAGTTTTCTACGTTTACGGCAGCATATACTGATGGCGCATCCCGAAACAACAAGTCCGCCTCAGCCTTCGTCATTCCATCCGAAGGCGTCGTACACGGAAGACGCCTCTCACATCCAACCTCCTCCACAGCTGCGGAACTCTATGCCATTCTTTTCTTTCTACAACACATCGCTGATTTTCCACCCCGGGAATGGGCAGTCTTTACAGACTCCAAATCTGCCCTTCAAGCAATTGAAAATTCCGGCATACGAGGCCCATCCGCACCCCTAGTCACAGACGTGCTAATGGCTTACCACACTATCTACGCCGCAGGCCACAGGCTAGTTCTCCAGTGGGTTCCAGCCCACTGTGGTGTCGTGGGGAACGAGCAGGCCGACAGCGCCGCAGAAGCAGCACTCTCGTATCGGAAACGGACCCGTATTGTTCTGCTGAGAGGAGACCGCCGTTCCATTCTGCGACGCCTAGTGACACCCCTGGCTTCCCGCCAACGGACAACCGACATTCTTCCCCCCTCTATGTTGAACAGAGTTGATCCCACGCTCGCTTTCCGCATGCCACGAAACACCTCTCGTCAAGATGCTGCATTAATCCACCGAATGCGCCTCGATGTGGCCTTTACAGCTCAGTGGCGTTACCGCTTGAGGCAAGTTGACTCTCCCACCTGCTGCCACTGTGGTGCTCTTGAGGATCTGGAGCACATTCTTCTTCATTGCCCTCACTACGAACCTTCCCGAACCACACTCTCCGAGTCTCTTCGTCAGCTGGACTCTCGCCCTTTCTCCCTATCGAGATTGCTTGGTCCCTGGCCCAATCCAGCCCAGCAACGCTCTGCGCTCAAAGCTCTTCTGACATTTCTGGACACCATCGGACTTCGATCGTTATTGTGAAGGGGCTCGTTATTTTATTCCCCCCATTCCATCCAGCAATGGGGTAGAGTATCGCCTGTGGCGATGAAACTCCCCACTCTCCAAGGTCGAAAATAAAGTTGTTGTTGTTTGACTGTGACGTGGAACGTACCCTGCGCAAACCTCCGCCGACGCGCGAAGACGGTCGCACAACTACCACACAGTGCCCTGTGACAATCGGCAATGCTGCCGAAAAGTGTGGTCATGCACGTGGGCGTTCCCAGGATTTTTTCTAAGGGGGGCAAAGCCCTTCCGGGGTGGCAAGAGCGCAAACCTCCACCCCCTATACCACATCTTTTTCTTGAGGTGGACATTGCGTACTGTGTGGGTGTTCAGAGGTTCCTATCATGATGTATGAGAATAATCATTACCACCTATGACTAAAGAACGCCCTATTTTCACAAGCGACCTTGGAGTTCCAGGGGGAGCCACGGCCCCTCCTTGCCCCCCTCTCGGTACGCCCATGGTCAGGCATTTAGAACGCGTCGCTATGGTCACAATAAACACGCCTGCGGCGGAAAAACAAACACAATGCAGCAAAAGCAACGCTATCTTCTTATGAACTTCGATGTTCGCTACGATCCGGTGTTGAAGTTTTATCAGCCTGAAATAAGTTCAGCAACGTCATTTTGACGTCGCGCCAAAGTTCAAGAGACAGATTTTCAGTCGTTTTGAACTTCGTTTGATTGACAGCCAAGCGCCGTCACGTGAGCCACGTAGAGCGCCCAATCGCTGCCTTTATCCATGTCAACACAATACGCTGTGCAAGTGCGTCTCTGCGCATGAAAGGAGGCAGTGAGAGGGAAGAGGGAGGGCACCGCCTTAGCCAATGGGGCTTCCCGAGTGGAGTAACCGGGAGAGGAGATATGCGCAGAACGCTCGGTTACTTGCAGAGCGTATTCGGCCTTGGAAACACCTGTGCTGACGCGGCTGCGAGACGCGCCGCGCTTGATGCCGCTCCTGGTGTCTGCTCGCCTGCTAATACGGTGTCTCTGCGGCGACGGCACCCGCCAGTTTCTTGTAGACGCTATCCGACCTCATGCATTCCTGCAGTCTATGGACCCCTCACTGGAGTTTGTCATCGGCTGCCGCTGTACCCGCGGGGAGGAGTCCCTTCTACATCGTCTTCGGCTGAACGTTGCCCTTACCCGTTCACTCCTGTTCAAAATGGGCCGCGTCCCATCTCCCACTTGCCCCTGCTGCGCCGTAGAAGACGATATCTCCCATCAGCTCTTCCACTGTCAGCGTCGCCACCATCATCGGGCCATGCTCTGGCAACACCCCTTGGCCCCATGCAGCGAGCTAGTCAGTGGAGTGTCACAAAAGCTGTGCTCCCCTTTCTGCGTGATACGGGCCTCCTGGGCTCCCTGTGAGCAGAGTTTCTTTTTTTTTTAGCCTTTTTGTTATTTCTTTTTCTCTCTTATTTATGTTTTTTTGTTGAGGGAGTAGCAAGCCAGCGTGCTGCATGGCTGACCTCTCCCCTTTCCTTTCTTCTTTTTCTTTTTTTCTGCCACTAAATCCCCCCCCCCCCCCCTGGCCATTGTTGAGCCTGGAATAAGTTCAGCAACGTCATTTTGACGTCACGCCAAAAGTTCAAAAGACACATTTTCAGTTGCTTTCGAACTTGTTTTGATTGGCAGTCACGCCCTGTCACATGGGCAACATAGAGCATCCAATCGCCGTGCTTCTCCGCATCTGTGGAACTTTCTTCAGTTGTGAACTTTGCGACGAGTCTAGCATCCCTGGAGTTTTCTTGAGGCTATAGGAATGCCGCAGCGTAAGCCCTGCACCTATTGGCTGCTGTTTGGAGATCGCGTGTTCAAACGTGGCTACAAAACGGGCATGAGAGAGGGAGAGAGGGCGTGCATTCAGATTCAGCGTGATAGCAACCGTGCCGCGAGGAGGAAATTATGCAGTTCAAGCGTAAGTGTGCCGCGGCACAGCCAGCAAAGCATAAACTTCGTGCCATGGAAACTTCAAAGCAACGCGAAGCGCGTTTGTGTAGAATATAACAATCTGAGCGTGCGAGAATGTTCCGGGAAAACGATGAACAGTACCTGCTCCACCTACAATAATAATAACACTCCGTATATGTGACCGTGAGCTGTGACCATGAGCGACGCCACGGTGTTAGGCCTGCTTCATAGTTTTGCCCACCTGAGGGTTCTTTAACGTGCGCTGAAATCTCAACACACGGCACACCGTATTTTACGTCCCTCGCGGAAGACGGCGTGTCAAAGCAACTTGTACGCTGCCACCAAGTTACTCGAGTCTTCAACCGCGCCGGAACCCGCAACCTTGGAATCAGTAGGCCCACACGCTACCAACTGAGCCACCGAGACCGGTTCTTTTACAACAAGAAATAAATCGTGATTATGACCTGGGGTGATTCACTACTGGAGAGCAGTACACTACCCCATTACACGCGAAACGTTAGATGTGAGATATGAGAATGAAGTTATGTGCAAGTACAACAATTCAATTCTACAATGCAAACAGGATACCCGATAAGTAGTTGGGTTCCGCGCTTTCGGTTTTTCTTTCGGGGCGGATTCGGCGTATGCGTTTCGGTGTATATTTATTTTCGTGAAATCGGTATTTTTCGGTAATTTTCTGTACATGGTTTACCCTGCAGTTATCGGCGAATATAAATCGCAACGTAGTTTCAAGACTGTGCATCGCAGCGCAACTTTAAAACAAAAACGAATACAAAATTAACATATGTGAGACACCACAAAATGAACACTTTATTGCTCCACAGCGAAGGGGTGTTACCTAAATCATGAAAGCATAGCAGATTTAAGCTTATTGGAGCCTTTAATACACAATTTTCCTAGGACACTCAATTGTATTCGTTTTTTTTTTTTTTTTTTGTTAAAACCGAACTATGTGAAAATTTGCCGGCGTATATCTTTCGGTGTTTCTCAGTTAAAACTGAAACCGCGGAATCTTACCGATAAGTTAGGATGTCTCCTCGAACCTACGAGGACCAGCAAATACGTTTACAATGCAACCGGGAAACCAACAAGGGATCGTGAACGTGCGTTTTGGTCTACAAGTACCGTGAGAAACATTTCCTAAACGATCCATTTGTATGGAGTGTAGAATGTGTGACCCGTTTGTGGTTCAAGTAGGACGCCAGCGCTACGAAGCAACGCTTCGCGAATGTGCTCTCCGCCGTATTTCCCGCCGAACGGGTAGACGAGTGCGTGGTGTGCGCAACATGTAAAACAACGTTAAACGCCGCCATTACTCCTTGTCTACCCTACAGCAACGGCTTCTTGTACCTCGCGAAGCCTCCTCAACTGCCGCTAATGAACGAGATAAGCGAAAAGTTTGTCTTTCCTCGGATCCGCTTCATACGCATCCGGCGTCTCATGTACGAGATCTCAGTTCGGCATCATGGTGCAGGTACTGAACGTGCCTGTGGAGGTGGTCAAGGTGTTGTTGTTTTTAAGTGTTGAGAGAGCTGTTTCAATGACTTCCGTGGCACGTTAGCAACGATGACGGTGTACGCGCACGGCATGTGTTGAATCAGCTGCTGAAGAGCTGTTTTCTCTCCATATATCTCTTCTCTGCTTCCTCGACATTCTGTGCTCCTAGTATTACATCATCCACGTATATGGATTGGTCGAGTATGTTCGAGTATGCTATCATCACAGTATCCGGGTACTCTTTCGCTGTCAGCCAAAGATGATGGTGTAACGTGGCTGCAAGGAGAAATGTACTTGGAGCCGTTCCGAATGTCACCCTATTCATTCTCCAGGCTTCGATTTTTGGCAATTGCTTCCCTTCTTCTGGTTTTGTTTCGTACCAAAGAAATCTCAAGGCGTCGCGATCTTCTTCACGGATCATTATCTGAAGAAATGCCTTTTGTACATCAGTTACCAATGCCACTGGATGCAAACGGAAGTTCAGTAGTACAGTCATAAAATCCGGATTCGGGTTTGGACCAGAGTCCAAATCATCGTTCGAAAATTTGGTGTGAACTTCATGCGACGAGGCATCGAACACTATCCTTATCTTGGTTGTTAAGCGATCCTCCCTTATCACTGCTGGTGCGGCATATAGTACATATGTCTTGGGGCCTCAACTGTGTCCATGAGCATTGTGACATTTTCTGCCACGCCCGATAGGAGATATTCACGAATGGCAGTGTTATAATTCTGCATCAACTGAGTGGAAGAACTCAAGAGCCTCTTTGTCACCTGGGCAAGTTGTCTTTGCGCTATCTTTTTGTTACTTCCCATCGATACCTCATGCTTCCACGGTAGAGCAACGACGTATCTGTCATGTTCATGTTGTGCTCTCGAAGTGTTCTAGTACCGGGTGCCGTTACTTTTCTTTCACTTCACGTTCGCGAATACCCATTGCTTCGAATACCACAAGCGGCCCATGATTTGGTGGAGCTCCATTCGTTCGAGCGAACTGACATGTAAAACTGCGACATTGTTGCAGCTTGTCGTCGTCACTGTGTTGGTAGATGCATAGGGTCCCTGTAGTGTCCATCCCAACGTGGTTTCTATGGAGTGGACTCCATGTTGTAATTTTCTGGTTCTTCCAGTTGCAAATTCCCAGTAATGATCTGCCCCGATAAGAACTGCGATCGATTCTGTATCATCTGCTCTGCATGAGTCTGCGATCATAAGACCATGTTCTTTCATTTCTTCTCGCAGCTCTCTGGTCGGTACTTCAAGCGTTTGTGCGCATGTCCGTTCCACGACGATTGCTATGATGTCGGTGTGTCCCGCTTGAGATCGTAAGTGAACCTCTACCGCTTCGTAAGGCTGTGGACCAGCTGGATGAAGTCCAAACGACCCAATGGAGACCTTTTCGACACGAACTCTTCTGCATGCAAGAGCTTCAGCCAAATGTTTAGTAATAAAAGTGCGTTGGTTACCGCCGTCGAATATGACTCTGACGAAACTTTCTGTCTGAGTACCTCTTGCCCAAGCAGTTGGTTTCGGCACCAATTTTGTGAAGACGAGACAGCGAGGCAGGTTGACGATGTGTTTATTGCCGTGAATGATACCAGAATGATGTGAACGAGATTCTCGTCCCGTGAGAGGGAGGCACGTGATGACTCATTGTCGTCTTCAGCGATAGATTCAACAGCATGTAACTCTGTAGACGTGGATGAGGTGCGGTGCGAGAAACGGTATGCGTGGCACGATGACACAATCGGAATTGTAAAGGCAGCAGTAGAGCAGTACACTCCCCTCACGCCCGCGCGATTAAAATCATACTCGGCGTCCCGAAGAGAACTCCGCAAGCTGCTGCACTAGAGGAAGCCAACCAACCTACACTGCATGTGCCTCAAACAAAGGAGGTCATCAACACCTGCACCACCAAGCGCGTCACACGGCTCACCCCTGGCACACTAAGATGTAACCCGACCTAACTCTGGCTTTGGCACAGCGATCAGAAACCTCCGGGAACACATCCCAACTGGATACAAGAAAGAAAGGCAGCCAAACACACCTCCTTGGAGAGAGCCAGTGCCACCTGCAGCATGCACAACTATCCCTGGCATTACCAAAAGGAGCAACATGCCTCCTGAAGTTGTTAGGCAGCTTGCGATGGATGTGGTCACAGAGCTAGGGGAGCGCAATACCCCCGTGTATACTGACGGTTCCGTGTCTGTGAATGGGGCTTTCACGGCTGTCTGTGACCCGCGCAATGCCAAGACTTTACAGAGCAAGCTAAGCCCAAGACTTCGTCTACGGCTGTGGAACTTCACGGGATATTCTCGGCTCTGAAGTGCATGGTGACTAACCGGCCGCAAACGTGGGTTCTCTTCACTGACTACCGATCTGCCATCCAAACACTAGAGTCAAACGAGGAGACCATCAATGACGCCATGCGAAGCAAAATTACCAACACATCAGGTATCCATCCAGTGGATCCCCAGCAGCTGCAAGATCCCTGGAAACGAGAAGGCGGACGAGGATGCAAAAGAAGCCCTCTCCCAGACATGCAGGGAAAACATACCGCTGACCAAAGACGGCATCAAAAGGGCAGGGAAGCGAAGAGCAGATGTGGAGATAAAGAAGCTCCTGGACAATCTACACTGGTGACACCCCAGGCTTGTCGCCCTCGATGGTCCATCTAAATACACACCCTTAGAAATGATGGTGGTGGTGGTGGTGGTGACGAAAAACCGGCTTGCCGTTGTTGCCACACGAATGTGAGCTGCGTCACGACTGTAGCCAGGATGAGATGAGATGGTGTGATAACAAATCAGGGGCGAGAACGTTGTCATTCGGGATGATGGTTGGCTAGGAGCGTGCTATGTGGTGAAGTGGTGTCATCATTCCTTCATCTGTTATTCACCATGTCATCTCATCCTGGCTACAGTCGTGACGCAGCCCACATACATGAGGCCAACAACGGCAAGCCAGTTCGTCACCACCACCACCCTCATTTTTAAGAGTGCAGGCTGTAGATACATGAGCCGAACTGACGCAGCCCTCATTCATCGACTCCGACTTGGTACTGCTTTCACAAGAGCATACAGGTATATGCTTAACACGACCGACGAACCTACATGTAAACAAGGGCGGATTTAAGGGTCTGTCATGGGGGGGGGGGGGCGGTCTTCAGGAAATTTCGTGCTTTGCGGCACAGCATCATCCAGGAGATAGGCTTTTTACATAGGGAACACAGCCCTATGGGAGGGGGCGGTCGCCCCCCCCCCCCGCATTACATCCGCCCCTGCATGTAAACAATGCCACACAAGCGAAGACGACATCCATCTACTACTGCACTGTACGAAATATGAGGACGAGAGAGATCCTCTCAAAGCGTCTCTCCACACTGGACAGCCGGCCACTTACCATTGCAAAGATTCTTGGCGCATGGTCTATAGACGACAAATGCCGCAAGGCGACAGGCTACCTGCTACGATTCCTCAAGGCCGCAAACCTGCGAGACCTGTGACACGTGCTTCCGCGCATCTTCATTTCCCTGTGTCTGTGCTTTTCTTTCGTTTTGTGTGTGCGTGTGAGTGTGTGTATCTTTTTTCTTTTTTTGAAGAGTAGCAAGCCAAATATTGGCCAACTTCCCTCAACACTTAAAAGCAACAACAGTAGAGCAGTGTAAGTTGGTGGACCCATCTGTGAATACTGCAGTGTGCGAAAGGGGGGGGGGGGTATGTTTACTAAGAAAAAAAAATGAAAGGTCAGCCAGACGGAGGTCGGCTTGCTATTCAAAAAAAAAAAAAAAAGGGGGAAGGGGAAGAAAAGAAAAGAAAAGGAAAAGAAAAAGGAAGAACAGAAAACTAAAACTGAAAAATCACACACGGTCACACAATCACAGGGCATTGACAAGGTTCGAAGCGTGGATAAAGCGGAGGAGCGCAGTAGTGACGGCCCACTTGGTCGGCTGAAGAACGGGACCCAGTAAGGTAGCCAGTATCATAGTGCCGTAGCCAAGTTGGTTTAGACGACGGCAGAGGAGGTCACGGTGCAGAAGGCGTTGGCGGCAGTGTAGGATGCAGTGGGGAATATCACCCACCACGCCACAGCTAGTGCAGAGGGGAGTGCTAGAGTGACCCATTTTGAACAGTTGTAGCGGTGTGCGGGCGACGTTTAGACGGAGGCGGTTAAGGAGCGATTCCTCGTGACGAGTGCAGCGACACATAATAAAGAAGTCCACTGAGGGGTCGATTGATCGCAGGTGACTGTTGTATGAGGCAGCCTCAGCTCTGAGCGCTTGGGCACGAGCAGCACACCGACGGCGTATAGACGGCAGGCTGAAACAGTAAGGGGCAGAGTGCCATGAATCACAACCTGTGCAGCACGTCGTGCAGCCGCATCTGCGCGTGAGCTACCGGGTAAGCCCACATGACTGGGAATCCACTGCAGAGAAAGAACGTGACCATTTGACAGAGCCGATTGAGCCTGGATGACCATGCTGGGCAGGTCACATATGATTCGGCGTGGGAAGACAGCAAAACGAGGAACGCCCTGCTGTCAGTCAGGACAACCCAGGACTTCTCAGGTGGCAGGCCAACAACGTATTCTACACTCTTAAAAATGAACTTCACCGCATAGCACGCTCCTAGCCAACCATTATCTCGAATGATATCGTTATCTGCCCTGATTTGTTGAAAACGGGAAGCGTACGCCTTTTTGTGACAATTATGAACAGCATAATTGTCACAAAAAGGCGTACGCCTCCCGTTTTCAACAAATCAGGGCAGATAACGATATCATTCGAGATTATGGTTGGCTAGGAGCGTGCTATGTGGTGAAGTTCGTTTTTAAGAGTGTAGGGCCGCGAGGATGGCATACAGTTAGGCCTCGTACAGGACACAGGATAGGGCAACGTGTAGGCTTGCTCGTGGTCCGTATCTGTGACGTAAAAGGCTGCCCCTGACGTGTCACAGATGCATCTGTGAAGATTTGACGACAGCAAGGGTAAGTAGAGTTGATATGTGCCAAGGAGAGCTGATGGGCTACTAGTGGAGGAGCTTCGTGTTTTTGTGGAAGGTCCGTGATTGCATGTTGAATGACGGGACGCTCAAGGGTCCACATAACCGGCGCAAAGGAGGGAGATGTCGTGGGTGGGAGATAATCCCTTAGGCAGGCAATGGCAGTACTGAAGGTGGAAGCAGGGCAGCTTTCTGCAACCTGACGAAGGGGATGGGAATGGTCAGACAGCGGGACGTATGTGCGCAAGATGGTTGAGTCCTGTAGAGTAGGAACAGGGTGATCTCTAGCTTCTGCGAGGACGGAGTAGGTCACCGCTGTCCGAGGGATACCTAGGCAGACACGGAGGCTGCGGGCTTGAAGGTTGAGAAGCTCTCGGTCTTGGGTAGGGCTGATTCCACGGAGGATAGGGAGGCTATACCGTAGCGTGCCCAAGAGAAGAGCCGTATGGACACGCTTAAGGACGTTAACCAGGCTTGAAGCTTTGGGAAGAAGTGTCTTCACGTGAGGAGACCATGTCAAGCCTCGGTCAACGGCAAAACCCAAGTAAAGGCAGGTTGAGACAAATGCGATGGGCGATCCAGCAAGGGATAGTGGGTACTTGTGAAATGACTTCCGTGAAAAGGCCATGGCTACAGTCTTGGTTAGGCCTCGGTCGGCGAGATAATCACATATTGCGTCCAATGAGCCTTGCAGACGACGCTGGATCGCATCACGATGAACAGCAGATGTCCAAATACAAATATCGTCCGCGTCGTGCGAAGGGTAGCGGCACTGCATCATGTCTAGCGCAAGCTGTTTCGACACGGGTGCTGCAACGTGATCCTTCTTGTTCTTGTGCCCAGGAATGGTAGTAGGGATTGAAGGGAAACGATAACAGTTGTAAAACAGACTGGATAAAACAGTAGTCAGACTGAGGTACACTCTTAATCGCGTTCCACCTAAAGTGCCTATAAACAGGCTGTGCCGCATAGATCCCCTCCAGATTATACAGCACTGGCTATAAGTCGTGCCTCATATAACGTCACAACACATTCCAACGGCCGCCACGAAACAAAAGACAAATAAGACACGCGTTGAGTCGTGGTTACAAGGCACCGCGACTTCTATTTTTTTTTTTTTTTTCTTTGCGGCAAATACTAGAAGGCACACCAACAAGAAATCGTGCCGTATGGGATCGCATGACGCCGAGGTGTGCCTCTTACGCGCACGCGCTTGTTGCAACGCGTTGGACGGTTCCTTTGTGTGTGTGTGTGGTGTTCATTAGAGTCACTAAATAAGCTACGCTAGCTTATTTAGTGACTCTAGTGTTCATTTCTACACCTCGTGACCTGCGAACACGCAAGACCGAAAGATTTGAAGTTCAGACGCACGTTTCACCGCGATTTCGGCCCTGTTGGATTTGGATGACAAGTGGAGGTGAGTTTGATGTTATCTGGAGCACCTTGCAATGTATTGATACTACAATACGTGGATGGAGTAATTTCGCCAAGAATCCTGGCGGTTACCGTGGTACAGGGAGCTTTTCAATGAAGACTTCAGGGGATGCTCGTATGTTTTCTGTGGTGGGTATTCCTCTTGGACTACCCAAATCCCAAAGCAAGAGGGTTAGCCCGACCCCTCCCTCTCCTGTGCCACAATCATCTCTCCCTTCACTCTTTCACCCTCCCCTTCTTCCTCCCCTGGGTGCACCGAGCCGCCACTTCAGATCAGGCTGACCGCACCTTCCCCCACATCACCCTCCCCACCCCCCTACTACAATACGTGCGTTCTCTTGTGCAGTCGTAGTTACGCGATGCCACTGCGTGCCGGATTGACGAACGTTGACCTAGCCGGAGGGACGCGGGGATCATGTCTACAGGTCGGTTGTGGAGGATTCGTTACGAGGGAAGATGCATTAGGATATGCGGAATGCCCTGCTGGGTGGTGCCTTATCTGCCGTCATCCTCCCGCAGATCACGGACTTCTCCAGATCAACGTTTTGAAAGACAATTACTTTAGTAAGAGCTGGATTAAGCCAAATCTCGGAGAACTGCTAAAAAAGTTCCTTAGCTACGTTTGCAACAACCTTCGAACTTTAAGACAGTACTGATGTAAAATCTGCTGTGACTGTTGCAGAGGCACAGACGGACAACTGTGACTTTAAACGAACTTTCAGGTGACATGTTGTTTCATTGTATATTGCAAAAAGCAAATAGAATATATCATTTGTAGTGAACCATCTGTTGCTCTGTTGTGCAGTCCATGATACATTCTTAACGGCTCTAGCTACGTTGCAGCGGCTTAGTAACTATTGCCTAGTTGTCTATTCCTCTACTTAATTTCAGCAGGACCACAACAGCTGCCGGCAGTTTGCTGTGCGCGGGGAATTGCGGCCTGCTGCCATTGTAATGGCAGCAGCGCCGCGGCGCACTGGAAATATATGTGGCACTCACCTGCCGTATATTTCCGGTTCAGCTAGTGCCGTAGTATCGGTGCCGTTTAGTATCGGTGCCGCTTATATCGGTGCCGTAGGCACTGCGTGACGGCATGATACGTATAACGTGCCTTGTATAGCATACGGCACATTTTTGCAATTTTTTGCCGTATATATCAGTCACGTTAAGTGGAACTCGATTTAGAGTGTAGCCAGTCTGACTTCGTCGTGACTTACGTCCTCCCCCTTTTTTTTTTTCTTCCTCTATCGCATCACATCATATAACATATCAGTTGTAAAAAAATGCTCCGAATTTCTACTTTCTCGTGTGTGGATACCGCAGCCACAGGAAGATTATTCCATTTAGGTGGGAAGAATGATTCCGAAAATGACAAGAAGCGACAGCGAGGCGTTTAATCGTCAGTAGGTGGCCTAACCGGGGAGGGATGCGATGCTGGCAGTAGCTGACGAGAAAGACTTGACGAGCGAAACTGAAAACAGTTTTACAGAAATCAATGTTCTCTTAACTCTCTCCTAACTATAACAATGTTCTCTTAACTCTTAACTGCTGATTGGGATGGGGGGCGGACATATTTATTAAAAAAGAACGAGAGAGAAAGTGAACGTTAACAAGGGGGAAAAGCCCGTTATTAAAGGAGCTTGCGATTAAAAAAACACAACACGCACAGCAATAACAACGTAACCTAAATGCAACCTAAACTACAACAATGTAACAGGCTGTTCATGAATCCTGAGGCTCAAAGGAAACGGAGGAGAGGGTGATGACAGCCCAATGGCTCAGGTGCAGGACGGGGCCAAGCAAGGTGGCCAATGAAAAGTCCTTACAGCCAGTTTGGAGTAGACGGCGTCGGAGGGCGTGCTTCAATGATGAACATGGTGTTGGGAAAACAGGAGAAGTGAGTAAGAATGAGCAACGGCATCATGATTAGATGATATGAATCTGCGTATGTTACTGCTTAATAGCGTCAGCCAACGAGAGGCCCAGTTCGTACTGTTAAAGGTCAGCTTGCAGGATATCAGCATCACTAACGGAAGTTATTTTACGATAAATTACACAGTCGTCGGCGGCGATATGCCTTACTGTGGAAGTTAATGACAGAGGGAGGTCATTAATATATATTAGAAATAATAATAAAGAACCGAGCAGTGTGCCCTGGGAGACACCTGAGGGGACAGGTGCGAATGAGGAAAAATAACTATTAGCAAAAACGTACTGCTGATGATTAGAAAGGAACTTATGGGTCCAGCAAACGATGTCAGGCTTAAATTTCGATAATTGAAGGGCGTGGGGAACCTTACCGAATGCTTTAGGGAAATTAATGAATATGGCATTTGTTTGACAGTTAAAAGTCAGATTAATGCGAAGGTAATAAGCGACGAAAGCAAGCTTTGGGTGTCCCGTAAACCATGTTGGGAGAGAAGAATCTCAAAATCAGGAAACTTGTACACATGAGAATGGATGATATCCCAACGATTCCAACAAGTTAGAGCGTACGGACGTTAATGAAATGGGTCTGTAGTTGATACGTGATTTCTTTCTTTCTTTCTTTTTTTTTTTTTTTTTGTCGCATTCGGAATTCTCTTGCCTAGGCACCACACTCTAAGCGAAAAAGGTAGAATTTTCTACCCAAGCTCGTACTGAACAAGCTAGGCAGTACTTCTACCATTTCGGGCCAATCCACGCGCGCCTTCTTCTCCGCGGGTACAAGCGGCGGCGTCCCTTTCCCTTGCTCCACTCTCTCACGTTTACTCTAAGAAAAAAAAAAAAGGGTAAAATTTCCTACCCAAGATGGTAAAACGACAGTTTCTACTCTGTAATTTGTTTCTAGTCTGCAGTTATACCCAACATGCAAAATTGCTTTGAGTATAAATGTGGCTGTAATACAACTCTACCGAGATGGATAGAAAATTCTATATTTTTTTTCTTAAGGTTCATTCACACATGCGTTTCAAAAAGCGGAGCCGCCTCGGCGTTCGCGGCGCAGCCGATAGAGTGCAGCTTGAAGGAACGTCCCCTGTATTGACTGAGAGAATGCTAGTGTCACAATTAATGAGGATATTTAGGTAGTGTTTGTCGATACTTTCTGATGTTTTCCAATAACGGAAAGTTGTATGCAAGTTCACCGGAAGGGTGCCCGCTAGTCTCACTGATGCAAAACAACAAAAAATGAACACTGATGATGATGAGGAAATTCGCCACCTGGGTTGTGGCCCACTACCCCAATGCCGACGGGACTGCATGAGATGTAAAATGACAATGAGGAGACGTGGGGGGAGAGACAGTAGGAAGGCCGCAAATCAGGATTAAAGAACATAAAGGGGACCGGTGCCTTGCAGAAAATCCAGGAAAATCTGCAGGGTACGACGGTGTTGCAGGATGTCGGTCCAGGGCCCGAGGACTGTGAACGGAGCTGCAGTGATTGGCTTCAGTCGGTTTCGCAACCTTTCTCGAACCCTGAAGAGGACACAGTCCACGATCACGTGATGAATATCTGCTAGCCCGGCACACCTGGAGCATAACATGGTGTCAGAGCGACCAAGCCTGTATTTAAAGAGTGAGGTGAAGGCGACACTAAGGCGGAGCCTGTGTATAACGGACGAAAAATTGCGAGGCAGCCGATTGGGCAAGTTTAGGGATAAATCGGGATCCACTTCTCTCATGATGGCCCTTGACGGGACATCCTGACACCATTATAGATGGGACAGGGGCTTTACCATATCGGCAAGGTAGCTTCTTCTATACCTTTTGGAGAGGATAATAGATATTGTTGATCGGGACCCATACGCCGCTGCAGCAGCCCTGTCTGCTTCTTCATCCCCGTGGATGTCACAATGTCCCGGAATCCACTGCAGGGATACTTCGTGACCACTACTCGTCTGTAGACGGCTCATTTCCTGGAGGATGGATGTAACAACCGGATCCATGTGTCCACGAAGCCCCATATGGGCAATAAATTGCTGGGCAGCTTTGGAATCACAGTGCACCACCCATCCTACGGCTATGAGTGGACGGGACATTTCTGAGGAATAGTAAGATGGCATGTAGTTCTGCAGACGTGGAGGATGTGTGGTGCGATAATTGGTACCCATGAGTCGCCGAGTCATTCGGGATGGTAAAAGCAGCTGTCGAGCATTGAGATCTGGCAGATCCATCCGTGAACAGAGCCGTGTGCTCAGGATATCTGCTCTGCATCATGCACATCGTTAATTGTTTCCAAACTGGAGTTGCTGTGTGATTCTTCCGGCCTTTCAGCCCAGCAATAGAAAAAGAGACTGCAGGGGTCGGGAACGTCCACGGAGGCGTCGCAGGCACGATGGGGCTGGGAACAAAGGCAAGAAGCGAGGGCTTCATTCTATCGATGCGCTTAGAGATGTTGCTTCTCTTCCGTCGACTGATCTTCGAGATCAAGGGGTAACAATGACGGTGAGCAACCAAGAGTAAGTAGTGACGTACAGTTTCTTTGAGCCGTAAAACCAGGGTGTCGAACCGAAACGTTTTTCGTGCCGGTTTTCGTTCCGGTTACATCATAAACGATCCGGTACCGGTTCTGCTCCGGAGCAAAAAAATAGCGGTTCATACCCGTTTTTAACCGGTTCCGCTTCTGCTGGGAATATTCATCCCCACAAAAAAAAAAATCAATGTTACAAAATGTAAACCCGTTTATTCCGCACACATGGTATTTAATATTAATAAACAGCTGTGAAATTGGTAGCTCCTGGTTCCTGAAAGTTACTGTCTGTTCAAATGGGCTTTCTCCTTTCTTGAAGCACATGCTACAAACGGACTTGTTTGTCGTCATGTCATACGTAAAGTACTTTCTTGCTGGATTGGAGCGATCGCGTCCCATCCGAATGTCTGTTGCTACTGTCTAGCCAGCAAGCACCACCGCACGAGAACGACGCAAATCGAGGAACACCTTCACTCACAAACGCGCTCGACGGCTCCGTTTTATTTTCTTCGTGTCCTGTCCACAAAAGAGTTGCCACTTCGCACGGGCTTGCCCTCGCGTATACGTAAATGTATTCAACTTAGCTGCTCTCAAACAAGGGACGCGTTGCGCGACATTACCGATAAACAAGCCGTTATGCAGCCCCATTGGGTCGCTGTTTAGTTGAGGAAAGTTTGCGGTGATCAAATTAAAACGGACACTACGGCACATTGCTAGAGTCACATGTACCTCTAAGTCTGTGTGCGTGCGCGAACGATAAACCATTACAAAGGGAGCCTAAGGGTCATAGTATACCGACATACATTCCACAGTAACCGTAACCTAGTATCCATGACATGACTTCAAAGCACACGACGTCTGTTTCATTCGCCTATCCGTAGTCTAGTCCAAACCGGCGAAGTTTTTTCTTGGACCGAAAACCGTTAAATATATTTTTCGGTTTCCCTCCTGAGTGAAAAAAACTTATACGGTTTCGATTCCGCTCCGGTTCGCACCAAAATAGCGTTTTTTTTTCGGTTTTCGGTTCCGGTTTTCGGTTCGCTCCGACACCCTGCGTAAAACCTCCATCGGAGCCTCGTGGGCCTCCGACAATACCATTGGCGCCGGTTTCCGCCGCGCGCGGGACTGCAAGGCAGATACGCAGGCTTCTGGCCAGCAAGGCACGGAGTCGCTGCTCAGATGTTCGTGAAATCCCGTGTAGCACCGGTAAACTGTACAGGAGGGTTCCACGGAACAATGCAGAATGGATGGTTAGGAGAGCCTTCTGGTCAATCCCCCACGTAGCACCAGCAAATTGCCGGAAGACGTTCAGCCAGCGCTGTGCCTTCGTCTCTATGTAGATATCTGATATGGGCTGCCCATGACAAGTTGCAGTCAAAGGTGACCCCCAGGTGGTGGTGGTGATGTTGAAAGGGCTTGCCGTTGTCGGCCTCACGTATGTGGGCAACGTCACGACTGACGCCCTGGGGAAATGTGCGTCCTGGGCCGACTTCTAGGGGAACTGTGCCGACATATGTCTGAAAGCGTCTGAGGAAAACCCAGGAAAAACCCCAGACAGCACAGCCGGCACCGGGATTCGAACCCGGGTACCTCCCAGTCTCAGTGACCCCCAGGAATCTATGACACCTGACGGCGTAAGGTGATATTGCGAATTGAGAGTGGGAAAGTGCACATACGCTTCCGAGTGAAGGGGAGCACTGCAAACTTTTCAGTCGAGATGTCCATGGCAGCATTCAAGAAGGAGCTGCTCATCTCATCCAACGAGTGTTGGAGACGCCGCTGAATCGCGGGCCTGGATTTCCTAGTGGTCCATACGCATACATCATCAGCATAGATGGAGATCCCTACCTTGCGATTAACACAACGCTTGAGGCTTGCCATAACCAGGTTGAATGGAGTTGGACTTAAAACGCTTCCTTGCGGAACGCCCTGGTTCAGCACGGTTTAGTGTGTGTCGCCATCTTGAGTGCGGACAAAGATCTGTCTATGGCGCAGGAAATCAGACAACCACATAAAGGCTATTCGGGGTACTGCTGCACAAAGCAATGTGTGAAGCACATAGACGTGGCTGACCGTATCATAAGCTCGTTTGACATCAAGGAACGCAGCTTCGGTTATCTGTTTTGAGCTTTTTGCTTCTTCAACCGCAGTCACAAGGTTCATGATGATGTCTGTGGAGCTACGGTACCGACGAAAACCCAGCATTTCTTCCAGGAAAACATGGTGACTCCCGAGCCACCACTCCAGCCCCTGAGCTTTACCTAGGCAGCTTGCTAGGCTAACAGGCCGAAATGAAGAAAGATGCAACGATGCTCGTTCTTTGGGGTTGATAAACGTTCAGGGATTCTGTGTTTGCATAGCAGTACTGGAGCCTGAAAAATATTTCGTGAGGAGTTCTACGGGAACTTTACATGGGATAGAGGATTTCACCCTCGTTTTCCCTCACCCAAATGCA
Source organism: Ornithodoros turicata (assembly GCF_037126465.1). Taxonomy (NCBI): domain Eukaryota; kingdom Metazoa; phylum Arthropoda; class Arachnida; order Ixodida; family Argasidae; genus Ornithodoros; species Ornithodoros turicata. The sequence goes on along the minus strand of NC_088202.1, from coordinate 82,684,752 downwards.
CTGTTAAAGGTACGATTGCAGGGTGGAGGGCTTTGAACCCCAGACTTGTGGCTACGCCAGTGCAATATATAGCCGAGTGCCGTTCTAAAAACCTTCGACACAATCTCTTACCGACCCACCGACACAAGCCCTCGTGCACAGCACCTCAAAATATACGCAGAAAGTACAACATGCATATACATTACCAAACTGAAGATTACCTGTCAAAAGTAAACTATCTGGATTAAAAGGACTGCTTAAAGAATTACAGTGGTCATGATCGAGGCCTTTCGATCTCTCTAAAACCCTGAGGTGTCACAATCATTAATGGAGTTCAATAGCGAATTCAACAATTTTCATTTTAACGTATGCTGTACTGGATGGATACAGGTTAGCCGCAGTCGCACCAACACCAAAAACGAAACATACCGAGCCACGCTCCGCTTCTGTTAAATGTAGGCATGCGCAGTTGCTACAATTGATGATCGCTCCATCAGCTTGTATTAAATTCAGTCAAGGGCGAATAGACTCCGAAATACACAGGCGAGTCTAATGAGGGAACCATACCATTCTGGTCTGCCATGATTTAATGACTAATTGTACGTATTTACTGACATATGCGCTTTCGCTCTCTCATTTTTTTTCTGAGGGAATGCAAAATTACCTACTAACAGCGCGCAACCGGCCACAAGCATGACAGAAAAGCTGTGTGTATTCGGATAGCTTCATGTTACTCAACTCATCATCAGGACACAACTTATCCTGCCCATTGCGCCTTGGGGTAGTGGGCCGCACCTCATGTGGCGAATTTCATTCATCATCATTAATGAATGCGAATCATCATCATTAATCTATCTGTTGTTTTTGTTGTTTATGTGACTGCGATTTAGAAAAACGCCTTAGCAAAGGGCGATGTAATGGCATCGGGGTCGCGGCTTTATGGTTAGTATATAATGCAAATGGTCATTCCCAGTCACAGACTGTACGTGCCGGGTTCCGTAAAGATAGTGTTGTACGTTACTAATGTAAGGAATCAGATGAGCCTGACCGTTCATTACGCATTGCACGCACGCTCCCGGTGGTCTCATTTACGTGCATCCTAAAAATGCCAGGGCTCATTCATTCATTCTGAGATTATCGTCCCCGTCAGTTACATGTCTCTCAGCACACGAGATCGCTACAATTTATCCACATGTCCTATAACGTTCACCCGAAAGGCTGCTGATAGAAATAATAGATAGATAGTATTTTGATGTGTTATTACTCATAAATGAATTCATTTGCGTAAGATCGATCTCAGGTTGAATCTGCCTGTCCAGTGAGTTTGGGGAGTTTGGGCGACACGAGGAGGTATAAAAATTATGATAGCAGTGACACTATGGAAGAAAAATACAAAGAACAGGAGAGTTGCCTTGCAACTTTGCCTACGCAGGGAGCTGCACCTGTTGGTTTGCCTATTTCCTACAGGCTCTTATGGCGCAGGGAAACCAACCTAAGACAATGACACCCTTCCTATCGTGTTGGTAGTAGCGTTCGCTCTAGTAAAGCAGCACTAGCGTTTCACGCGTGCAACGACAGGCATCTTCGTCACATACGAGTACTTGATGTCCCTTCCTCTAAAGTCAGACACAACTGGAAATGGAAAGTTCGATCCCCGACATTGTTGAAGTGAATTCGTCTGACAGAAGCCATTTGGCCCCAAGCAACTCTACTTCGACCCCTTCCGCTTCAAATCGACATATTTCCAGAGTAATTCGAATTTTGTTGTGGCAACTTGCCGCCCGTCTCGGCGGGCATACCGCCCTCCTCTTTGTTATTTTTTTTTCTTTCTTTCAATAAACCATACCCCCCCTCAGTCGGCAGCGGACCCGCAACTACAGGGAGCAGCAAGCGGAGAATCTCTTCATCGGCTATCGTGACCTTTCCGTGACATATCAGCGTCCACTCCCACACCTCCTCCTCACGTGTCCACTGCAGCAGGAGAGAAGGAAGTCAGGCGCCGAGGCCGCGCCCACATTTCCTCACCCTGACGTCGCGCTTTCTCCGCGCGAATTTCGAACCGTGTAGATTTCTACGATTTTTAACGTCGATAATAAGTCATGAAGTTTGAGCCGGCGAAAAGTGAAGCTTGGATTCGGAAAATCAGTGAGTAAGCTACCAGCGCAAACAGATATCTATGAATTGATGCATGGAGAGCGAAGTATTCCTACGTTGGTCGAACATTCCTACGTCGGTCGAACCTCAACGTAAGATTAGCTCCAATTTGCTTCGATACACGCCCAGATACGCGCCCATTGATATAGCTACCATGTACCACTTCAAGCAAAGCCTTTCTGTGTTTCTTTCCATAACTGCATACGTGTCACACAAAAATTCACGGGACGGTTACGGTAGTGCAACGCGCATTTCAGCCACAGCACCGTCGGCATTTGCCCGTCATTTTAAGCGTCCAATTCGAGTCGAAGCAGTGCATGGTAAGTCAACGACAGCGCTGTGAGATCATTCTTGAAACACAAGCGATCGCACACCGACCAACTGTACCCAAATGGGTTCTCCCTGAATAGCCTAGTGAAGCCCTCCGTGGTTCGTTCGGCCTTCGCTTGTCTCCGCTTCGGTGGCACGTACTGCAGGGTCTTGCCGCTGAGTCCGCCTTGCCTCTGCTTCGGCGGGTCCTCCACGCACTGCAGGGTCCTCTATGACGCAGAATCAATTACTAATTTATTTCGTCTTAATAATTTCTTTCTTTCTACGTTTCTAGTTTCTTTTCATTAGTTTCATTTTTTTTTTCATTTCTGACTCTCTCTATCCCTCTCTTTTACTCCCCCTTCTCCCCTTCCCCTTTTACAAAAGAGTGAAACTTGTCGCCTTGTCTGAGCAGGTAGACCTCACTCCTCTTCCTTTGAACATCGTACCAACACCATTAACGGTGATTTTTAACGGCGCCACGCTAACATTGTTCTCGTCGTCGTCACTAATACTGTGTTCGCTCTTCCTTCTGCGGACGACGCCGACGCCGCCATCTCGGGAAACGAGGATCTAACAGCTGTCCTGCTCTTCGTTTTTAGGGCGAGGACAGTACTATTTTTAAGCGGGATGTGGGCAAGCATTGCTCCGACAGTTTGTAATACAAACAGCTGTCGCTGTAAAAGGCGTACGCTCCGTATTCCCCCCCAAAATCGGGAAAGAGTACTGTATCATTCTAAATGACGGTTCGTTGCGGGCATGTTGTGCGGTGAAGTCCTGTTTTTAGAGTGCTGTGCGGCATCTAGACATAGCACCAATGACGGTACTATATTTCTCGGTCGAGAATTCGAAGGAAGGAAGGACTATCTGCTATACAACTTTGCAGAAGAAGGCGTCGTGATCACTTGGATCTCCGAATCTCTCTCTTAGTGCCAGCACGAAATCTCATTCGGGAGACCCGAGGCACACCAAAGACACTACGGTAAATGGCGCATGCATGCCATCACCTAAGTGGTGTAATTTCGGGTAATATTTAAAAACGTCGAAAAGTCTCAAAGCGTGTGTGACAGCGTGCAGTGAAAGTTAACTAGTTAATTCCAAATGTAAAAAAAAAAAAGAAGAAACAGAACCTTCTCTTGTAGCGAATTCGGGTGGTCATTTCGTAGCAAAACGGCCGAGCGCTCGGAAATTGCTAGGTCGGCGACCGAGCTGGATCACGTGCCCGTTGACACCCGAACATGATTGCTAGGAATCTAGCGGTTTTAGGTACTTGGATCACGCTAGGGGCGTCGCGGTCGCAAGTCTTCGAGTTCTGTCGTCTGCTAAACCACGTGATTTCAACATGCGGGCCAATGAGGGCAATCGCCACCGTTGCAGTGCGGATATGCCCTAGTAGCACATATTGTGGCCTCGACGTTGCAGCAATGTTGCGAATGTTGTCCAATGTGGGGCAACGTTTATCAACATTTCGCAACGTTCCTGCAACATTATCAAAAGTGGACCAACGTTACTTGACATTCAGCAATGTTCAAGCAACATGGAAGGTGAACATTTGAGCAACGTTGCGGCCGAACGTTCCTGCAACATTGTCAGAAGTGGACCAACGTTACTTGACATTCACCGATGTTCATGCAACATTGCAGAGCAACGTTGGAGGAATATTGCGGCTCTACGTTTCCTGAACGTTGTTTATTGACTTTCCAGCAACATAACACTGCGTAACACTCTTACACACAGAGGAAACCTACCGGTTTTACAGCTCCAAACAGTAGGTAATTACATTAGAGACGAAAGCTTGAATTAAAAACGCAGTACATGACAGGGAGGGATGTCAAAAATGTTGTTGAGTGCACTTGACTCTTGCAGATGCAAGGGCTAACTACAAGAACGCATCCTGGTCACCGTTGCAAATGTTGTACGCACTGCTACACTTAATGAGCATGCCCCAACACTTCGCATTTTAGTATATGCCTCATCCTGTTCGCAAATAGAGCCTACTGCTTGATGACAGTATCTCTATATCCAAACGGGATACCTACAGGGATACCCAAGCGGTCTCCATTAGCCCCACTCCAGTATAAGTGAAGCGGAGATTTGCAGAGCTCGAGTCGTCTAACAGTGGCGTGCAAATGCTTGCAGTCAGTATGCATCTCTGATCCGACGCAAAAAAGAAAAGTAAGAAGAAGTAGAAATAATAGCGCACAAATACCTCCGCCAACCTCTTGCCAATATTACCTAAATGTTGTCATAACGTTGCCCTTATGTGGAATGTTGCAGTTGTCATGTTGCCGCAATGTTGTATAACATTTTCTAGCAACGTTGCTAAAACGTGGCCTGAAGAGGACATTAGCGACGTCTATGCAACGTTTGAAGAAAACATTGGGGCAACGTTTCGGCAACATAGTGTGCTACCAGGGTGATGACACCGGATACAGTTGAGCAATCTGCTGCTCGACCGTTTTGAGACCGTTCGACCGTTTGAGCGCTCGGAAAGCGCCACGCGAACATGCGAGATTTGCTTCATTTTGACCAAGCGAACATGACTGCTCGAGATCTGGCAAAAAAAGTTGCTCCGAAATGACCACCCGAATTCGCCATTAGGGTCGCACGTTATTACGCGCGCAGCAGAGATCTGTACGGAGAAACATTTCTTCGATTTGTAAAGAGAAAGTTGGGAGGTGGAAGCAGATTGACTGAAAGTATAATAGCAGTCCGTTCAAGCAGTTCTCAATTCGAATATAATTTTACGTGACTATGGTTCGTTTAAGAAACGAAAATATGGAGAGGAGTTGTGATAAGAGATAGCTTAGTACATGATTAGTCGTTTAATACATAGCTTAGGACATAAGCGCCTTCATTGTAATGGAGCCACCCCCCCCCCCCAACCCCCCACACACAGCTGCTTTTTGGCCTGCATCTGTATAATTCATAAGGAAATGTTCGTTTCCACCGTCATGAATTCATGATGTCTGAAAGATGAATAGGAAACAAAAATTGAGAGTGAAGAACAAAAACGAGTGAAGACGAAATAATCTACGAAGATATACTTCTTGGAGAGGGGGGGGGGGCTGTTGTTCCCCTAAAACATTTAAGGAAAACCGCTATATTTCTCGAGCTCAACGAAAATACGAAGGGTTACAAAACAAGAGACTGGAGGAACATCAACATGCAAAAGTTTAGTGGGGCTCGATCCATTGGAGAGACCCACGATGTTACTTGGAGTAGAGTTTGCTTGGTGATATTTAATTTAGTTTAAATAATTAACTATATGTCATTACTTAGTTAACAGTGAAGGAGAAATAACTAACATTATCTCGTTTAATTTTACACCAAACCGTAACGCCAAAACGTTGCATGGAATTCCTTAAGTGTCAGCCAGATAAACGATCGGAAAGACGTAAATTATGCGTCAGAACAAAGTGAGTTAACGCGGGGGAGTACACCTTGTGAGCCAAATCTTAAGGAGTTCTGCCAAATCTCACGCATGTTGGAAAATCAAAGTGCATTATTTGTGGTGCGTGCACGTTAAAACGAGTGATAACACATCCTTTTGAACTACAGCTGTTCTACAACAACAACAACGTAGATGAATGGATGATGATGATGATGATGTGGGATGTTTCCCTGCGTTGAGTGCAGGACCCTACCCCATTCCCAAAAAGGTTCACATGAAAGGATGACGAAGGAAGGAAATCCCTACAGTTCGTGAAGGAGGCCGGTGGCCCTCAGAAAGGAAAGAAAAGCGCCAAGTGCACGGCACTGATGTCCAGGGTTACTTCATGGGCCGAGAACTTCGCAGATGTTGAATGGCCTCTGATCCAGCATTTCAAGTTGACATTTAAAGGCCCGTCGCTCGCGTACGTATTGGCTGTTCTCTTCTAGAATGTGTCGGATTGTTGCCGGGAAACCACAAGTTGTACACAGCGCTGTGTTGCTGTGGCCCAGCCTACCGGACTGCAGCGGTGAATGCGACGCTAAGTCGTAAACGACGCACGAGAGACGTAAAGAGGCGAGGGAAACCGCCTGCATTTCAAATAAAAGCGCTGGGTCAACAGCATACAGAAGCGACCACCGAGTGATGTCATGACACCATTCCTGATGGGCCCAATGCGACGTCAACGTGGAGAAGAGGGAGCGCCTATCCCCATTCGAAAATATGATGGGGACTGCTGATCGGCGATGGTGAGCCGCAGCAGCTGCCCGATCCGCTAACTCATTGCTTCTTGTTCCAATGTGGCTAGGGACCTGTTGGAGGGTGAGCCGGTGGCCCCTGTCTTCTAAAACCTTGAGCGTCGTCAAGATGTTCACTACGACCGGAGCCAAGGAGCCACGGGTGCCCATGTTGTCTATGCACTGCAGCGCTGCCCGCGAATCTGTGTAAACCACCCAGAGGCGGGGGTGGTGATCCAAAATAGGCTTTAGGAATAGCAGGATGGCAATACAACTCCGCAGAGGTGGCAGAGGTGCGGTGCGATAGGTGGAACCCACGTGAAATTGACTCCTCTGGAATTACAAATGCCGCAGATGAGCCGCCAGTAGTGGAGGAACCGTCCGTATATACGGCGGTTTGGTTTCCGTATGCAGCGTCCATCCACTCCAGAGTAGCCTGCTTGAGGACTGGAGCAGGGGCTCTTCTGCCCCTTGATCCCCGGGATGTGAGACGAGATGGATGGTTTCGGCAGTGTCCATGGTGCTACTGGAGAAGCGGTTGGGGCAACAGTGAAGGCACGTATATGGCCAGTTGGGTTGTTCGTTTGCAGTTCATCGTGAAGGAAAGCGGGCCAACATGACTCTAAGATTACTATCACTTCGGTACCGTAAATATCCGCTGGTGCCAACTGGCGGTATCCTCTTCTTATGCCTTAGTTTGGTGCGGCAAGCATGGTGCGGCAAGCATTATATCTGCAGGCATTGTGATCCGGAAGCGCCTATGAATCCTATGAATATAAACGACTTATGGATCATGCATCAGTCGTATACAAAGGTCAGCCAAGTGGTGGTGGTGGAAGTGATGGTGAAAGAGCTCGCCGTTGTCAGCCTCACAGAGGTGGGCAATGTTACGACTAACGCCCTGCGGGGAATATGTGTCATGGGACGACTTATAAGGGAACTGTGCCGACCTATCTCTGAAAGCGTCTGAGGAAAACCCATGAAAAACTTCAGACAGCACAGCCGGCACCAAGAGTCGAACCCGGGTAACTCCTATAGTCTCGACGTGACGTGGCCAGCACGCTGACCACTACGCCACGCGAGCTCGTGCAGCAGCCAGACCCCGTCATGGGCTACAGTGTCCGTATTCTTATTTCTAAAGCTATCCTAGCACAATCGCCATGCCACGTGCGCTAGGAATGAGAAGCGGGGTAAGTAGTCATATGGGTGATCACGCAAAATGTCAGCGCAAACTAGAACTACAGGATGAAGACAGACCGTGACAACGCTCAAGTCGCAACTAACGTTCCATGTGCGATCCCGTTTGCATATGCCTGTTCGAAGTTGAGGTGAAAAAGCAAATTACATAGAAACCGCATATAACAAGGTACCGAGCGCGAAACAACTGAGCGCATCGTAACTCCCCATTCATCATCCCAAAACAAAGTTGTTGTTGCTGTTTTTGCAAATCATATGACACGGCAAAGAAAAGACATAATCTACAGGCGGATAAATTAACTCTCAGGGAAATTCTTTACCCAGCTGGGGCCGGGAGTGAAATACGATGGGCAATTCAAGCCTAATCGGCTTCATAGATGATAGCGGATTTAAAATAAGATGCAGTGGCAACTAAAGAAAATGAAGACGGGCTTTAAATAGTCTACAACCAGGTGGAAAGTATCCTTATCTTGCTCAATATCATTTATCAGCGTCGTCATCATCATCCTCACGCGAGTCGAGACGTGTGCACTAACGTGAGGCCAATACACCACCCCCGCCCATAAACCGCGCGGTGAATTATTTATAACTAAGGCTTGCAGATAGCGATGTTTTAATCATTCAGAAACCCCGCAGCTCCTTTCGTAAAACAACGTTATGTTCGAAAATGTTCGCTCGTAGCACTTGATACAGCTGACACGTACAGCGCAAGCAAATAGATGTGGAAGCACCGACCACTGTTTTAGATGAGCCGCCCAAAAGCTAAACAGAAAACTCGCTGGTAGGATTGATGGATTGATTGAGTGATTGAAATATAAAAATATGGATATGTAGGAGTTACATTTATCAACAGATGCTTTGATGCAACATACAAATTGTAGTGCTGATTCCGGTGATTATCGGCGTACAAGTATTTTGATAGACCACACAAAAAAGTTACCGGTGTCCGTTCATTAGTGCTTTTAGGTAAATACCGAAAAACGCAGAGACCCTAGTTAAAACTGCGAGCAATAACGCTTGGCAATAATTTTGATGCTACAAAAAGGCTAAAACGCAGGGGTCCGTTACGACCTTATTGCTTTCCGCTCCTTTAAATAAACATATGTTCGAAATTCCCAACCCGAGATGAATACAGCGATGCCAACCCCTGAGATACGCTCGCGGTTTTTGGATTACCTACACTCATGATAAAAGTTAAGCTACACTTCCGCACAGTGCAAATTCACAGGAACGTTCTCAGTGAAACACAAAAGTGGCACAAGCACAGCTAATTCCGACATACCACACCTTTTTGAAAAGGTCCTGCACAAATATATGCTGTCTCATCTTAAGAATCAGTTGTTTGATACCCAACATGGTTTTATCCCCCGTCGATCGGTTGAGACAAACTTGGTTACCTTTCTTGATTATGTTGCGTCGTATCTGCATAAGCAGGGTCAAGTGGATAGCGTTTACTTTGACTGTAACAAGACATTTGACCTTGTGAACCATTCGCTTCTTCTGCGCAAATTCCGGCATTATGGCATGTGCTCACGTTTTTGTCAATGGTTTGTCAGTTATTTAGACGGGAGGTTGAATACTGTGAGAGTCTGTAACAGCTTCTCTACAAATTACGTTGCAAAGTCAGGTGTACCACAAAGCTCCATTTTGGGGCCATTATTATTCAATGTTTTCATTAATGACGTGGATCACGTAGTAAGCACGGCTAAACTTCTCAAGTTTGCCGATGACCTGAAAATTTTTCTTGCTGTATCTGATACATCGGATTATGTATTGCTTCAAGCCGATGTTGATGCTATTGCTACTTGGTGCCTTCACAACGGGCTCGCATTGAACACAGGAAATACTAAACTATTGTCGTTCACCAACAAAGTAAACCCTACAGTTTCTGATTATCAAATGTATGACAGAGATCAGAGATCTTGGGATCTGGTTGGATCATCGTCTCTCATTTAATGTCCACGTGGAACACGTTGTAAAAAAAGCCTACCGATTAGCCTCGTGGTATTATCTCTAGAATGACTCGTGACTTGAGCGGACCAGATTGTTTGCAGACTCTTTTTGTATCTCTTCTTTTACCTGTCTTATAGAATTTGGGTCATTTGCATGGAATTGCATTGGACAAACTAATGTTACAAGTTTAGATGCAGTTTTTAAGCGTTATTTGAAAATTTGTTCTCGAAGAATCCCACTTGGTGATCTGAAACACGCATCTGAACGCTTTCTGTGTAACCGAAGAATAAGTCGTGATTTCATTTTTCTGTACAAATGTGTTCAGAACATTATACATGCAGAGTCTGTGATTCACTTTTACGTTATCACGCACCACTCCGTATTGTCCGACACACTTCTCTGTTCTATGTTAAAGGTATGGCTACTCGACAGTCACCGTCTCGACGAATACAAACATCTTTTAATGTTTTCACCAATGACATTGATTTATTTCATCCTTGTTTTAGTCACTTTAGACAGGAGGTGCTCCAAAACCTCAGCTTGGTGTAATGTACGAAGGTGCACTGCTGTGCAGGCGTACGCTGTTTGTAGGCACCATTATAAATAAAGTATTATTATTATTATAACGTATACTTGGTGTTACAGCATCAATATCTGATCGCGCATGCTTGTCACGGCCGTGGTACATTTCCATCACGGTGCTAGACACGTTAATAAAACTGCCCTTCTCCGACATTCATGTAGCCTGGTCACAACAGGTTCTGCTATAATGTTCAAAAATCCATCCTGGACGTTAGGTTACAAGCTCATTACTCCGAATAATGGGGTCATAACCAATATCTTACCATTCCTATCATCATTTAGTGCAGCGCACGAGCCAAGAATAATGGCTTCTTTTCGCTTTACCCCAATGAAAGTTCAGCAATGGAAGCTGGCAAGTGTCGTAACCCCGCCGTGAAGCATGCGAGCACGCGCGCGGCCACGCATGAGGAGCTGCTTCCCAGAGAGAAGCTTATGTGGTCAGCGGCTGAAATGTTTCCTGTAGCGCCTGAGCGGAGCCGCAGTGGCCATTGCTGCCATGGCAACATTCATTCGGCAAACAGAGGCAGCAAAGGCATGCAGCTTTAAGTGTCGCCTCATCGACAGAGTTATTCCGGATATGAGAAGCATTTATGGTGGCAGCATGTTTGTACATGTTTTCTCTCGAACTGACGCGTATGGGTAAACAAAGACTTAATTGCTGTCGCAAATGGTCAATATGACACGTAACATTTTCTCTGGGAGAACATGTTTGGGTAGGTACGGGTGTAACGAGGTGTTGCGTCTCGCATTTCAAGAACGTTTGGACGCATTCCGCATATTTTGCAAAGAGCGATGTTCTTGTTCGAAAAAAGAAAAAATGAGAGGTTCCCCCAGCTCTAGATTGGACCGGCTATTCAAGTGCGGTTAGGGCAGCGAGATGTCGCTACCATATTTCCAAAAACGATCTGTGTTCCACGTGGTTGTGACGGTTCCGACTTGCCGTTGTTGGTCTCAGTCATGTGTGTAGCGTCACGACTGCTGCCAGGATGAGATCACAGAGTGGAACATTGCTCGCAGATATGCGGCTGGCCAGTCACCGGTTACTTTCTTGATGTCAAAAGGCTCGTTGGGGTATCTGTCCAATGCATTCCGTGCCACTTTGCAACTCGGTGTGTACCGCTCGCAGGAGAGCAGTGTGTGCAAAAGGCTATGAACGACTACGGAACTTTTGTTTCTGCATGAACTGGCCTAAGCGTACGAAATGTCGAACTCATCTCCCGTTCGTTTTTCGTTTTTTTTTTTTGTTTTTTTTTTTTCACTATGATGAAACTCAAACTCAACTCGCACTCATCCTTTGCCTGCAGAATAACCGTCCCATCATAACATTTTCTTCTCAGTTTTTGCAAGCAACGGTGTACTGACATGTTTACATGAATGCCATGTATGACAGAAAATACGTCACCACATCATCATCTCATTTATGCGTGTGCGAGTGCGTGAAGTTCAGTGATCTCAGAACTCGGATTTGTGAAAAAGGTCGAGTATGGGCTGACCTTAGGGATCAACGTTTTAAGCCTAGTTTCTCGTTTTCCCGTTTCTGAAACTCGTCATCGAACGTATTGAACGAGCGTACCTATCACTGAACGTATCCACATAAATGAGATGTCAGCTTGCAAGCCGAAGGGCATTTACATTAAGAGACGAAACAGGTGGGCAAGTTCCTGGTTAAGAAAGAAGCAAGCCTTTCCGCCCCCAACGAAAACGTGACAGCGATAGCTGTATCACCTTCGGGCAATGGGACAAAAATGTTTTCACGGTTGTGTTCACCACACACACATAGACAATTCTACTTTCACACTTGCTTTAGAGTGACAACAGATCTTTGTGTTGTCGCTCGGGATGCTGTCGAGCATAGCTGCCGCTCATGAGCAGTAGCGGCTCGCTGCACTTTCCACTCTCGCTCCTCAGATGGCGTCTGCATACTGCGTGTCCACCTCATTGTGAGGAGTGATACAATGGCGACAAGCGCACAGCTACATATACTTCCCTCTCCCTGCGCTGTGGTTGACTACCGCGTCGATCAGTGGCGTTGTTGTAGATGATCTGATGTCATGTATGTTGTGTGTGATGTCATTGGGGGCATCCCCTGTACCGCATGATCTTCAGATGTTAAGACGCGGTGACGTCATTTCGTTTCCGCTACGCTAGCCATAATCACCGTCAACGCCACAAAACCTCCCTGACACACTGCAGAAAGAGAAAAATCACTGACGCACGTTCAGCTGTCCATACCACTTAATTTCGTTTATATGGCAAAACGGATTATTATGATGAACGCTGGCACTGGAGTCGGTTCCTTGCTTCCCATTCGTTACTTTCTTTTACCCACATCATCATCATCTTGCTTCTGTGGCGATATTATTGTTACCTGGCAGACGAATAATTAGACAGTATCGAAGTATTTTGCGTCATATAGTGTTCCAGAAGAAATTATGATAATAACAATCAGTGAGATCTCATTCAAGGGTGTGAACTGCATGTGCCAAACCACCGGAAGACAGCATAACAGCTGCTACAGCTACCACATGCAGGCAACGTGTACCGTTAACTTGTGCATGGAGCATAATATGTTGCTTCTTTCCAGGTAAGTTACACTGGAATCGATTCAGCGCGCTCTCCAATCGCGAATCGTTAGTCTTCTTCCCTAAAATGTATGGCACTTCATAACTCTCATTTATCGTACAGCACTTTCGACATCAATTAGTTGAATCGGCGCGGTTCACTGACGCCCCTGGAATGCACCAGAAACGATTGAATTTATTGCAGCAGCTACATCACCATTAATCATTAGAAAGAGCAACAAAACTCAGATCCGAACGGCCGTAAAACACGACAAACTTCCGTGCCGGTTATTAATGCCTCGGTGTAACGACGGCGAACGAGATTTCTTGCTTTCTTTTCCCGCCGATTCGCTACTGTCCGTTTCTGTTTTTATCATCATGTCTGCTCCGACCAAATACGGTTGACAACACGTGTGACGCAGCGTGGAGTTTATGGAAAGGCGCTGTCCCTACTACAAAGGGCGGCAAGTTGCATCAAGTATATTTAAAAATATATTAAATTATAAAAATGTATAAAACAATTAACGTCAAAGACAATACAGTGGGCATCGTCACACGGGGGTCTACCTGGTAATGAGAGAGCCGATACACTGACCAAGCAAGCCACGAAACACCCACCTACACTGCCTGCCATTCCAAGCAACGCTCAAGTGCGAAACGTGATCAACCACCATCACCATCAACCATCACGTGCGGCACTTTCACCCTGACACAAGCACGTGCAAGAATGTCGCCCCTCCGCTCTACATCACGAATAGTGTTGGGACCCCGGTCATCTTTTCACGTCCCAAAATCCCGGGATGTTTTCGAAAAATCCCGGGATTTCCGGTACACTCTTAACTCCGTACCCTTTAGTAAAGGGTAAAAAATCGCAATATTTTACCCTCTATTTCAGAAGCTACCAGGTACCCTCTGAGTGACACCTTTTATAAAAGTTACAAGGAAACCCACTAATTAGAGGTTACGGCCTTCAATCCAGCACCTGCCCGTAAAGGTTACGCCAACGTGCGGCTTTTTATACAGGATGTTCATTTTTATTCGCAACAGAGTAGCGCTCATTTGGCAGGTGGGTTATGTGAATCTTTGCTAATTAGTCGATCCGTAGTTACAAACACATGCGTCAGGAAATGTCGGAAATGTTTGTAACTACGGATGGGTTAATTTGCGAAAATTAACATAACCCACCTGTCAAATGAGCGCTGGTGTGATGCGAATAAAAACAAACACCCTGTGCGTGGGATATGGACAGACATTTACAGAACACACCAAGGTACCAAAATGAACCAGCAGAAAAGGAGATCTTGAACATATGTATATTACAAAAACAGAAGTCTGTCGAGAGGTGACACATTGTGCACAAGTGCGATTCTGGTGTGAGGAGAAACCATGGTCGCTTTACCATGTATGTGGAAAAAAGACCTATCTTCTAAGTGAGAAGCAATGCCTAAAAGTGCGAGGAAGCTAGCGAGTCGAAACAACTGACCTATGTTTGCTAAGCTGAACACACCCAACGAAATGGAGAACTGCAGCAGAAAAAAATTTATTCCACATTCGTGTTGCAGAGGCGAGCGCAAATGGCAATACAGTATTACATAAAACGCACACAACCTTGAGGAATATGAGTGTACAGTAACGCAGGAGACACTACATTACTGCGTTATCAGCGTTGGAGGCGCTCTGGGACGAGTTTGTGAGGTACTGCATTGCGCTGGTGACGGTATGTGAACCTGCATGTGGGATCCTGGGAACAAAAGTTTGGGCAATGAGAGTAACATTTACGGAACCATTCAAATGCGTACAAAGCACAAGGTACAAAGCAGCATAAATGCGGGAAGGCGTTCACTCCGCGATTGAGTCTTAGAATATCGTAAGAATACAACAAGTAGGAAGCTGCGAATTATATATCTCGATGCATATATCCGCAGCTCGCAAAATGCACGCCGGTGTATTGACTTGGCGACCAAGTAAGAGCAGAAAAGTAGCAAGCGTAAGTGGCGTTCATATGCAGGACCGCAAAACGCTTGCCATAATCACAACAAACCTGCGCTAAGAGCTCTTGCTATCAAAATAACGCACGTACCTAGCACAAAATGTACACTTACCCAGTGTATGAAGTGTGTGAATTAGGGCTGCGGTGGTGACGTTCGTTTTCGGTTATATATTCTTTGCAATCTTCGCACTCACTACACTTTCCCCTGAGAACACCGAAAATATACTTGTTTGCTAGCGACATCTAGCTTTTCCGTTGTTCCTGACGATACTATGATAAACACATGGAAAACCACTGATTAAAACAGATTACACTTGTTAACGGACGGACGACGAGCGTTAAGCGTTTCAAGGAAACCGCTCTCAGTGTGGATGGACCTAGACCAGGCTCGGCTACGCAGCGAAATCGGAAATCTTGGTGGTTGCGGCATTGACAATTGTTTTCCACCCTTTAGAAAGAAACATACTATCAGTATTTCAGACTGCGAACTTATAATCTGTGTTCATACAGCATTGATAACATGTAGTTGACGTATAGGTGACGCTGAAACAGATAAAAAATAACAGCGTAGATTCGCAACTATCGTCTCGAATGGGAGGCTGAAACGCGGCATTATGCTGAAAAACAAAAGGAAAACAAACGATAAGAAACTAACAAAGAGATTATCGTTGGAGATTTCGCTTAGAAGTTACAGTGTCGGAGTAGAGGGTACATTTATAAGTTACAACAAGCTGTTTTTGTTTTTTCCGAGATGTAACTTCTATTCGTGTTGTAAAGACATGACCTTGGTCGCTCTTAACCTCTAAATATACGTTACAGTGGTGTAACCTATAAGAAATCTCGAAATCTACGTCTATACAGAAGTTACATGTTTCTAAAAGTTACAATAAAGGGTACGGGTTTAAGAGTGTAGACACTGCAAACTTATTGTTGGCGCAGTCGCGACACAGAAAAGCTTAACAATTACGAGATTTTTAGTTTCTAGCACGCATTTTGAATGTCAGTTGTTTGTTCTTAGAGCGTCTAAGAACGTACGCGCGTTATTTCATTCCTTGCCGTGTGGGGGCTTCCATTGTTGACGCCTGTGACACGCGCGCAGGAGCCGGAGCTCCCTTCGTTCTTCATCGTTTGAGGGGTATCGGCGGCGTCGAACCCCCTTTATAGGGGGCGCACGTGAAGAACAGCGCAAAGAAGAAAGAAACAGCAACTGTTTTCGAAAACCAGCCTTTGCCGCAACTTCCAAGGACATTGGCCCACGCGCAACTTTACTAGAATCAGTCATTCACACGAGACGACCAGACGGGAGACACAGAGGGTACAATTGGACTTCATGACGGAGAACGACCCCATAGAAGTCCTTTAACGGCGACCGATCACGTGAATAGCAAACCATCCGAAGACCAGACAGCCAACCAACCAGATAGCGAAATATACGGGCTGAAGCTTTCTTTTAAAACGAGCTCCCTGTTCGACACTCCAGTGCTAACACACACACCAAGAATCTTGGAGCACGCACATATTGTCAGCAAGAACACCATCGGGTTTCCGTATTGATACTATAGTAGAGAGGAAATGGTATCCCTCCACATGAATCTTTATCGACGGTGATGGACTGTGCCGGAGGGCCGAATGTGCTGAGAAGCTTATGGGTTTTATTGCAAAATTTGCGTATTGACAAACACTCACATGTTACAAGACTCCGTAAAAATGATAATGCGTGAGTGATGAAGAACAGGTCTCTGCGGTGGAAGTGGTACCTTACAGCCATATTGTAACGTAAAACACGTTAAGCTGCGGGAGTGCGTCAATGCGTGGAGAAGGCATTTGATATAAAATGCCCGCTCCATTTGCAGACACCCCCCACCCCCACCCATGCATTTCATGCTTCTTACTGCCGACTACTTACTAGCTTGCCAATGGCCTACTGTGCTGACAAAATGACATTTTATGTCGAAGATTGTCAGGTGTTAGCCTTTTCCATACAGTAATCTGCGCTCCTGGATGTAAAGCCTTCCCTCATATATCTCTGGACGACTCAACATCATTCCATAGTTAGACGAAATTCTTGCAAACTGCCATTAATCTTCCATTCCACACATCTCCAAACTCTGGAATGACGTCCTTGATGAATGTGCCTCGCTTACTAACCCATTTCATTTGAAGTATGATTTGACTAGTTTACATGGTATTTAATGACTCATGTTCTGGTATTTGGTAACTGATTATTTTTTAATTCATGACCAGGTATTTGATAACTGATTGTCTATCCAGTGAACTTGTAGTTGTATATTGTAGTTGTATTTTCTTATCTGTTCGCTATATAATGCCTTCTGGCCCTTAACGTTTCATCAATAAGTCAAAATAAACAGATACAATGGCAGCAAAAATACTGAAAATGGGTAAGCGACGTATCCTCTAATTCCGCACCCAGGTCCACTTGTACCCATCAGCTCAGCTATGGAAGTGACATGCTGAATCTGTTAAACTACAAATGAAATCGCATTGAAGGAAGACAGCGCAATAGGGATGCGGTAGTGTATCAATGATAGGGATTTATCCAGACCCCCTACACCCCATAACCCCCCCCCCCCCCAAAATCTGGAGGTGACGCCCCTAAAATTTTGTGAGATTCCACAATATTTCGTCAAAAGCATGTCAGTTCAACCTCTTGCTGAGTACAACACCCCCTCCACCAAGGTAGAAATTCTGGGTAAACCATTGATCAATGCTCAGTGCAAGTCTCAGAAAGGGTTCGCCGGCTCTCTCAGTCTATGTTGGAGAGGTGCAGAAGACGGTTGGTTGCACCGACACGAACTTGCAAGCTATACTTGGATGTCTTGCACCGCATATTTCTCAGTCGCCAAACGATAGCAAGTTGCTCTGGTGTGTCGTTAGTGCGCCACTAACCGCCTTCATACGGAACCATTCCGACACCTGCCTCAAAGCGTCTGTGAAAAACACTGGGAAAACGACAGTCGAAACCATACTGCCAGACACGTCGCAAATACATACCACGTTACATAAGTATTTCCATATCTACCACGTCGTCTTTGTCGAAAGGCCTCAAGCAATGGGATAGGGTGCTGCCTCAGCGCCGAAACATCTCACTACATCATCATTACTTATTTGTTGTTGTTTGTCGAAGGGGCTTGATTTCCACGAACACTTTGAAAGCCATGAAACTGCCATCAAGCACGGCGACCACACTGTGTTCGAGCATCGTGTCATGCGTCGTCAAGTTTTCAGACCGCTTCCCGCTATCCCATTTCGCTGAAAACTTTCCACGCGCTTACCCTCCAATGCCATCATTCAGGTCGCCTTGCCTTCGTGACATCGATTTCTGTGCCCTGCTCGTCACACGCAGGGCGAAGCGACTCTTGTCGTACTCCTCGCAGTCCTTTATTACGGCTTTCGTTACAAGATTTACTGCTTCAAACCGCACTCGGCCTTCGCTCTTCCAGCTCTGTCCTTTGCTACGTTTAAAGATTACCGAGGAAATGATCGAAGAATGAACACGTTGGCCTGCGCGACACGCCCCACAAATGCAATCGAGAAAGTTCGATGCCCACGCGGATGGTTCCCTTTGGGAGCATAATTTCGCAATTTCGTACGTCTTCTTACTGGCTCAGGCTGCAGAAGTGTATGAATGACTGACAAATGATAATGCTGTCACACACTGTCATTCGATCCCTGTGAGATATGTGTTCGTCGTAGTGTGTCCTTCAAGGCTCTAAGGGTTCGCGGATATGAGGCGTTGCACAAATAATTACTTGGAAGGGGTATCAATGAAGAGGCCAATGCACTTATACAGGGTAACGCCGTTACGCTCAATGCAATGTCTACACCTTACTACAGAAGACGAAACAAAGGCACGATGGTGTCACGATATCTGCTTGAAGGTGCATGGGAGTCCCTCTGGACTGTTTGCCCTGGTCTCTCTCACGAAGATGGAAATGAATAAATGAAATGAAATAAACATGTGTTTTTTCCTCGTCATATGAACATACTGCCGTCAGGAACTGTCACGCAAAAGATTTCCTCTAAGAGGCGCGCAGTTACTAAAAGAGAGAGAGAGTACAAGAGTGCGCACAGCGGCGACGATTTCTCACAACTTCTCCTGGGGTGTTATGGCGCCAGATCATCGGGCACTTTATTGGCTGCCGAGATCTACTGCTCTGTGCCAGACGCTGGACGGGCGGTGCCCGACACAACAAGACAAAATCATGGCCGATCCATTGGTGGATCCAACGGAAATCAGTTAGCATTAAAACTTGAAAATCCTATGAGAACTCCCCTTCTCAACGCTACATAACTCCTCACACGACCCTACACAACTCTAACGCAAGACAGCATCCGCGGCCAAACGAGACTTTCGGGCTTCTCCGATTCAGCTTGGCGGCGCCGTCTCGCAGTCTCAGCCTTCTTTCGTCATCGCTCCTCCGCACCTCCGCCCAGCTTTCATGACCCATGATGCCATGATGACGCGACGCGTCGGGTGTCGCGCTCTCGACGCGCCCTCTTTTTCCCTCTCCACTGACCGTGCATGCGCGCCGCACCGTGGCTACAGACAGACCACGCCGCGATTCTTTCGTAGCGAGGACTGTAATGCTAACGCATTAAAAGGAGGAAGAAGAGCGAAGCCTGACTATTGGGTGGAAGACGTGACGTCGTACACTGGAAGCCGAGGGAACAGCTTTTCCGATCCGCGAATTTAAAAGCCCTCGTGTGCACCAGGATTGTGAATATGCATTCTAAGGCTAGTAATCCTAATTTCTATTCCTCCAGACATTTTTTTTTCGGGCCCTTCCATGCTCGTTTCCGATTGGACACGCCAGGTGCCACTCGCTACTGGTCGCGCAGCCTACGAGACAAAACAAGCACAGATCTCTAGGTGGCGCACGCTAGTATCCACCAGTATCCACGCTAGTATCCACCAATTGCTACACAGATATGAGTGTGTTGGGGGCGGGGCATCTGTTTATTTCGAAGGCAAAGACTGATATCCGTCCGTGTACAGGGCACGTATTTTGTGATGCGTACTTGTGCCACTTCTTTCTTTTTCTTCCTCTCCTTCGGAAGCAAGACGTGCATTGTATTGGCATGGCTTCCATGACACATCGTGGTGGCATCAAACGGCGTTTTTTTTTATTTCATAGGATCATCGAACGTAAATAATTGTAGGCTCACGTGAGTAGTCATGCCTCGGCAGCACAGCAAATCTGCATTACCTTGAAATGGCTATAGGGGTGTACCACAAAATGTGTCATTAAATTCTAATTTAAAAAAACTCGCGGTCAACGGCATTTGTTCTTCCTAAGTTTTTTTCCAGTGTGAATGCCATCTAACTTAAGTTTTATTTTGCCGGTTTTTACGAACTGAACTGGAAATTTGTCAATTAAACGTCGCTTTTTTACCTCACTAATATGCCAAATTTATTGAAGTTGACGATAATTGACACGGACGTTGAGCAGCTATCTCATCGGAAGGAATGGCAGAACAGCGTTTCGGAGCGCCCAAAACTTAGCGCCCGACAAATATTTGCGTGCCCTTCCTCTCAGTCTGACGAAAGAAGGTCGCTAAACACAGCCCACGCAGGGATAGTCGAAAAAGATAAGTCGGACATGGCTTATCGCGTCCGGTTTCAGCTGAGATCATGACTTCCCAATCTCAATTTCAAGAACTCACTTTTTTTACTATCCCTGAGTGGGCTGGGTTTAGTCACTTCCTTTCGGCGGACTGATTGCGTGGCCGCGCAAAAAAGCTGTCGAGCGCTGGACTTTGGGCGCTCCGAAACTGTTCTGTTATTCCTTCCGATGAGATAGCTCCTCAATATCCGTGTCAATTATCACGAACTTGAGTAACTTCGGTATGCGCCTCACATTGGTGAGGTAAAAAGCGGACTTAATTTACTTGGCAAATTTCAGACTTCAGTTTGTAAAAACTAACATAATAAAACTTACGTTTCACCACGAAAAGATGGCTAAGAAGGAAGCGACCTTCATGTTTTTGGCTGTCGTGCTGTGCCTTCGTCGTGTTTGTGTGTCCTTTCGTGTTCCCTAGTCTCGGGGTTTTACATTACGTTAGATGACATTCACATCAGGGGGTGGCAAAAACCTCGTGAGAAGAAATGCCGTTGATCGCATGATTCTAGGTGGCGTAGTTTCGTATTACAACGTAATGTCTAAGGATGGGCGAACCAAATTGGCGAATCTTGTAATCCTAGGCGGGGATTCGAGATTCGGGAATCCCAGTGCTCAAAGCGGCGAATCAAATCTTTGGAATCCACCAACCACGTTTGTTTATTTCTTTTCAGAATTGGCGGCTCCGGCGTCCGCCGAAAGCTTGATTGGCTTTCAAATTCATTGACACCAAAAATATCCCGATTTGAAGAGACCAGCTCCCGTGGCTCAGTGGTTAGCGTGTTGGCCATGTTACGTCGAGACTGGTGTGAGGTACTCGGGTTCGAATCCCAGTGCCAGCTGTTCTGTATGGGGTTTTTCGTGGGTTTTCCTCAGACGCTTTGAGGCATGTGTCGGCACAGTACCCTTAGAAGTCGGCCCAGGACGCCCATTCCCCCAGGGCGTCAGTCGTGACGTTGCCCACCTCTGTGAGGCCGACAACGGCGAGACCTTTCACCACCACCACCTATTTGAGGAATAAGTTCGAGATAACCCTCCTATCCACAGTATTGTCAAGGAAACTCTTCAGCACATCGGGTGTCAAAGCTGATAAAGAACGCTGTTGGTTAGACACCTGAGCAGGTGAGAAAGCTGGTGTTTTTTAATATAAATCTGCAATAATTTAAAACGTTCAGGTGTGTTTTCATCTTGCTTGTTTACATTCCTCCAGACCGAAACAGTTCAGGAGGAAACTCTTACATTACAGGCTTAAAAGTAACATGGCTTTGCTTTTGATTCTTTCTTAGATTTATGGACGAATTCAGACTCGGGAGTTTATGTATTTCCTGTAGTTGATGAACAGCATGTTAAATAAATTGCATTTAAGCAGAAGTATATGGGTACGTTTTCTCCTGAGAGTGAACTATTATTTTGTTTGTTTTTCATGAAACAAAGGTATCAAATTCTGCTTCAAAAAAAGCTTTCAGCAAAACTGTTTTTGCCCTGGCTTTCTAAACTACATTTCTAAGAAAGGATTCGAAAGATTCGTGAATTCACAGGACATTTATTGAATTCGGATTCGGAAAATTCTGGATTCGTCCCATCTCTAGTAATGTCACGTTCTCTGGGACACCCTGTATATGGTACAACGCCGCTGGGCGGTATATGTCTTCCCAGAGAAGACGGTGTGACGCGTACCTCGATTTTGACTGCATCGAACCTCGTCAACTATATATAACGAGAAGGACTTTATAGGCTATAGGAAGAAGTTATGGGCTTTCGTCTGTGGCTGTCCTGTTCCTATCCAGATATACTGGGTGTTTCACCCAACGTGTCATTAAATTCAATTAAAAAATCTACTTGTCTGAACAATATGGGGTTAACGCTGTTAATATCAGGGGATATTTGGCTATTACGTCTGGGAACTTTTATCAAATTTAATTCGCGAGAAATGGAATTTTCCCAGTTGAACGTCGAAACTTGCCAAGTCAACCTCACGTTTCTTTTTTTCATTTTTTTTTCTTTTCTTTTTTTTTTTTTTTTTTTTTTTTTTACAGATAGAGCGCATGTAGGATTCACACCATTCTAATACAAATACATTCACTACTACAAAGATAATAGCCGGGGGAGAAAATTGCCAAACGCGGTCCTTTCGAAGAGCGTGGCGGCCAAGCTCAGTTCCGCGTCGAGATAATGCAAGATTCCGCGGAAGGAAAACGGTCACCCGCCCCTTTCTGTTTCCTCCTCTCTCTTGTTTCAGATAACTGTGCGTTTTATTCGTGCTTCCGTCATCAGATGAATGTCGGAAAGTGAAAATTGAAAGAGCAGGTACATGGCCTCCTTTCCCTTCTTTTTTTTTTATCAGCAATAAACATATCCCCCCCTCCTCGCAATGCTTCTTGCAGAGATCTGAGGGCGCGGACGCCAATTTGCGCTCTTCGAAAGGACGGTTTTCACTTTTTTTTTTTCTTTTTTTCGGCTACAGTAGTAGACTAGTAGTGAATGTATTTTTCACTTGAATGGGGTAAATCCTGCATACCCTTTCTCTTTCTGTAAAAAAAGGAAAGAAACAGAACGAAAAGTCGTGAGGTTGATTAGACAAATTTCGGAGTTCAATTGGGAAAATTCAATATCTCGCAAATTAAATTTGATACAAGTACTCAGGCTATCAATGGCAAAATCGTCCCCGAGATAAACAGCGTTGATCCCATAATGTTCAGACAAGTGGATTTTTAAAATATAATTTTATGACACGTTAGGTGAAACGCCTGCATAAATATGCAGGTGAAGGAGCCAGTGGGAATAAATTACACGGACGTCACTGTGGCCACGAATCCATTGTGTTAGCGTGACAGTACGCCTTTTCTCCCAAGTTGACTTGAACGCTTAGAGACATCATTCAAAACTTGTACTAGGCCTGTTAACCACAAGTGACTAGAGCCCTAGAAGAGAATATCCGATGGTGGTGCTACTTAAGCAATGGGTTCCTCGACCTCTTCGGCGGCATTAATGCTCTGCTGTCGCCAATGACGGCCTGGATTAAAGCAGGGACCACATGATGGTCTTCCGCATGATGGCCACCATTATGAAATTAGATGTGGATGTCGCGGACGTGTTTCATGCGTCCGTAGATGTGTGTTGCTTTGCTGGGTATGCCGCGATCTTAGACAGCACGCTGTGCGGCAACGTGAGACTGCTCCACAGGGCATATTCCATACGACCATCATAAGAGGCTAACTTTTCCTTTTGCTCCTCTTGTTGATATTGACTGTCCGGACTCCAGCATTGGTATTGCTGTTGACCGCCTGAAAGTGCACCTCCTCATCACACCATCAGTGCTTTCCTATGCCCCGCCGATGTGGACTCTTCGCAGGCCTCCTGTGTGTGATCACATTCCTGGTCTTCTGAAGAAGAACTCTGTACCTCCCGTTGTTGCTCACCAACTTACACTGGAGCACCTTCACTCAGCGTACCCTCAACGACTCCCTGTGTACACTGATGGATCAGTGTCTCAAGGCGGATCTACTGCAGCCTTTTATATGCCACATGAAAACCTTGAAGTGGCGCACAAGCTCCCCTACGAAACGTCATCTACTGAGTCCGAGCTCTTCGCCATACTGACCGCGTTGAGCCACATAGCGGGTTCACCGCTTGGGTTGTGTTCACGGACAGTAAGGAGGCGCTAGAAGTTCTAGCAAATTATTGTTCAAGAACAATCGGCGGCCTAGACACCATGATAGTCGCATTATGCAACCGACTTCTATCCTTTGGTCATAGCCTGTGTTTCCAATGGGTACCCAGTCACACCGGCCTGCACGGAAACACCCACGCAGACGCCTTAGCACGTCGGGCACATGGGGACGGCACCTCCAATAACTGTCCCCTACCACTTTCAGCCTCATCGTGTAGGTTACAGACACAGCGACTCCGTCATAACGGCACTGGGCAGTTTCAAGAGGACGCTGTCCGACTGAACGACCATCTCCGATCTATCGACCCGTCGATGAATTTCGTTGCCACACACCACTGCTCGCGTCAAGAAGCGTCCATTCTACACCGACTACGCCTTAATGCCGCCAGGACACCTATACTTCTCTGTAAAATGGGTCTTCTCCAGTCGCCCAAATGCCCCACTTGCGCTGTTGAAGCTGATGTGCCACACCTTCTCCTCGACTGTCACAGATTCGACACCCCTCGAGCCACGCTGAGACGACGCCTACTCGAGCTGCGGTGCACGGACTTTTCTCTGGCCACTCTGCTCGGCCCAGTACGAGATCACACACAGCGGTCTGTGACCAAAGCAGTTCTGACTTTCATGAGAGATTCAGGTCTGATGAGCAGCCTGTGAACTGAGTCGTGCAATCTCATTCTTCTGTGCCCCACTTTCACCCCCAACGCATTAATCTCATGCTTTCCTTTTAAAGTCATCTTCTGTGATCCATCTCATCATTCTTTCACCGTTTGTAAGTCATCTTTTTTTTGTCATCTTTGTCTTTAATCTACCTCATCCTTCTTTCATCATTTGTTAATTTTTCGTTATTTCCCTAATTCTTTTTCTTTATTTATTTATTTCTTATTTCTTAATTTTCTTTATTTATTTCTTATTCCTTCCTATTTCTTTCTTTAATTCTTGTCTTTTCTTTTTATTTATTTATTATTATTTCTTATTTCTGGAATAGCAAGCCGACGTCTCGTTTGGCTGACCTTTCCCCCGTTTTGTTTTCCTTTTCGTCTAATAAATATATCCCCCCTCTTGTTTTTTTAATAAGCATACTCCCCCCTCATGTCTCATCTACAATGTTTGTTGGTAGTATATTTGTTTTAATGTTTCTACGTCGTCTTATGTTTATTGCGAGTACAATGCACCATCACCTTGACCATGCGAACATTAAAGGGGCACAAAACGGGTCGACGAACATTTTCCAGTTATCATGCTCAATGAAAGAACGTAGCTCACGATATCCAAATATGGAATTCTTTTGCTTCTAGCGAGCCTCTTTCACACGAAACAATGCCATTCAAAGAGCATAATCCGCGCGAGTCTCTCCTTAACCTTGGAACCGGGGCACGTCATCATGTTCCAACGTATAGCAACGCCGAATTCTAGGCGCTGGAGGTGGGGGAGATTTCGCTCTCCTAGCCAATGGCGGACCCCACTGAGACAAGCTGCAGCTCGTGAGAGGGAACCAGTTGCTGGAACATCGCGGTGACCTCGCAGAGCAATACAGCAGTGAAAACGTAGTACGCACGTGACATAGAATATTGAGGGTTTTTGGTACGGTTTGAACTGGCTATCTTGGATTTGACAAGTGGGAATAGGTTTACAATTGACCTCACTTCTCGATATTACAACAAAATTAATGTATAAGCGCCCCGCATTCTAAATGGCTGACGATGCGTGACGTCAAAATGATGTGTCACTATTGTCGTCAGGACATCGCAGGGCGGGGCATGAGGGCGAAAGAGTGCAGTGAATATTCCGTCGGTTTGGAGCCATTATTTACGTTTTTGCGACAACAATGTTTTGAAAACGTTCACGGCCTGCGACTGCCTGCCGGCCTGCTTTTTGGTGTTCCAGTAACCGACAGCTCAACAAGAAAAGCTATGACCTGATGTCTCTTTAACGGGGTTCGTTTCCTTTTGTGTCGCAGTTGCCTCGTATTGCGGGTTATAGCCTCGTCACACGGGCAGCCTTAACCTATGCTTAACCGCCGTTACCCGATCAAACAGCGGTTATAGTGAACCACGGTTTGTTGTTGTCACACGGCAGTTTGTGACATGTTGGCAGTAACCACGTGATAGAGACACAAGCGCCAGGTATTTTCTAATTACGCTGTATATCATGAAAAGAAAAGTGTATAATTGTAGTTACAAAGCTTGGGAGTCATTAAACACGGTGCGCGCACGATTATTTGCGGGGAATGTCACACGGCAGAGCTAGCCGCGGTTAAGGAAACCGTCCATTTCCTCGATTACCTCGCGAAACCGAGGTAGCCAAGCTCGGTTTCCCATAACCGCGGTTAGCGGCGTAACCTCCGTTTGGTCGGCCGTGTGACTGCGGCAAACCGCGATTACGTGTAACTGAGGTTGCCTTAACCGGGGTTAGCGCTGCCCGTGTGAAAAGGGTGTTAGCAGTCCTCGAGACAAGGAACGGTGACGCTTAGGACCAAAAACAACCGTGCAACAATCTTTCACTTACCAATGGCCGAAGCATCGTGTAACGCAGGATAACTTCAACCTTACCTAAAGGTTCCTGGACATTGGAATCACCGAATAGGACGCTCTGTTTAGTGATCCTACTCATATGAGGGCGTTTTACCAGCCATTCTGCCATTCTCAGGTGCTTCTCCCCCTTGTGCTTAATTAGGGTGTAGGAAAAATCGTTCCCGGAACAAACGTCCCCCGCAGAAAATGTTCCCCAGAGAAATCGTCCCCGCAAGAAAAGTATCAAGAAAAGTAGTTTTCGTCAAACGGCGCGTGCCCAGCTGTAGGTAGCAACCCCTAACCGCATGGTGAACTGTCAAAAATAAGCGTAAACTATCCTAACCTCTGAAAACTAACCCGGTTCCCACCGGGGACGTTTTTTCCGGCGGACATTTTCTCCGGGGACGATTTTTCCGGATCCCGCTTAATTACTAGCGGATAACATAGCTCCTGCCTGAAGCGTTGCAGATGTAATTTATTCACGTCATGCTACTCTATGGACAAGTTATTTTCAAAGTTAACTATAATAATAAGAATGTTTTATGAATTTCTGGTTTAGCATCCGAGATGCTGTCCATAGGTTGAATGCGACGATAAATGCAGTAAGGTGAACCTGTTTTCCATACCAGCATATTTCCAGTAATTCTGCACCGCGTATAGTACATGTCACCTCGCGACGTTATTCTCTTTCTGTTTATACGGCACGTTCGTAAAGGAGCAATGAGGTTACATTTGACATCGCTCCAGGTCCTGCCTAGTCCGTCAAACTGTCCACCAGGAGTCACCATGCAAAATATTTTCGCTCTGCGGTGCGTTATAGCTGTGCAATCGAATTCACAAAAAGCGGCCGGCCGGCACGATCCTGGTGTGACGGGGAAATGCCCCGGGCCTTTTCCCTGTGTTTTTCCTCCTCAGCTCACGCGCCGCTTATACATGCTTGAGCTGTGCCTCTGTACGTCACTGGTCACGTGAGGGGAGTAGCATACGTCACGACGTCCTCTCGTTCTGCGATGCGCTCTTTTCACGAGGAGACAGATTTTTCAAAGGCATGCGGAACAGAGCCCTCGCACCCAGGGTCAGCTGCGCTCATCGTTCCTTCGCAGGAACTCATTTTATTCGTTGGAGAACACTCTGCTCCGACAAACGAAAAAATAAACTAAAATTGAGGGTCGCCTCAGAGCTCCTTTAATGCACCTGTCCCTTCGAACTTGAGCCCTCCTTCCTCTGCCGAGGGGCTTCTACGCCACCTGGTGGGAGCAAATTTATAGCTCGCCAATAAAACCGTGGTCGGTCCTCTTGCTCAGATCTTTATAGTGTGACTGAGTTAGTAAATGCAGTGTTCGCGTTGCTAGTATGATCGATACTTGTCGGAGAGTAAAAATCTAATTACTTTGGGCTAGGTCGGACTCTTATTGTCCAGCCCTTCTGGTTTATTGATTGACTGAGGAATAAGAATTTGGAGCGCTTCTCTCCGTGGTTCTATCTTGCATTTTAATTGATTTATACTGTTATAGCGTTATGCCATTTTAATTGCGCCAACTACTGAGAACTATAATTGGCCACTGCCAACTTGAATGCTCGTTAACGTTACCTCCTTTCTTGTGTTTCTGTCTAGTGAGGATGCTTGGTCAGCACTGCCGCCATGACGAACAATGCCACCAGATTGATTCCCACGCTGAGTGTGAGGACCACTACTGCAAGTGTGAAGACGGCTACTATGTCTTCAACGACATCAATGGAACATCCTGCATAAGAGGTAATCATCTAGAACCAGACTTGTACGTATCTTGAGTACGTACTCAAAATACAGTATTTTAAATACTTTTTCCGGTATTTTGGTACTCTACTCAATACTTTTTTGCGACAAGTATTTTTAATGTATTTATAATACTTTTTTCGGTATTTGCTACTCAGTACTCAAAATACTTTCCTTCCTCGTCAAGCCATATCCAGCACGCTTCCCGCCGTGCCGAGATTTTCAGCTCACTGGAATTTAACCCCCTTTTTCTTCTTTTTCTGTCATTTATCCTCTTGTACAATGGGCTGGTCCCAAGCCTGGCCTTGCTTCTCAATAGCCAGCTTCGTCAGAAAACCGTTCCTATTCATATTGCCAGGTGAATCACCAGGGGATTAGTTACAAGATAATCCCGGCATTTATTTCCTTGGTCATCAAAGCAATAAACACGTGCCAGAGGTTGAAAGACCCGAACCGACATACAGGAGGGATTACGATGTTTTGGTTCAGAACATATCAACAAAGTTTACTTGGGTTCACTAAAGTTCACCAAACATTACTTGACACCAAGACGTTGCAAATGAAAGATATGCATGGCTGATGAGGTTTATTCCTTTCATTTGTAAGCCCACGTTCAGAATACGCGTTTCACTTACTGCTAATACTAAAGTACTTTAAATAGTATCTTAAATACTTCTTAGAGTATTTAGTACTCTACTCAAAGTACTTTCAGTTTTGAGTATTTTGTACTCTATTTTAAATACTTTTTCCGTAGAGTATTTAGGATCTTATTTTAAATACTTTTGCGCAGTATTTTGTACAAGTCTGTCTAGAACACCTTGCTGGCTTCCTTATTCATTCCTCGTGGCGCGCTTAACTATGTATTGGCATTTTAGCGGAAGACCAGCCACACAGACTGGTTCCCTCTAACGTTTCACACGGACTAGACTAGGACTACGTAGATGCCAACTCTAGAGAGCCCCCCCCCCCCAACTCTGTTTGCAAAATTTCTCTTTCATTGCTGACTCTTTATTGAGGAACTTCAGTTCGGTTCCTCATCTCATCGTCATTAATGTAGTTGTTGCTTCAGTCTTCCTACTACTTCTCGGTACGAAAATTATCGTCAGTTTTGTTTTCATTGTATTTGACGGAAGGCGTTGAAAACCACGTTCTTTTCGTGCGTCGCTTGCAATCACTGCAAAGTACTAAAAGGGGCGAAATATTACTGATCGTATGGTCGCCTTTTATATGGAAACTCGCTGAAGCGAATCTACGTACATCCCCCTCCAAAATACGGTGTACTGGAACACGCTCTCTCCCTCTGTTGCTGCGTATCTGTCTCTAAGCAGCTGACTCACAGACGCACAGACAGTAAAGTTGCCGTGACAATTTTGAACTTTATTCGTATGGCGTCGAGTGTGCTGTGCGTACCAAACGCCATCATGTAATTGTAACTGCGAAAAAGCACTTATGAAGGTTATTCGACATCATGATCAATATGGAAGGTGAAAACCAGCAGTAACCACGAACGAGAGACGAAAGACAACACAACGCTAGACTGTCAACAGACTTTATGAAAGAACTAGGAATTATAAAAGGTTTGCAAGGCTCCGCAACACCACCTGTAAGGTCTACGAAATGTGACAATCAAGGACGAAGAAACATGCACGCTACCAATAGAAAAGACAACATTATACAAGCGATAAGGCGAGTTGCCACGCGCTGTTAAAGGTACTGTAAAGCAGCACCGATCAAATGTCATTTAGTGTGGCTATTCGATAGTCCAAGCCACCAGGACAAAAACTGTGCAAGTTTCATTCCAATCGACGGTGCAATTAATTAGAAAATTACAATTAAAGATTACGGGCAACACTGTACTAGGTATCCGAAATGAATCCGTACTTCTGACACATACGGCGGCAACCACATTGCATGCGTATAACACTGGGTCCGACATAACAATCCACCATAAAATCCGCCCCTGCAATCCACACAACGATCCACATCTGAGGATAAACGGATAAGCGAACTGAAATGAAATGCTGAGCCATTGAAAAAAATATGCCAGACGTTCAAGAAGCCAGACAGCATCGGGACTTGTTTGTTCACAGAGGTTCACGGAGAGAGTTTGTTCGTTCGAAAGAAGCCGCGAAGAAAAGGAGCGCGCAGGCGCAGCAGAGAAGTAGGGAGAGCCCCCATCGAACAGCGGCCAGCACTGGGTTACTTCGCAAAAACAGAGGTTAACAGGGGTTTCAGAATGCATAGGTAAACAGGAAAACTAATAATATGGTTACTAAAATAACGAAGTTCCGATGTCATAGTTTGTAATACCAATTTTCAGTGTTGCCCGCTGTACAGGGGGTTCTTTGACACCAGGCGTCGCACCGCTCCACTACGCCGCATCTTTCACGGCAAATTAAAAATATTTATAGCGCGTTGTCGGTCGTATGGTTCCGCATATGGTATTTAGAAGCAACAAAGTCTCTAGTCACATCAACGGCATATCATGCTTGTCTACTGCTTTACAGTACCTTTAATCGATGAAAGCAACAAACATATCCTAAGCAGCACAACGTACTGAAAGTCGAGTGCAATAGGGGTAGACGGGAAGGTGGAAGACGTTGAACAGACTCGTGAAACTAAAGAAGGTTGATAAGACGCATACCGTCCACCCCTATTGTACTAGACTTTCAGTACCTTGTGCTGCTTGGGTAACTGCATACAAGCGAAATGACAAGTTTGTGAATACGGGTTCAGACAATCAACATGATAAGGATAACAATGGATAAAACGACAACACAAAGACCAAGTGGGCTACACAGTTACAGCAGGAACCTGAGGCCCTATCTTCAAATTGTCGTTACCCCGTAACGGGGTGGCGGTGGTGCAGGTGAAAGGACTCGCCGTTGTCAGCCTCACAGAGGTGAGCAACGTCACGTCTAACGCACTGGGGGAACGTGCGTCCTGGGCGGACTTCTAATGGAACTGTGCCGACATATGTCTGAAAGCGTCTGAGGAAAATCCAGGAAAACCCCCAGACAGCACAGCCGCCACCGGGATTGGAACACGGGTACCTCCCAGTCTCGACGTGACATGGTCAGCACGCTAACCCCTGAGCCACGCGAGCTGGTACCCCATAACGCGCCTTAAATGCATCACTTTGGCCCCTAATTCGCCGCGAGCTCTTGCGCGAGCCTCCCACAGCGGCTTTGGAGCGCGCAAACTTTAAAGTAGCACAGAAGTCATTTTTAGCACCCTGTTTTCTTCCTATAAAGCTGTTAAGTAGGCCAGTAAGATGCACCATGCGAAGTAATTCACACCACAGAGTCATAATTATCGCAGAAATTGAATTTAAAGTGCGCCGCAAAAAGCGACCGTGCGCAACGGTGGTGAAGAGCAGTACCAGCCTGTGATCTGCCTGGAACCTCGCGCTGACGCTATAAGGAGAACGCTCGTTGATTGGTCTAGAGAAATGTTGTCTGCTACTCCGCTGTCGTCTGCTACTCAGCTGATCGGGGTCTGAAAAAGCCTCTCTCCTGGCTCGGTAATTATTCGGCCGCTCCTTCTACCCCCAATTCTCCAGCAGAACTGGCAAAGCTGGCTTACGGCGTACTGGTTTACGGCGGAGTGGCCAGTTAAGGGTGAAAGCGCGGAGTCATGTTTATGCGAGTTTTTTTTCTGGGAAACGAATTGCACACATCAACACCTTTCGCGCTATTCGGTAAAATGACACACACACTTTCATCAGACGTCTTAATCTGAATTTTTTCTTTTTTTTTGATGGCCCTCTGCAATCCTTTAAATGCAACGATAACGATCGCTATGTGAAAGTTGAAGATCAGGGCCCTGAACTTCTTATCAGTAACTGAAATAGAGGGCACACTGGCGCACCGATCCGAACCATACTTTTTCATTTGAAAAGCCTCGATTAATTATCTCTCGCATTTTGTTTTGCCTTTTACTAAAAACTTCCATCTGATCAAACAGCGGAGCACAACCACAAGCCCGACAGTGGGCCGGAAGATTGGCACCGCTTCCCGACTTGACAGAGTGACGATGTTCTCTTAAGCGTAAGTTGAGGCAACGACCCGTTTGCCCTATGTAGACCTTATGGCTGGAGAGAGGAATGCGGTAGATGACATTGGCAATACAAGTATTGTACCTTGTAGAATGGTTACCCTTACAAGGAGTGTTCCTGCAATTAGCAGAAATTCTAGCACACAACCCAGAAAGCTTACAGGGGGCAGACAAAACTACCCGTACTCCGTGTCTTCCGGCAACTTTCTTAATGTTATGAGACAACTTATGCACGTACGTACAACTTCTACTTTTTTCCACATCTGATTTGCCCAACAACTTGTCCTTTTTATTGTTCCCACTTAGAGAGTTGAGCTTTCTCAGTTCCGTATGTGCAACTGCCTTAAGTACAGTATCAGGATAGCCTGGCGTCTTTAGACGTTCAACCTGTAGAGAGAAACTCTTCTGGACAGAGCGGTAACAACGTTTTCTAAATGCATTCTCCAGGCACCAGGAAACAATGCTCCTCTTTACTAACTTGGTGTGTGATGATTCAACAGGAAGTAGATGTTTCTTCCAGCACACATGCACAAGTGCGAAAAGGTCAATTCAAGATCCAAAAACCATATGGTTCTCTGGGATTCCAGCTCCTTAGTGAAACTAAGTGCTCCACTACAAGACAAAGAGTCGGAGAATATCGCAAGACACAGACTCAAGAAGGTCCCCCTGAGCTAGATTCAGTAAGATTAAAAAATTATCCACGTACCTAATTTTTTTTACAATACTACTATCAGCTAACACTCTGCAAAGGGCATTGTCAAACTTCGAGAGATAAATGTGCACTCTTAAAAAAAAGGGTGTACTTTAACTCCTTTCCTTGCCACATATATAACACCCTTTTGGAGAGTACAATTACGCTCGAAAGGGTGTCTCCTCACTCCCGCAAGGGAGTAGCATAACACCTTCTCCCTGCCGGGGAGTAATATTACTCTCCAGTATAGGAAGAAATGTGTTATGCTACTCCCTTGAGGGAGTGAGGAGACACCCTTTTAAGCGTAATTGTACTCTCCAAAAGGGTGTTATATATGTGGCAAAAAACGGACTTAAAGTACACCCTTTTTTTTAAGAGTGTGGCACGGAACAAGCGCTACACTTGACCAAATACAAATGCCTCGTCTCTGTAAATAGTGCTTATCTTTGTAGTTGACAAAAGTCGAAGAATGATAGGTCGTCAAAAGCTGTAGAAACGAATCTACACCTATGCCATATTCACTCTGAAAGGGAAGCAAGCCCCTTCTCTCAACGCGGTCAGTATGGCGAAGAGCTCGGACTCGGTAGATGACGTTTCATAGGGGAGCCTGTGTGCCACTTCAAGGTTTTCATATGGGATATAAAAGGCTGCTGTTGATCCGCCTTGAGACACTGATCCATCAGTGTACACAAGGAGTCGTTGAGAGTACGCTGAGTTGAGGTGCTCCAGTGTAAGTTGGTGAGCAACAACTGGAGGTACAGAGTTTTTCTTCAGAAGACCAGGAACGTAGTCACATATAGGAGGCCTGCGAAGAGTCCACATTGACGGGGCATAGGAACGTACTGATGGTGTAGTGGGGAGGTACATTTTCAGGTGGTCAACAGCAATACCAATGCTAGAGTCCGGACAGTCAATATCAATGAGCCGAAGATAATGGTAGGAGAGCTGTGTGAGGTACCGCGCACATATCCGGAGTGTTTCCACGTCTAGAAGGACGCCTGCTGGCGTTTCGCGTGCCTCTGCCAGGACAGAGTAGGTCTCTGTCGTTCGAGGAACTCCCAAACAGACGCGGAGGCTTCGGGCCTGAATATTGAGAAGCTCACGCTCTCCGGATATGCTGAGACCGTGTAGGATAGGCAGGCTGTACCGCAGTGTGCCCAGAACCAACGCTGTGTGTACGTGACGGAGGTCAGCGCATGAAGGGTCCCACGACGATCCAGCAATGCAACGTAGAGCATTTACAAAACAGCTGATCTTAGTGGTTATTGTTTTTACGTGCCGTGACCACGTCATGCCTCTGTCTAATGTCATGCCAAGGAACTTGCAATGAGGCACAAAGTCCAGCGGTGTCCCACTGACGAACAATGGGTACCTTTGGAATGAGCGTCGGATGAATGCCATGGCAACGGTCTTAACAGGGGAGAGCGATAAACCTCGGTCGGCGAGGTACTCTACAATAGAGTCCAAGGCGCATTGTAACCGGCGTTGGACGGTGTCTCGACGGGTGGCAGAGGTCCATATGCAGATGTCGTCTGCGTACAAGGTGATGCGGGTATGATCACGAAGCTGGGCGGGAAGCGAAGCCATTATAACATTAAACAGGAGAGGGCTCAATGCACTTCCCTGTGGGACACCACGACGGACGGGATGGAAAGCGGTGTCACCTTCTGTTGTGCGCACGAAGATGCGTCGGTCAGATAGAAAGTCCTGGATCCATGAGACGGCGCAGCCTTCTATTTCAGCCTCTTGTAGCGTCGCGACGATGGCGCTGTGCAACACGTTGTTGTAAGCTTTCTCTATGTCCAGAACAACTGCACCTGTGGGGTTGCCTCCAGCCTTCGCTCGCTGCACTTCAGCGACGAGATCGAGTACGTTGTCAATTGCTGAACATCCCTGACGAAAGCCTGCCATCACCTCAGGAAAAAAGCGCGTGCTTTCCAGGTACCAGTTCAAACCATGCCGGAAAAACCGTACCGGAAAACCATGCGCTCCATCGTCTTCGCAACGCAGCTTGTGAGGGCAATCGGACAAAAGGAACCAATATTATGCCGCGACCTGCCTGGTTTCAGAAGAGGAACAACAGGGCCAAGATTATGTTCCTTGAATTACTTGGTTGAGTGCCGCATTTTTGGCCTCACCTCCTTTAGTCGATGTTCTGCGCGAACTAAGAGTCACAGTTCACAGTCGCGAACACAGTGCACCCCTTCAGACAAGCATCTGTCTTTTTCTTCGATTGGCGCTGTGTCCGCGATGCTGCGAACGGTCGATAGGAGTCCGAATGACACAAGAGAAGGTTCAAGGCCAAGTTTTGGCCCTTTCTCCAATAGCCTATGAATGGAAGGGTCTACCCCTGAATCTACAGATACGTGACGTCCCCTTTCGTCGAGCATAGCGGATCTCTTGAGAAGCAATCCCACAATGTATTTCCAATAAATTTCCGTGAGGTGCGTAGCCAAAACCTGGTAACGACGCAACGTGTGCAACTGTCACAAATCATCATCTGCTTGTAAGCACACACTTAAGCAAAGATTGTAGAATGCCCACATGTCCCCAGCATTCAGACTTCAAGATTTTACACAAACGTTTCCAATGTCCGGTCGATGTTTCTAGCAACCCAAACAAACCGGCAACTTCTTGAGGTGGGGTGCCAAGCTTGACACACACATCTCGAAAGATATCTGGCTCTGCAGGTTGTAGACGCAATTTTAGACCACAAACGGACAGACGGAGATACGGAAGGTAGATGTGAAGAAAGCCGCCCATAGATGAAGATACATAACCGATAATGGTACATACGTAGTTGGCCTGTTGGTGCATGACATGAAAGGTAAAAACTAGCGGTGTCACATGGACGAGAGACAAAAGACACCACAACGCTGGAGTGTCAACAGATTTAATGAAAGTACAAGCAATGATAAAATGTTTGCAATAGGGAGCCTACATACGAAGTCGCGTATGTAGGCTCCCTAGTTTGCAAGGCTCCGCAACGCCACCTGCAGGATGTACGAAATGTAACAATCGAGGACGAATAAACACACACGCTATCAATGGAAGAACAGACGACATTATACAGGCGATAAGGCGCGCTGTTCAGCGATGAAATAAACAAAATAACACAAAGACAAAGTGAGCTACACAGCTACAGCAGGGTCACTAAATAAGCTTCGCTTCAGAGTATCGACACTGAGGCCCAAGGGAGAGCAAGGGCGCCATCTTGTTTCCGCACCACACTGGTACCGTCCTCAATTGAGGATAAGGACAGCTAACATAATGCTCGCTGTGGGATAGAGAAGCGTGCATGATTGTTGTGCTATAATCCATGTAGTGCCCACCAGAGCGTCCATATGATGTCAAGGTGAGCTCAAGGGCGTCAGCCTTGATGAGCTGCTTGCAAGAGAAAGGAACATTTCACCCGCGCACGAGAGATGGCATGGTCCGCTAAAATGCGCCAGAGCCGTTTATTAGGAGAGTTTGGTCATTGGGAGGAGCCTCTCTCAAAGCGTGCCTTTGACGTCACACGATGGGCGACGCCAAGGCCAATGGCACCATTTTGGATCAGAGCTATCGCCTTGAAATCTCCTATTCGGCCATTCTAGAGCAGAGGCACAGCCTTGAAATCCCCGGTGCCGCCGCGGATCCCCTTTCATCTAGGTCAAGTGGGCGGAGCGATGACGGGTCTGACGTCACGGAGGCTCCCCATCTCCGAGCGGAGAAAGATCACAGAATGGCCAAACTCTCCTCATAAACGGCTGTGAAATGCTCCTCAAGTGCGCCTGGCTATTGTGGCGCGGAAAGAAGATGGTGCATGCTCGCTCTTGGAACTCAGTGTCGGTACTCTGAAGCGGAGCTTATTTAGTAACTCTAAGCTACAGCAGGAATAGATGAGCACCCCCACATCGTGCATGATATTCTAAGATAACAATACAACGGAACCTGAACTTTATCGGTGAGCGAAGCAGAGGGTTCACAGACACACCGGTCTGAACCACTTAAGAGAACATCATCACTCTGTCAAGTCGGGAGGTAGTGCCAATCTTCCGGCCCACTGTCGGGCATCTGGTTTTGATCCGTTGTTTGGTCATGTGGAATTTTTAGGAGAAGGCAACACCAAATGCGAGAGAGAGCTAATCGAGGCCTTTCAAATGAGAAAGTATGGTTCGGACCGGTACGTCAGTCTTGTCTCACAGCCCCCTCTTTGCCTACTGATGAGGAGTTCAGGTTGCTGCTGTAGCTGTGTAGCTCGCTTGATCTTTGTCTTGTTTTATCACTTTATCCTTTCTTATCCTTATCGTGTTGATTGTCTGAAACCGTATTGAAAAACTTCCCATTTCGCTTGTATAAAGTTATGTTTGTTGCTTTAATCGATTAACAGCCCTTGACAGCTCGCCTTATCGCTTGTATAATGCTGTCTTTTCTTCTATTGATTGCATGTGTGTGTTTTCGTTCTTCATTATTACATTTCGTACATCCTACTGGTTGCGTTGCAAACCGTTTATCATTCCTTGTTCTCTCACTAAATCTGTTAAATCTTTCGTCTCTTGTTCGTGTGTTACCGTTGGTTTGTACCTTCCATATCACGTACCAACAGGATCAACTAAGTTCTGAGCTATGATCAATATCTATTCCAGAAAAGTGTTCCGCACATACAGAGTTCTTATTTTGAAAACAACCGAGCGCATTCTAAACACAACAAACAAGTAGCCGGCTTCACATTCATGGCACCACAATCTCCATATTGTTAAGTTTCTTTTCAACTCAACTGTCGCAAGAATGAAAAAGAGAAGAGCTTTTCAAATGGAGTTTATCAAGTTCCGTTGGAGACCTGCAGGAGAGGCTCACTTCAGCGAAGAGGACTTCTAGCGTACGCCAGCAGCTTCAGAATTATTTATGCGGTTTTTATTCCGCTCGCTCTCTATCACATTTGCAGCGCTTTCCTTTTCAGACTCTTCTTTGCACGTTCTAGCCGTGATACTAATGCTATCCTACTGGTGCGTTTACCAGATGTCATGGTACAATTTTGCTTTCGGAATTGTGCATTCATAATGCTCCAAAATGCTTTTAGAAAGCAGGACGGTAGAATAGAATGCCGTTGTTCTGTTTCTTATAAGGTATTACCACTTTAAGCGCCTGTCCTCTGTGTCTGTTGAAACGTTCTGCCACGACAGCATATGTATAATGAATAACACAAGATCGGAATAGCCTCGTTGCATTGACTACCAGCACATTTATCTCATAAGAGCAGTGAATGGGGCTTCTTCCATCTATGTAGTCATACCCATACGCATCGCGATATGCGTAGCAGAACGTTATCCCTGGAACGCGGATTGTCAACAGGTTTGGCTAAATACTGTCACTAAAGCACCCCTCTTGTGAAAGCTGTGCAGCGGATTACGAAATGGGTGATTGTGCTTGCATCCTGAGGCGTTCGATGTACCAGCAGACAGGGCACTATTCAGAGACGAGTTCCTGAGACACGTACCATTAAGCCGCGGTCAGGATTGCTGACAAGGATGAAGAGAGACTCGAGCGACAGAGTGGTCAGGTGACCGGAACAGAACGAAAAGGGCTGCGAGTCGGGACAACGGGTGGACTGGCGCTTGACACCAAAACACAAGGAGCTGGGGACATTTGGGTCTTCTCGTTGCTATCGTCGGACTGAAAGTCCCTCTGCTTGTACGCTTCACAGACTTTTACACCAAGCTTATCTGTTCAATCAATCTTTCCTCTACCTGTTCACCATTCTGCACACGAACGCAGCAAACTTCATTGGATCCCACCATTTCCTCACCATTACCTCCGTCCACTTTTGTTTCAGCATTAGTCTCACTCTTACCCATAACAGCAAGACACTCATTCTTGCTCAGAATCACTTTCTCTTTTTGAGCACGCCAAACGTTCGTCACTCTATCAGTGCCCTCCTTTAATGTCAGTACCGAGCCTACTCCTTCCTGCACATTGCCCTCACTACCTGCGCCTTGCTTTTCTACAAACCCTACCTGCGGGGCATCCTTACTTCTACCAATGACTCTTCCCTGTTACATACACACTTGAGTGACCCAATTCCTTGTCAACTTTCTGCTGCCACTCATTCTCTGTAGATACTGCTCTGAAATACGTACTCATCTATTTCAACCTTATATGTTAAACTATCAGTAACATAGCCCACAGCTTTCTTTAATGCATCCACCGAGGGTAATTGAGCGAGAGCGACCAAATTTCCTTCACATTGGTCCTGGGTCCTTATTCTACTCTATAGTCCCCGATTTCCGCACTCCGTCTTTCTTCCTCCCACGTACGCTTCATCGCTCTCGACGGGCACTGCATCGGCTCTCTCCAAGTCGCATGACTCTCATGGTAACACTCCACTACCCTATCTCTGACTCTTAAGCCCCATAGCTTTTTGTGTATCACACTGAGATACGGAGTCCCGCTCCTCT
Source organism: Ornithodoros turicata (assembly GCF_037126465.1). Lineage (NCBI taxonomy): Eukaryota > Metazoa > Arthropoda > Arachnida > Ixodida > Argasidae > Ornithodoros > Ornithodoros turicata. The sequence goes on along the minus strand of NC_088202.1, from coordinate 82,645,095 downwards.
TCACCCGTCCTCTGTTTTAACTTCTCAGCTCGCGCTACTTCCAACTTACACCTAACAAACTCGGTTTTCAGCCTCATAATTTCCTGATCCGTCTCTTCTCTCAATTAATATCTGCACTGCTAGTTGCATCGTTCTGTTCCGCCAGTCCAGGCGGCACGTTCTCCTGTTCGCTTTCCAGTAGCCATCCCCGATGTCCCGGGGGATCTGGTATCGAAGTCGACTCGTCACGCACAGGTCCCAGTGTTCCATGCCACGGTCCTAACCATACTGGCCAACCGGGAAAAAAGAAAGCAAATTACCAGTCACACCGTCGGTGAACTACTGACACTGCAGACCACCAGACCGAGACACCGAGTGAAGATGAGAACCCTTATGAGACTCGACTGACAACGTCGAAGAAAGGTCAGTCTTCTACGAAGAATGCCAACGTGGATCGGAGCCAAGGTCCGGAGAGTTCAGAAGCTTGCAGAATGCCAGGTCGCAGAATCCATCCTGTCGATTGCGCCAGTCAAAGAATACAGCTCTGGTTGAGACTTTTGTAATAACGAGAAGAACACAAATGCCCCCAGTTCCTTGTCCTTTGGTACCAAGCACCAGACTGCCCGTGGTCTCAGCTCGCGGGCAGCGACCTTTTTCGTTCTGTTGCCGTAACTTGACCAGTCTGTCGCTCGAGAGGCTCAAAAGAAGATCGTGCGATGGGATGTGGACAGCTATAGACCACGGTAATGAGCGTATGACGCTGGGAGGTACTATAGGCGTGCCTAGCAGTTCTATTTATTTATTTAAATGCCCTCAAGGCGTTAGCGTTACAGAGGGGAGTGGTGGTTGAAGTAAACGGGTTACACGAAATAGCAAAAGATGAATATAAGGTATAAAAGTTATATCAGAATAACAATGTTGAATACAATGTTATATAATCTTTAATGACACTTTTTAACTGAGCTATGGGCGAAATTGATGTCAGTGAACCGGGGAGGTGGTTCGGTGGCGGTACGGTAGAAAAAGGAGTCAGCATGAGATTTGGTTAAACAAGATGGAATGTGTACTTTTTGGTGATGGTCAGCGCGGTTTGATGTGTATGTAGTTGGAAATATAAAGCGAGATATCACAAGCTATCGTTATGATAATATATTTTGTGGAACAGGAACAGACGGAAAATTTTTCGTCACAAAGCTATGTTTGCAAGTTATATTTCATAGAAGTTACACTGGCTGTGCGTTGGTAGTTGCCGATGATGGAGCAGGCAGCCCTGTTCTGAATGGTTTCAATGGCCTGAACAAGAACTGCTAGGTTCCCAGACCGAAACTGCATACTCAGACTTCGGGCGAACAATGGACGTGTACAGGGCTAATTTGAGATGCGGAGGTGCCTCATGAAAGATGCGTCTACCATATCCCAAAGTACGATTAGCGTTGGTGATAATATACTCAATATGTATTTTCCAATACAAGTCTGATGAGATAAAAACTCCTAAAGGAAGAAAAGGTATATGTAGGAAAGAACCGAATCTAGCGTACTGTTATCAAGAGTGTATGGCTGGCAGAATCGACGGGTTCGTGTTATTCTCGTGTGCTTAGATTTGTTAATATTGATGTTATTCTTGTCGGGTAGTGTACAACTTGATACAGATTGAAATCGTGACACATATTTGAAAAAGCGTTAAATTGCACAGGCGACTGGGCTGCCTGATGCGTGACATCAGGCCAGTTAATATTCGTGTAGTTAAAGTATCCCACTAACAGTGTAGGACATCTGCAAAATCTATTCACGAGAACATTTAATGCGCCATGCAACTCATTGACAAAGGTTGAGGTCGAAGATGGAGGACGATAACGCACTCCAAGTAAAATACGTTGAAGTTATAGGTTACAGAAACCTATATCATTTCAAGATCTGTGGGAAAGCTGATTGTCGAGGCTATAATCCCTCCACAATAGCTATAAGCACGCCCCCACCTGTCCTAATACCTCTGTAAGCGCGATATACATTGTAACGTTTGTGACACAGAAACAATTCATGATTAGGCACTTTGGTCTGCAGCCAGCTTTCCGCTAAGAACACGATGTCATCACATGAGTCAATTAAGGATGAAAGCTCATCGAAATTTTTAACAAAGATCTAATGTTAGTGCAAACAACCGAGATATTGCCTTGAGAGGACTGCTATGCACTGCTTAGCTTAGGGTCATTGCCGTCAGTGAGTGATGAGCACAGGACCAGCTCGCATGCTTTGTAAGAGAAAAACTTTGCTATGATGGGATGTGATTTAGCTGATTTGAACGCACCGATTCTATGCACTGGTTGAAAGGAGTCAATTGTGACGGAAACGCCACGCTTTTCAGATAGCACGGCGAGCTCCTTCTCTTCAAATTGTTTCCATGTTTCCATCGGGCTATCAGCAATCCCATAGAAAATCAAACTGTCACGCCTGGAACGGTCTTCAATGTCGTCAAGACGGGATGACAAGCGAGTATTTTGTTTCAGAAGTGTACAAAATTCGTCTATGATAGTATGCAAAAAGGAGGCCGTATTTTCGACAGCAACCAGCCTTGAACTAAATTCGGAAATTTGTGACGAGATATCAGCCTGAGTTTTCTGGATAGATGTTACAGCTTCCAACAGTCATGTCTGACCAGATTCCAGTGTACTAGATCGCGCGCTGAGTTCTTTCGGCAATTCAAGTATGGTGTCAGACTGACCGCCCTTCGGGCCCGGGTTAAGCTCAACGTTGCCGGACAGTATGAGAAGACGTGGAACATAATCATAAAGCTTACAGACTAAGTAGGTAAGCAACTAATATAAATCACAGCAGCATTCGCATATGATGCAGTACAAAGCAAGTGGGCAAGTCAGCTCCAAGAGCAATCTGTTACTACTTTCCTTGTTATGTAGTTGAAAATCGTTTCTCACCTGTGTGAAGAGTAAAAAAAGGTTCAGGGTAACCCACCTGTCGGGACCACAATGCCCACTGCCGACCCAAACGTGCGCACACTTTTAAGAGGAACATACGTAGAAAACAAGTTCATGGTTGCCGATGTCGGGGCTGAAAATCCGTGATTCAACACGTGTGGTATCTTTCCCGCTGCCTTCGGCGCGGTTGATGCATCAGTGCGGGCGTTGTCCATCGCTGTGACTTGCTGAGTACGTCAGGTGCCGACCACGGAAGAAACTGTGTGAAGAGTACCAAATGGTTACATATCGGAGCCGCAATGCCCACTCCACTATAGGGAAGGACTTTTTTGTAAGACGGCTACATATTATACGAGGGGTGTTCAAGTCAAACCGGGACTTTTCATCTTTCGCAAAAGTAATATGAGCTTACAGGCGAGAAATTAGGCTTATTTTTGAACGTAATCTCCAGCTGCACTAATGCACTTGTCCCAGCGTTTCACGAGGGCTTGGATGCCAGCTGCGTAGAAGTCATTACCGGCGCGTAGCAGCCATGATCGGACCGCATTCTTGACCTCATCGTCGCAGCTGAAGTGGCGGCCCCCAAGGAACGCCTTCAGTGGCCCGAAGAGATGGAAATCGCTGGGGGCGAGGTCTGGACTGTAAGGAGGATGTGGCAGCAACTCCCAGCCAAGTTCCTGTAAGGTGCCTGTCGTGAGATGCGCGGTATGCTGCGTGCATTGTCCTGTAGGAGGATGACTCCTTTGGTGATGAGGCCCGGCCGCTTTTGCTTCAGCGCCTTATGCACATCCCTGAGAACCTGGCAGTAATATGCACTATTGATGGTGGTACCACTGGGCAGAAAATCAACATGAACAACGCCAGCCTTGTCCCAGAAAACCGTGGCCATGACATTACCCGCAGACGGGGTGCTTCGGAACTTCTTGGGAGCTCGCATGGCTTGTCTATGGTTTGTCTATGGCTTGTCGTTGTCACTTCTTCGTCTTCTTTCTCGTCTTCATCTGCATCTTCTCGAGAATATCTCACAGCCCTCATGTAACCACTGGTGTAAATACGATGAAAGGGGGAGGATGTCATTTTGTACACAGTCGTGGAGCAATACATGTTCGTTTCTGCAGAAATTCCGTTTCTGCACATCTCCAAATGAAGATGTTTCACATTCTAACGAGTGGGTAGACCCACTCGTTAGGCAAACGATCCAATTTGATCGTAACTGGCCCGAGAGATTACGCCCCTGTCACTTTAACAAAAAGAGCGCGTCATACACCACGTGCTCGAGCTCCCGAGTGCCTCGCGCCTCGTTAGATCATGAGCCATGTAGGCAATGAAGCCTGTGAGCACGTGAACACATTCGTTAGGCAGACGACACCGTCGGTCGTTACGCGAGCAAGAGATTACGCCTTTGTCCCGTTAACGAAAAAAGCGCGTCACGCGTCACATGAAACGTGTCACGTGTTCGTGTTAACGAGAGCTCCGCCCCTCGTTGGCTCGCGAACGATGGAAGTGATGGAATGATGGAGATGGAGTAAGGTCGGTGCATTACCGTGTTGGAACCGGCACAGTGCAAAGTACGACTAGATACTTTTCTTGTCTGTATACCGAGGCGTTTCCTGTTTCTTCCTATGGGTATACAAGAAGCTCCACAGTGAACTCTTGGAGTTCAATTTGCGTAGTTTAAGTAAGTGTACTACATCATTGCACGTCAACTCTTATTTTCTTTCTGGTCTCAGACTATATCTTATAAGCCTCTATACTGAGCGAGCTGTCCTCCGCACAGGTTCCTCTAACTTCCCCCTAAGCCTTCCTCTTCTTTAATGGGCTGCAGCGAGACAGTATCCTCCAGGGTAATGGAATGTCTTGACGGGCGCAGGCAAGCAGAATCATGACTTCCACTGGCTCCGCACAGACGGAGAGTTTTGTGGTCGCCGTCCATGCAGGAGATGTGTGTTTGCTTTGGAGCGGGGATTAGGTTGGCGAAAGGGTATTACCTATAACTTCCTCCGGGGCCAAGCCACGTGTCTTTGTATGCTTAGCGCTCGGACAGTTTGCCTTTGCTTAATCGATAAAGAGATCATGCATGAAGTGCTTCTGTTCTGTACGAACAGGAAATATAAGGTTGTATCGATTTTTGCTAGTCACAACTTAAAGGGACTGTCTCGCAAACTGTGACCTAAACTCAGAATGCAGGCAGTTTATGGTGCGTCGCTCACAATGCAACAATGCAAACTTTTGCACACATCAAAACCTTTCGCGCTATTCGGTAAAATGACACACACACTTTCATCAGACCTTAATCTGAAATTTTTTTGGATGGCCCTGTTTGGATGGCCCTGGATACTCCTTTAAACGCAATAATGAACCTGCGGATTCCTTTGAAGCTGAGAGAGCGTGTATAATACGCTTGCTACACGCTGTTGTCTTCGTTAGAGGACAGTACACACACAAAAGTAGTTTTTAAGGAACCCTAGATAATAACACACGTCCCCCGCAGGTACTTTTCTTCCACCCCACGTCTGCCGCAGGTCATTTTTATTTCATTTATTGAACAACAACAGAAATGTGCGCACGACCCACGAATAAAAGGCAGACGAAGCGTACAGAATAAAACGGAAGAAGAGATAGGCACCTGTTTCCCCCGTGGCTGTGTCGATACTGGCCATGAGAGAAAACGCTGTGCGGAGATACCGTATTGCCTGTAACAATTCCCGAACTTCAACAACACTTTGAATGCTGCTCAGGTTTGTAAGATCAACAAACGCGTCTGGGGCCTCCTCACGTCGGCTCTTTAGAGAGCTATTTGGGAGAAGCACGCGCTCTACCGTGGAAATAAAATCTCCTTTGAGGCAATTTTGAGGCGCGGTAGTCGACCGTGCACAATGGCTGACGTTATGCAAGAACCCGACCAATTGGTTCGGAGAACATACGCGGTTGCCCATATCTGCTGCGATGCTTTCACTGGCATCGTGTTGTGGCATCGTGCGAAGCATTTGGGCATGTGGAGGTGACATGGAACAGCAGCCATACGTCTCAGGAGCAAATTGTACAATCGTGTATTGCACTCACTCTTCTAGTGCTACAATAGGACATCCTTGGTACACCTTGAGGCACATCATCGACACATCGAGTACCCCTGAGTACACCCCTAAGGTACTTGACCTACGATCACTAATTCTACCTCACCACTGCATTGTAATCATCTCTAACTTCGACCCTTGGCAAAGCCCCGACTCTGGTTAAAAGTCTGCTTAAACGGGTCTTTTCAAGTGATATTGCAGGAACGGGAATTTGTGTGCGCCGAATGAACCATTGAAACAATTTTGCATATTGGCTTCACATCTGTCCGACGATGCATATCAGCAGCCAACAAGCTGTCAGACATATGTCGGCACAGTTCCCTTAGAAGTCGGTCCAGGACGCCCCCCCCCCCCCCCCCCCCCCAGAGCGTTAGTCGTGACGTTACCCACCTCTGCGAGGCCGATGACGGCGAACTCTTTCATTAGCACCACCGCCGCCACCACAGCGCATGTTGCTTGATTGTCCCAATATCTACCCAAGCAAATGCATACATTTGAGTATGCATATATTATGAGAAACGGTTGCCACATCAACGCGCACACCGCTCGTGGAATACCCCGAGCAGCACAATGTACAGAAAGTTAAAATGCACGGAGTGGCTGGCAGGTGTCTTATCAGTGCGGTGCTTAATTTAGCAGAGCTGCCCCACAAAGAAAACAACATTGATATTCCCGCCCACCCTTATGCAGTCGCAGATGCAGTAGGTTGTACTGTTTTGATACTTGCCCTTTCTGCACGCGAAGCTGTCCACCATTGCTGCCCCGCACAGAACACGTAGATTACTATGGATTACAGCGCAATCAACGGTGGCTTGGAAATGCATCTGATTAGTCCTGCACTATCTATAACGATTACGTCGCACTTCATGTGTTGCATAAGGTAAGAAGTCGGTGGCCGTGGCCAGCGACGAATGTGTTTTTTTTTTGTTTTTTGTTTTTTTTTTTTGGTGGGGGGGGCGAATATACATTTATTAAAAAGAAAGGTCTGCCAGAATGTTTTGGGGCTAACATCACCGCTTTTTTCCTTTTTCCAATCAATCAATCGATCGAGCTTAATAATCATCATCATAATAATGATTAGTCGTTTTACGTCGCGAGACAACGATATCATCAGCGCCGCCACAGTGATCGGTCTGTGGATTTATATTTGCCCTCCTGAGATGTCTTTAACGTGCGTTAACGTGCGTGTTACTAATGTTGCGTAAACACAGTGACGTTGCGTTTTCTATAGTTCGGTGAGCCTTTTTGTGAGCCTTAATATTTGCGAGTAATATAATCGAAAGTACTACTACGGGGTGTTAAAGGGACGGTCTCGTACCCCCTGCCCCTTTCATAAAGTGTACCATTCGATTGCCCTTTGTTGAAAATGGAATACTGATATTTTACCCGACAAAACACGCCACAGTTATTAAATAACCGAATTAAATTGATAAACATTGCAGAGCATGCCGCGATCTGTGATGGCAACAATAAGAACGGCCACGTCGCCCTGCGGGTGTGTCCGTCCGTGATAGGATACAGAGATCGTCTGCTTTTGCGCGAGCCAGTGCATCGGCGTGAGCAGACGACTTTCAGAAGTTACTGGGCACCGCGGCAACTCTCGTACATGTTCTTTCAGTTCTCAGGTGAAAAACGCACATTCTAAGTAGTGGCAAGCATGGTGGTTCAGAACAACTATGTTAATCCTCAGAGACAAGTTAAAAGTCGCAGAACAACCCCATCCACAATCACAAATCTGAAGTCGCTGGCCATCGGCACGCGCGGTCGCATTGCAGCTCCGACCGAAAATGTATTAGGCGCGCTTCCATTACACTCCCCGTTGTACACTAATCATCCCTCGAAATGAAGTGTCGGTGACGACGTACATGGAGAAGGAGTACGTGTTTATTTAAAAACCGCATTAAATACTCGCGGAAAGAAAACACGTGACTTAGCTTCCACGTATCCGATTGTGCGCCATATTATGGGAGACCCCACAGTCAATGCTCGGACTACATTCTCCGCTCGCGGAGGTATATGCCTGAGTGTCCCCATTTCGAAAGCAAAGGGGATTACTCAACCCAAGGTGCTTCTGCAAGTTACAATTACCATGACAACGACGACGCACCCGCAGGCCGACGTCATATGTGACGTATGCATGAGAGAAGCGCAGCTTTCGTCGTCTGCTCTTACTGCACGTTTCGACAAATTCTTCGAAAATGACTTGGTTATTCCGAATGAAATTTTGGCGGTTGTATGTGTACAGTACTCGTGAAGCTAGTTTTGGCTAAGTTTCGGAATTGCCCCGGCTGTACGAGACCGTCCCTTTAAGGAAAGGGTATGACGTAGGCGGCTCTTTCGTTGAAATGATATAGCAGCGGGTACCTGAAAGAAACAACCAGTCAACAACGCGCTGAGCTAGCATCGCGGTGAAGCTGCACAGCAGACACACCACTTTCGTGAAAAACATGGGTTTCTGGCAAAATTACACACACCAAAGAAAGCCATTGCCAGCGCTTTGTCACTGGTCAGTTGTCCCGCAATGGCTAACACAGCAGCCGCACGCACGCATTGGAACGCAAAAGTGTGAACCGAGCTAAAGGCTATAAGAGAGGGGGGGGGGGGGCAAAGACCACATTAGCACCTTATTTCATCGATAGCAGAGTTAGCAGTGGTATGCATCTCTACGCCCCAGAACCTTCTACATTATTGGTTTTATTTTCTTTAATTATGTGGATGTTTGGTTTTTGTCTATTTAAATTTCATTTCATTTCCACCTCACTGAGACGCTTCGAAGTGGAGCGGCAGACCCCTGTGATGAGTGCCACGCAGCTTCAATATTCTACAAATAGGTAATAGGCATAGGTGTGCGTTTTCCTGCGGCCTCACTCATCCTCACCTCACGAAGACCAGACTTTATCGGTCTCACTCACCCTCACCAAATTTTCTTCACCAGTAACTTAACCTCAGTCGCCCTCACCTTCACATTCCATTTTAAATTCTATCCTCACAAACCTCACTTCACGGCACCCGGATCCCTTAGGGCCTCACCATCCTCATCATCACATGCCTTCACTTCATGAGGTTACTCACAACCCTCATGGCCTGACGTACCTTCACCTCATGAGGGTCCTCATCCTCACGTGTCCTCACCTCATGAGGGCCCTCATGGCCTCAGGAGTCCTCATCCTCATGTGCCCTCACCTCATGAGGGCCCCCATGGCCCCACGGCGCATCACGTACTTTCGACTAATGATGACCCACATGGCCTAACGAGTCCCTATCCTCACGTGCCCTCACCTCATGAGGGCCCTCATGGCCTCACGTACCTTCGCCTCATCAGGACCCTCATGGCCTCACGGCTCCTTATCCTCACGAGCCCTCGCCTCGTAAATACTTTCATGGCCTCATGGGTCTTTAGGTCACTAGGAGGCAGCCCCAGATTATATGCACATGCTTCTGGGCACGGTGTGTCCAGGTTCACTTGCGTCGAACGGAGTTATACAGATACTTGCGAGCACCATTCAGCGTAGATGAACCACTTCCATTTTGGAAGACAGATTCTTGCATCTACCCACAGCTTGCGAAAGTTGCTGCTGTGTGTTTTGGCATGCCAGCTACATCAGGGCCCGCTGAAAGAGTTTTTTCTAGAGATGGGACGAATCCAGAATTTTCCGAATACGGATCCGGATCCGAATCCGAGGAAGGCTCTGCGAATCCACGAATCTTTCGAATCCTTTCTTTAAAAACAGTTTAAAAAGCAAAAAAAAACAGCTACTGAAAAGTGTTTTGAAGCAGAATATGATACATTTGTTTAATGAAAAACAAATTAAATAATAGTTCAGTTCCTGGAGAAAATATACCCATATAGTTCTTCTTAAACGCAATTTATTTAACGTGTTGTTCATCGACTACATGGAATACATAAACTCGCGAGTCTGAATTATTTCCATGGAACTAAGCAACAATCAAAAGAAAAACCAGGTTACTTTGAAACTTGTAACGTAACAGTTCCTGCCTGAGCTCTTTCAGTCCAGAGCAAAGTAAACAAACAAACAAGAAAACACTCGTCGGTCAATGAGGCTTTCGGCGGACTCCGGAGGCGCCACTTTGGAAAAGAAACAAACAAACGTGATTGGTGGATTCGAAAGATTCGATTCGCTTTTTGGGCACTGGGATTCGGATTCCCGAATCTCGAATCCCTGCCTAGGATTCGTGAATTCGATTATTCGCGGATTCAGTTGGCACACCACTTCTTTTTTCCATTGCCGGCTCGCGACAACTCGCACGAGGGTCATCACTGAAACCCGAAACAATCGAGCAGCTGAAACACGTCGGGAAACTTGTTCGTTCAAAAAATCCATGATAAAATGAACACTACGTGTACTTCTAGTGGACCGCCAATGACAAACAAGAGGCAATTTAACAACGTGTGAAAATAAAGCGTTATCATGACGTCGGTGTAGCTTATTGTTTGGTCTCAGTCTCGCACGCTTGCTTTACGTCACATGGGGGTGGGGGGGGGATATGTTTATTACAAAAAAAAAAAAAAAAGAGGCAGGTAAAAAGAAAGGTCAGCCAGGCAGAAGTCGACTTGCTATTCCTTGTAAAAAAAGAAAAGGAGAAAAAAAAAACAGAAACAGAAAAGGAGAAAGCGGCACATGGGCAGCAGGGGGGGGGGGGGGGGGGCATGAGTACACGATCGCTCAGAGGCAGTCCAGGAGCCCAGAGTCACCCAGGAATCATATTAGCGCTCTGGTAACAGCCCATTGCTTCTGCCCTACGGGGCCCAGTAGGGCGGCCAAAGAGAGGTATCTGTGCCCCAGGGCAGATAGGCGGTGCGTGAGTGCGGTCCGAGGAGCAGCATATCTTGGGGAGGTCAAGAGTAAATCATGGGTGTCGGCGTCGGTGGAGCAGGAGGGGCACACCGAAGAGGGACGCTGCTTGATCTTGAACAGGAACGATGCAGTACGGGCAACATTCAGGCGAAGACGATGGAGAGCCGACTCTTCCTTTCGAGACAGCCGTAGCGACACACTGAAGGCCATCTTCGGGTCAATGTGGTGGAGGAAGGTGTTGGCTGCAACAGTGTTTTCCATGAAGAAGGCGGGTGTCGAAGGAAAGGCGCCGGCGGATGTGTATGCGGCAGACGGATGGTGATAACGGGATGACAGTGTCGCACTCAGCTGCGCCATGAGCGCGCCTCGCTGCTGTGTCGGCACGTGTGTTTCCCGGCAAGCCAATGTGGCTTGACACCCACTGAAACCACACGGAGTGGCTGGAGGTGACGAGGAGGTTGTGCACAATCAGGGTCAGTGAGCGGATGTCAGAAACAATTTGCGAGCGAGGCGAAGACAGTGCCTCCAGCGCCGACTTGCTGTCGGTGAGGACTGTCCAGCTTCCAGGTGGACGAGAGGATACAAGCTTCAGTGCTTCGTGAATGGCTACAAGCTCCGCTTCGGTGGACGACGTTCCGTGGGGAAACTTGAAGGCTTGTTCGATGTTTTCGGAAGGGAGGAACAGTGCTGCCGTGGAGACGCCCGTGGAGACCGAGCCGTCGGTATATATTTGCAGTCACAAGGTTTGCTCACTGAGGACTCAAATTAGAAGACAGCAATGAGCGAGACAGACCACAATCCTCTCCCATCATTCCATCTCTGTCTCCGCACTTAAGTCTGCGCTTTCGCCTCATCTTCGATCATGACATGCCCCTTTCTTCTTTCCTTTTTCTTTATTCATACCTTAATTTATTAATGCATTGACTGTATTTCCGTGAGTTTTGAATTCATTTTTGCTGTCGCACAGTCGTTGGAGAACCGGGTAAAGCCTGCTTTATATTGAGCTTTGTGCTGCTGAGAACAAGAGACGTCAGACTAAAAATAAAGCTACGCGTACGTTACATTCCCAGCAGCGGCAACATTTGTTTAAAAAGAAAATACAAAATACCGCACATGGCACCATTGACACAACATAGCATGCGTGTGTCCACTTGCAATCATTCGAAATTAGTGGGGAAAAGCAGTTGCACGCGCTTGTAAAAACGCAGCACAGAACCTCTCTAAACGACGCTGCTATACCAGCAAACAGACGGAAAAGGAATCCACGAAAGGTACCGTCGCTCCAAAAACACAACTTAACGTCAACGAAATCGTGTTCCCCAGTGTCGGGGTTGTATATTATGCAACAACTTAACGTGACCGGCTAAGAGAGTCATGACTTATCTGTAAAGTCCCTCATGAAAAAGTCGCATGCCCTCACCTGTGAGGTTCTTCATGGGAGACTTCATATATGGAGGAAAGAAACATAAGAACAGATCATGGCGGTCCTCGAAGATCTTCGAATTTCCACTGGCCCTTCGCGCAGAGTGACGTCATCTCGGCCACACCTTCTCCAAGCGAGGAGATATGTTGCTGCCCCTTCATCTGTGAGGCCCTTCACGAATGGATCCATGACCTCATCCATGAGGACCCTCACGAAAGGCCTCACGGCCTGATTAGTGAGGTCCCTCACAAAAGGCCCCATGGCCTCATCCGTGAGGTTCCTCACAAAGGGCCTCACGGACTCATCCGTGAGGTTCCTCGCAAAGGGCCTCACGGCCTCATCTCTGAGGCTTCTCACGGAATACGTTTTACTCTCACGTATTGATAGCCTCACGACGACTGGCCTCATGAGGTCCCTCACGGTGGGCCTCATGAGGGACAGTGCCTCACGACTGTCTTCATGAGGAACATTCAGCGCGGTCTGGCCTCACTCACCTTCACCTCATCGTCGTGAGGTGGGGGTGAGGCGTCCTCGTGAGTCAGGCCGCCCAGCTATGGTAATAGGTAGGGATACAGTTGAGAGAAAGTTGAGGACAGTTTTGGGTTTTTCGCGTGGCATTTTCTTAGCAATCATTTTTTCTCTTCTGTGACACCAGTGTGAGCACAGTCGTTGTCTGGGCTTTGAAGTAACGTGTTGACTTTCTGCACATGGCTTTTTAGAAAGACGTGAGACGCTCTTTTGCAGATGTGGTCGAGGTAAGAGGGGCCTTTTTTTTTTTTTTTTTGTCGCATCTGTAACTTTCGCGAGCATTCACTTCCAATTTGCTCACTTCTGCTCCTCGGCTAAGAAAATATGACCTCACCGTTATGATGCTGTGTCACTGCACTATGTTTCCATGTGCAGTACTCGTGGCTGACCGTTTCGGTTGGCCCAAGTAAAAGGCAAAATTTAAACCCGGCAATAATTTTTTTGATGTCCTCAACTTATCCATGGGGTGGGGGAAGTTGATGAAAATATGTAGCCTGTCATTTTTGGCTCGTACGAGATAAATATCTGGTTTAGCACCGACAGTAATTTGTGGATCATTTCTCAGAGGTTTGTGGATTCAGTTAACGAATTATGAGGTAAAAAATGGGAGCAGTCTAGCACTCGCATTATGGTACAATTAAGGCGATTATTCTGTCTGCTATTAACAAAATAGTTCAACTGTCTTCAACGTAACTTCCACCTTACCCTAAACAGAAGTTTCATTTTTCATCCTTAGCACGTAATCAAAGAATGCTCCAGGGATGCGTGGGAAGTCAAGTTTACCTTTTACCTCCCTTCAGTTGGACGTGATGGTGCAACGGACTAAAGTGTCGTCTATTGTTTTCAGATGAAGAGCTGCAGACGATGCGTCCGTTCGGGTGGGACAAGAAGGGTGCCTCCATGTCAGATGAGAACATGGTGCCAATCATCGTGTGCCTCGCGATCATGTTCGTCGGCATGTGTGTAGCTCTGCAACTATTTAGCAGGTAATGTTGTCCTCTTACATTACACTGTTTCATCTTTGTGCGCACGTATTGTGCCACCGAAGGTCAAAAACGTCTCAGACGGTGGAAAGAAAGCTTTTTGCCCCTGCACCAATAATTTGCGGAAAGAAATTAAATATCTAAACCAGGAAAAAAAGAGAGCATACATAGGCAGAAAAAGGAGTCCACAAGAACGTGCTATAGAGCAGAGGAGACTGATTCACTGTGGTCGATTGTCGTCACCAAAGTTGAGTGTCATAATTTCAGAGTTCGAGGTAACTCGCTACAAGCAACTCGTTACTGTGACTAAGTTACTTTTTTGGTAACTTGTAACTTAACTCGGTACTTTTGCGCCGTGGTAACTTTCAGAGGAACTCTTTCCTTTTTCAGATAACTTTGCCAAAGTAACTTAAATTAAGTTCCGAGTTACTTTTAACTCGCTTTTCACTCACGTCCACATATTTTCTTGCTTTCTCTCCTGTTCCTTCATGGCATTTTTTTGCCATAAAACGAGATATTCAATCAATTACAGTATTTTATTCAGGAAGTAAGAACCGCTGCCATTGAAATGAAGCAGAACCATTGTGCACCCACAGGGAGTACGATGCAAAGCGTTCGAATAGACCTCTACCAGAGAAACGTCATCATGACATTGGTAGACAGTCTGAAACCGAAACAAACCGGAAGGAAAGGGCCACGAACGGGCGCTTGTTTGCTGCCTCCCATTGAAAGAAAAGTAGGACCGAGGGTCGCGTCCATATCGTAATCCCCTCAAGACCGTGGCTTTCGTGCGCGACCTTGTTCACCTCTAGCTTCCAGCGTAGTTCAATTCTACCAAATTTTGGCGCTGTCGAACACTATGACATAATTTGTTTACAAAAAGGGAGAGGTCTATTGTTGGACATAAACGAAAATGATCTAAGCGTGTTGCACTCTTCCGCAGGCAACTGAAGGTCTAACTCAACTGCTCACGCGTGCTGCACGTGCGTAATGCTATTTTGTGTCCGAAGTAACTTGGAAGTAGCTCGTTCTTTCTTTTCAGTAACTTAGTAACTGCGAGTTACATTTGAGGCTGAAGAACTTCGTTATTAACTTAGTTACATTTTGCACACAGTAACTTAACTTGTAACGAGTTCTTTTTGACGGGTAGCTTCTCAGTCTATGCATAATTTAGACAACCAAGTTGGCTCGAACTTGTATGACGCGAAAAAAAGTGCAGTTAGCGCAAAAGCAGATGAGTTTTAAATTGAAGCCGTGAGAGTGCTTTGGTGCCTTTTTATCAGCAAAGGATGTTGCGCAGACCGAGTAGAGCCTCGCGTCGACTCACAGGCGCCGTCGGACGAATTCAAAATGGTACCGTGCCACAAATTGCTGAGCTACAACAATTTTCCTAGATAACTGACTGAGTCACACACACAAAAAAAAAATAAAAAATAAAAATAAAGAAACTGCTCGTATGAAACCGTTCGATGTGGTTAAAATTATTCGTTGCTAACCAAAGCAACATCACGTAGCTGTACTGCAAGAACTGGTGAGACTTCTCGAAGAAACCGGATCATTTTGTATATTTCCCTTTTTAAGGGTATGTGGACTCCCGGCAACTTCCGCATTTCCGCAGGCAGGTGTTTTCCGCTAGCGACTTCTATGGACTTCCTCCCTCTGTCATTTTTTTCTTTTTTATTTATTTACGCTCAACCGCGGTTACCCGACCAAACCGCGGTGTCGTGAACCACGGTTTGTTGTCGTCACACGGCAGTTTGTGACATGTTAGCAGTGACCACGTGATTGTGACACACGCGCACAGGTGTGTTTTGATTACGCTTTATATCATGAAAGGAAGAGGGCATAATGGTAATTAACGAGCTTAACAATCATTAAATATACGGTACGCACATGATTATTTGCGGGAGATGTCACACTGGCGGCGCTAGCCACGGTTAAGGCAACCGTCCACCTCGTGAAATGGAGGTTGCCAAGCTCGGTTTCCCTTAAAGGGACGATCTCGTACAGCCGGGGCGATTCCGAAATTTAGCCTAAACTATCTTCACGAGTACTGTACGCATACAACCGTCAAAGTTTCATTCAGTATACCCAAGTCGTTTTTGAGGAATTTGTCGAAACGTGCCGTAATAGCAGACGACGAAACTTGCGCTTCACCAACGCCACCTAGATCAGAATCTGCTGATACAGAAAGTCTGCTTAATGCCTCCTTTCTCTCCTTCGCTACGTGGACACATATAGTCAGAACACGTCTGCTACAACGATTCGCCCTTCTGCTAATTTAAGAACTCGCAAATGATCGCAACGAACTTCGCAAATTTGTACCTATTGACTAAAAGTGAAACACGCTTTCCAGGAAATCATCCTTTAGAAAACATTTGGGACCGTTTTGCGCTTTATTTTGTTTCCCATTTTGTACATAGGGACGTTCACTACTCGCAGACGACAATGGCTGCCCATGCGCCTGACGGTGGCTCGTCTCCATGGCTACGATCGCTGAAAGCACGTTCGCGATTGGCTACGGCCGTTGAAAACACGATGCTCATTGGCTGACTTTTAGTTGTTACGTCACGTAGACGAGAAAGCAGGCTTTCTCTCTCTATCTGGTGTTGCGCTTCACTCTCATGCAACGTCACGCATGACGTCGGCCTGCGGGTATGTTGCCGTTGTCATGGTAATTGGAACCTGCAGACGGACCTTGAGTTGAGTCATCCCCCTTGCTCTCGAAATGGGGACACTCAGACATATATCTCCGCGAGCGGAGAATGTAGTCCCAGCATTGACTGTAGTAACTGTGGGGTCTCCGATAATGTGGCGCATAACCCGAGACCTGGAAGCTAAGTCACTTGTTTTCGTTCCACGAATATTTCATGCAGTTTTTAAATAAATACGCACTCCTTCTCCATGTACGTGGTCAGCGTCACTTCATTTCGAAACATGATCAGTGTGCAACGGGGAGTGTAATGGAAGTGCGCGTAATATATTTTTGGTCGGAGTCGTAATGCGACCGCGCGCGCCGATAGCCGGCGACTTCAGATTTGTGATGTGGGTGGGGTTGTGCTGCGACTTTTAGCTTGTCTACGAGGACTAATATAGTTGTTCTAAACCATCATGTGGGCCACTTATTAGAATGTGCGTTTTTCGCGTGTGAACTGAAAGAAAATGCACAAGAGTTGCCGCGGTCGCCAGTCACTTCTGAAAGTCGTCTGCTCACGCCGGTGCACTGGCGAGCGCAAAAGCAGACGATTTCTGTATCCTATCACGGACCTTCCCGCAGGGCGACGTCAGAGGCGACGTAGCCGTTCTATTGTTGCCAACACAGATGGCGTCATGCTCTGCAATCTTTATCAATTTAATTCGGTGATTTAATAACCGTGACGTGCTTTGTCGACTAAATTTGCAGTACTCCATTTTCAACAAAGGACAATCGAATGATACACTCTATGAAAGTGGCAGGGGGTACGAGACCGTCCCTTTAACTGTGGTTCGCGCTGCCTGTGAGACATAGAGGTAGGCGGGCTAGCAGGTCCGTCGTTGCCACGACTCATGTCTCATGTCCCCATATTTCCTCTTCATCATCACCATCCCAATTCGTAAGTTGCAAGTTGACTCCTATAGTTGTGCGTCCTCCCTCCAAGCAACACGCTCACCGTAGTATTCCTGAACTCTGAATGGGGTTCGGTAGGCTTGAGACCACAAAACGTCAGAATAAGGTGTTATGCTTCAATTTCTCAATGAAGTGCACCACCAGCAGCGTGCAAGTACTGATGTACCAATTACTGGGGTACTGGTGGCAAGACTGTACCGAAAGCATTGACGAGGCTAGGAGGCTCTGTTTTGAAAAAAAAATGGTGATATTGTTGTTCAGCGTCCAATACTGTCTCGTAAAACGGTATTTACTGTTGACTTTCTTCTTTCAGGGCACGGTTCCGCAACCAGCGGAGCGTTTTCAACTCGCCGAACCCGAGGCTGTTGCACATGAAAAGCGACAGCAAAAGACGCCACAGCCATGTCAGTCTCCCAGGCGGATCCCGAAGGCCCAGCGTCTGCTCACAACAGCTATCGCCGAAGTTATCTAGGCCAGGTATATATCCGTGTCAAGCGGTACACGCCTCTAATACACCAGTCTGTTAGCAGAAATGAAACGAAATGAGATGCGTTGCGGCCGTTGCTGAAGTCGTGCAGCTGTCTGAAAGAAGTATATTCATCAAATCATAAAAACCCAAAATGCGGTACCGTTGGTACGATGTTGCCCGTTGCAATGATCTCTGCCATAGTAGTATCCAGTAAGTTAAGTATTTAACCTAATCGTCTTCCAATGTTGCCTACGTTGACGACATTGCAATGTGGCCTAGGCCACGCCACTTGCGATAACGATAAGCATAACTTGCGATGTTATGAAATTATTTTCATCACTTGCTTTACGTAGCGAGACAATTGTGATCATGAGCACAGTGGTCGGTCCGTGGATTAATTTTACTCACGTGAGGGTCCCTTATAGGGACAATCCGAAACTATTATAATGGATGTGTAAATAAGTTCGATGCGTTCTTCCGGAATGAGAAATAATGTTTGGTTTGGCAGTCGGGCACTCGTTAGTTCTCAAAAGAGTTGCGAAGCTGAAGCTCAAAACGAAACCGAAACTTCTGATGGTTCGCCTCTCCTACCTGCTGTACCATATGTGACGTCAGAGGTAGTCTCGTGTGGGCCACCGGCTGTTTTTTAGGGCACGGCACGCGCTTTGTAACTTCTTCGTGACACATGGATGACCCGTCGCCTGCTTCCTCGATTTCGTTCTAAAATTTATTCCTGAAAAATATTCCTCGCATGGTCATTTCTAACCACACAGAAGGAAGACGCATGCGCTGCTACTCATCTGTCCATAACTAACGTCTTTCACAAAGCAAAAGGGCAAGCAGGGCAGCTGGTACATAGTGTCGTCATAGTGGAACGTGTCGTGTTGTCCCTCCTCTGTCCCTTACTCGGGTTTCGTTTTTTCAACAACGCATCGTGTTTTTTTGTTTGTTTGTTTTTCACTCGAAATTATATAACACATAGCTGTGCATGATACAGACAGCAAGATAGGCCCTCCAATTTCATGCTCTCATGGTGCCGGCGTTGACGTGATCATTATAAGAACAGTCGAACGTTCATCGCTCACAAATATATCGTACAATGACATCAGCTGTTTCCGCAAAAATGTTTTACGGGGCATTCAACGTAAACTTTCCCACAGACTATGCTTTGTTGAACGGTTGGACATTCAGGAATGACAGGACGACATATCCAGATTCTATGTTCGTCTAAATTCTGTCGGAATTGCTCTGTCTCTCTCCGACTCACCTTACCCGTAAATCTACTCCCAATTTCCATTGCGACGGCAAAAACGGTCGATTGGAACGTCAAGGATAGCAAGATCAGCATCACCATCTACATATTCAACAAGGATAGTAACATGTGCTCATCCCACTATGACATGCCGAAAGACAAAATTGAAATATCTATTTCTGAAACAGTTGGTACCTTTTTTGTTAGCGTTGAGTAAAAATACTTTCACTGTGTGAGAGTTAAGCATGGTTTTTAAAGAAGATAATAAGTGACATTTCAGATGACTTAAACAGCCGCATCCATTCCAGTCAATTTTGAAACTATACTGTAATTTTTATTCCTGGCGGATCACTGACTATAGTATGGAAAACCCAACGCGTGGTGCGTAGTTTGACCGTTATTCGTTGGAATACGTGACAATAGCGGGCGCGGGATGTTGAAAGTATCCCGGAATTCCGTCCCTGGAAAAGCGAGAATATGTCACTTCCTGAGAACCAACGATGTCGCGAACTTGAAAAAAGGAATGCCGCGGTCGTGCGGGCATCTCATATGGTCAGGCATGTGCAAGATACTTATATTAGTACCAAGTTACTGAGTACCGGGCAGAAAAGTAACTGAGTAGAGTACTAAATACCCAATCTTGAAAAGTATTTAAGATAGAGTATAAAATAATGTTAAAAGTAACTCGTTACTTTCAAGATACTTTGACGTTATAGTTGGAATTCGCTGTCAAACAAACACGAAGAGCATGAAGTTGAAAATGGCATTACCAAAAAGCTTTATTGTCTCGCAGGAACAACTGCTTTTCAAAATTACTGTCCGATAGCCTGCCTCGGATTTCTTTATAAACGCATTATCCGACATACTGGACAGGCGCTCTACAGATGCCAACGAATGCTCTACAGAAACGACAGAATTTACTGTCGTTTTTCACGTTATCGTCGCATTAACCTCATCGAGAGTTATTAATATTTTACGTGCCCTCTCTCGCTACGGCTTTCAGCACGCGTGTTGTATACTGCCTGGTAAGAGTCTGAATGGTTCACCCGCATATCCTGGCGGGCAACACATCGCCTTATGCATGCTCCGAAATCCGTGGCTTTGAACGATACGAAGAGGGGCATGGATATTCCGAGGTGCCTCAGACAAGAACAACAACTAAATAATGATGATGGCCAGCATGGGGTGTTTCACCGTGGTGGTGTGGTACCGTACCCCATTGCACATGGAACAGTAAATGAAGAACGTGAGAGAAGAATCGTAATAGAAAACACTGAACACTAAAACATAAGGACAGCACAAAGCGCATTGCCGAGCGAAAAAAAAAAGAAGATAATATTTCGCTCGACCCTCGTGTCACACACATAGTAGTATTTTCAAAGCAACTTGAAAACTGATTAGACGTTATTGAAAAAAATATTTCAGTTAGATTACGAAATACTGACCTTTAAAAGTATTTGCAATTATACCAAGTTACTCGCAAAAGTATTTAAGACACATGGATATATATGTTGTTGTTGTTGTTGTTCAAGTTACTGTAAAACACTGCATAGAGTTGCGTGACGCCTGGACGGCGCCTTTCTCCTCTGAGCGCCGCCCGCTCAATCCTCCGCTTAGCGAGTGACGTCATGCCGATACAGCCTTTGCTGCCGCGGAAGCAGCGATCATCTTTAGAATTCATTTATTTAATATCTAAGAACGTCTCGGACGAAAACATTGGCCAAATAGATTGTCGGCAGATTCTGAATATGGTGGTATGAGTTTTATAGATCTGGTTCCGTATGCTGCCGTCACTTTAATTCGTCAGGAGCAACCACAATATTTCACAGCGAAAGCTGTATGAGGGAGCTTTTGTCAAGAGGCCGCTTGCTGCAAGCTGCTGTTTTTTTTCTTTTTTTTTGTAATTTAAACTGAAACTCAATTAAATCGATGTAGCTAAATAAACATGATTGCGACGCGCTCGGTAATTATTCGCTTTTACACAACCTCACAACTAAACTTGTAGTATCAATCGATTCGGAAGCTTTTACAACGACCGGCTGGTTTACCGAGTATGTTATTTCATTTCAGGAAGCAGAGCCGGCAGTACCTGTGGAAGCCCAAACCCAAGGAGGGCTTCAGTCTTTGACCACCATGCGCAGAACGTTGCAAAGGTATGTGGACGCAATTTAAGGAAAAGTAGACGTGCATCGAATCAATTGGAATTTGCAATAGATGACAACTTAAGTTCGTATTACCCTTTTCCTTATAAACAAGTTTCTGAGCGGTTTATGATGCAGTTATATGAAAAAAAATGCCGTGGCCGGCCTCCCCACAACGTTTACACGTTTACAATAACCGGATTTTACAATAACTCATTTTAAAAATATCAACACCACATATTGCGTGGATGTTGTCGTCATTTCTAAGGACGTTTACTGAAAGGCTTTCTATGTCACGTCACCGTTATTTCGCAATCTGAAAGTAGATACTGGTCATGAGGTCATTTGTAGGTGCTATCAGTTAAGTGCTCCTGGCTCTCAGAAATGAAACGCAGTCCAGGTAGACGAATGTATTGTATTAATACAACCCTCTGAGTCATGCATAGCACGAAGACCGAGCCCGAAAATTAAAGATAAAGTCAGTGGATTGGGACTGCAAAAAATGAAATCAGCTCCTGCGAAAGAACGACGATTCACAAAGAAGTGCAGGGCGCGAGTGTAAGGCGAGCGAGCGGAAGTGTACGTAAAAAAAAAAAAGAAGAAACAAAAAGAAAGAAACGAAACGAAGTGAAGCTACATTTTTAGTGCATCTACATCTTTTCAGTGCTTTATTTTACACATCCTCCATGTTGTCGTCTGCTACAGAGTTGCACGGAATGCTGTACGGATGTATGAGGAGGTGCAACATTTTCCTGCACTCGTGCTGCACCCCCGCGGCACTTTTTTGAATCGAATGAGAAAGTGTAGTGCAAGGGCTGCACCTTCGCCGAATCGAACGGTAGAAGTTGCACTACTTGCACCAGTTCAGAAACTGCAGCCCAATCGAAGACCGCTAATGTTTTGCATGGTGGCTCCTGATGGACAGCTTGACCAATGAAACATTGTTTCGAGCCATGCTAGATGTACACCTCATTGATCCTTCGAGTGAGTGCACCTGAGTGCACGGAGGAAGGATGCGGGCGGCGCCATGGCGAATGAAAACACGTGCCGAAGTTGACAGAGCGGTATCTGCGAGAACGAAATAGTGTGTTGGGCGTCGTGGTTCGGATGGGCTTCGAGTTTGGCTGTGCTCACTCGAGCATAACAACTTGTAAAGACGCTGGGTCTTGAGAAAAGGGTGCTATTAACATTCTTCCAATCCTACATGTGTACAGACGATATGTCTGAACAACAACAGATAAATTAATGATGATGAATGGGGAAATTCGCAACATGAGGTGCGGCCCACTATCCCAAGGCACAATGGGCAGGATGAGGTGTGTCCTGATGATGAGGTGATGAACGACGCTGAATAAGGGTCGATAGTCAGTGGAGTCAGTGAGACATCAACAGAACGCTAGGCAAAAACACAACACACAAAAACACACGGCACACAGTTACGCCGGCACATCCTAGGGTAGAGAGGAGACCAGTGTCCCGAAGTAAAATCTGCAAGTACTCAAGAGCTTGGCAATGGTCGATCTGGTTAGACCAAGGGCCGAGGATGGTGGCCAATGTGAATGGTGCGGCCGCGATCGATTGCAGGCGACACTGCAGAGCTCTTTGGGAGGTGTAAAGATGGCAGTCGAGAATCACATGCTTGGTATCCGCCAAAACAGCACAGCGAGAGCAGAGCACAGAGTCGGAGAGGCCGATCAGATGCTTGAAATCGGGGGTGAATGCAACTCCGAGACAAAGCCTGTGCACCAGCGGTGCAAAATGGCGAGGCACACGAGAAGGCATGGCGAAGCAAAAATCAGGGTCCACTTCACGCATAAGAACTCTTGATGAAATGTCACGGGACCATTGCGCATGTGCGAGAGGCCTCACCACACCATTGAGAAAGGCTCGCCTGTCGCTTTTGGGGAGGGTAATCCGCACGCTTGATCGGGAATGATTGGGAGTTTCGGAGTTTCACCTCTGCAGCAGCATGTCTACGCTCTGCTAAATGGTGCACTGCTCCGTGTAGTAGCATGTCCTGTGTACTTCCAAATTTCTGTCCTTATCGAGTGTCTTCTATTAGTGCTCCCGTTCCCCATACTCCTACTACTATGCGCAATCTAAGAACCGAACTCAACAACACATTAATAGTCACGATTTAGGCCTCGTTAAATAAGCCTTCTCACGTAGATGTGTTGCATTTTCCTCGTGAGGTTGTATTTCCCCCAGGTAATGTCGCAAAACCTTTTCAAGCACAATAAAAAACTAAATTGGTGAACCTGCCATACCTAGGCAAAGCTCACTCACTCACTGATGCTCAATGTGGCGAATGAGCTGAGCCTGAGCGAGCAAACATAGAGTCGAGCAGGGAGTAAGTGGGCATGAGTCAGCAAACGGGGAGCTGCGCGGGGAGTGAGTATAAGCATGAGTGGGCAAAGGGAGAGATGGGGTGAACAGTAACCAAAGACTATTGCGGACGCTATGCAGATCAGCCGGACGTACCACCCACTCTCTCACTCTCATCCTAACCATCATAATATCTCATTAGGTCATTCTCGATATCCTGAACAGTTACAATATCAGCATAAGACCGCTGGCAAATGGTAGTCTGATGACCAAATACACAGCTGATACACATTGCGGAAACCATGTTTCCTGGAACACATTTGTTGGTGCTGTCCATCAGTTGGCTACCACCACTAGTACAGTATGCGAGCTGCAACCTTCCCAAAAATTGTAATTATTCATGGTAATTCACAAACCTCAACCAGTATCACCGACTTTGTTTCCGCAGACTGTGCCCAGGACTTTGGAGTCACAATCTTCACATTATTTTCCCTTCGAACCCAATCCAATTCAAGAACTTTCTTGTACGCCTTGCAGGATGACGGAGCGGTGGCCAACGGACCGTCAGAGTCCACCTTGCACAACGGTCCTGGCTCACCGAAGGTCATCGTAAATCGATCAGCCAGTGGAAGTCGGCCACCTTCCCCGCCTCCAAATGCTTAGGCGCCGCAGCGTTCCAGCAGGAAGATCCCTAGCACGACCTGCAAGACCCTTTCGGCACCGTCCCCGTGGCGAAACTGGAGTACCTCCGAATGAAACTCGTTCGACTGTCAAAGCTGTGGCTATATGGTGTCAATTGCTCGACTGACTGCAGCGAAACAGATGTTCAAGCGTCCCAACCCCCGGCCTGGATATGGAAGGTGTTGAGAGATTGCTGTTCTTTGAGTGAGACCTCTGATATAGCGTTGCTGCCCTGGGTGGCGAGCTTTGCATGCGTTGCAACGCCGGCGTTCTCGTAGTTTTCTGTTCACATGGACCTTTTTTGCCGATGGTACGTTCCCATCAATAAGTCGCGATGTTTGAATGGCGTTTTTGTCCCTTTTACCTGTACCACGTAGTTACGTGCTGAACATTGTGGGTTGCCTGTCGCAGGTGCAGTGATGTCGAATAATGCGTCGAAGGCTACAGAGCATGTATTCTTTTTTTGCAAAAACTGCATGTTGGGAAAAATTACAATGCACAGTAAAAAAAAAGAAAAGACAATGTGCGGTTCATGGGTGAATACCGCAACGGAAAATACTTTCACACTAAGCGGAGTAATGTCGTGATACCACAGCACACGCGAATACATAAACAATGGTTTGAGGCCGCTGTCTTCGGTGATGTCGCTGAGAAAGCGTGCTGCTTGTGATCCGCATATCGGTCTCCGAGTGTTCGCCACGGGGGTCTATATTACTTTCAGCTCGATCAACGCCTTCAAAACTTACTAAAGAAATTGCCAAGTCCGCTGCGCAGTGAAGTAGTACCCAGTACTGGAAAAGCCATGTATAGGGTATATACCATATCCAGCCAGAACAGCCTCTTGTTCCATGAAGCAGTTGCAGGTTTGGTCATTGTTGAAGCACGGGTTGGACCTTTCAAAATTTCTTCCGCGTACAAAATAATTTCCACTTTGATAGTTCGATCGCCCTTTCTCATGACATATGCCCCATCAACGTTAGTCGCACAATATTCAAGGTAGAACACTAGTATTAGCATTGTAGACGCGTTCGCTCGACATACGTATATGACAGTACGATACTGCGAGAATTTGAATGCAGGAACGTCGAAAGACACAGCGTTGGGGAGTGTGGGACGAATTTAGAAATTTAGTGGTCAAAGCGTTCAACTGTGGGAAAAATATCGTCCTTTTGTTGGATCTACTTGCAAGGCATCAGTGTGTTCCACGAGGTAGATTACGTGGTCTAGTACAAGACAGGGCACATATCAGGGTTTCCCCGCATCCACATGTTGTGCTTATGAGCGGCGTACATACGTAGACAGATGGAGAGAGGACAGCAGGAAGGATTGGGGGACAGGGGGGTTAGTATGCGTCCTGAGCCGACTTCAGAGACAATTGTGCCGATATTCATCTGGAAAGTCTGCCGGAGAAGCCAGAAAAAAAACAGCACGCAACACAGCACACTTAACACAGCACGGCGGTCGGTGCCGGGATACCCGCGACACCCCCCAAGTCTCTGCGTGGAAGGCGATCCTCCTAATCGCTGGCATCAACATGTGCGGTTGCGGGGGTACGTTTTCCAGCATTCTAAAGATATCAATGATCCGCTTCAACTCCACTCGCGAAGCGCGCGGTTAGAGCCTTCGAGGCGGGTCATTGACGTGGTTGTAGTCTGTTAAACTAAAATAGCACTTGCTTCAGTGTGCACTTACTCAATTTCTTATTGAACCCCCCCCCCCCCCCGTTGTGTGCATGAATATTACCAAATATCAGGTGTACCTGAGGTACAAATGGCGCATGCTTGGGGCGTTACTTCGGTAGAAGCTTGCCATGGTGCATCATCGGCGTGGTGAACATCGGCGTGATGCCAGAGCTCCGCCGTCACGCTTCAGAATAATTTTACATGCTGTTGCTAAGACTGCTCATGAAAAGTATCGCAAACCAGCAATGCAATGCGAGAACGTCAATAGTGTCATATGTTGTTTTGCCATCCGAGCGCCATGTAATCGCCCTTTTTAGTCACTTTCTTTATCAAATTTCTGCTATAACCACTGATGACATAACTACACGTGCAGAGTTTTAGACCGGTAAAAAATTGTCGTGACATGAGCAAGCATATATGGAATTCCCACAACATGTGCAGTTCACGTAACATTTGGCTAATGCAGTACGATAATCCCACGTGGCGCTTTTTGTTTTCAACGCCATACTGCAATGTTAATTGACATGGCGTCAGACAGGTTCAAGGCACAGGTTTTTCACCACTGCGTGTTTACTTGTTTTGTCGTGGGCATGAAAGGAACTTCTTGTCGTAATTGACATTGAGAGATGTGACGCGGCAGCTTTCGTTTAACTGACACTTCATCATCCTACAGAGTTAGTATTGCCCTACCTCAGTAAAATGGGTGTCTGCCAGAAGCAGAGTGATGACCAGTTGTCAAGAATGCAGAGGACAATGCAGATGGCAGCATGACCGTCGGTTCCTGAGATTCACGGATGCGTGTATCGACGCCATGTTGAACAGCAGATCCTTCAGTCACTCCTGTTTTCTTCACTGCATCATAATAATTCGTATAGTGCGATCAAATTATTGGGATCCGGTTATATCGTGGCCTATCAGGATCCCCCCTAACCAGAGTTAACCCTTGCAGAGTTGTGCCTAACTCGTTACAAGTAACTCGTTACTTTCTAACGAAGTAACGATTCATTACATTTAAAAATATGGTAATAGTAACGGAATCAGTTACAAAAATTGGTAACTCGTTACTGACGTTACTCGTTCCTTTTCTTCAGCATGGGGGAGCACATTTCGGCACTCCGTGTGGCGCAATGTGTGCAGGTCTGACCTGCGTTACCCACGACCACGTGTGACTCAAAGTATTATTGCAATCCCTCGCTGGATGTGTTGTTGTCTTTTCCCTTGTTTCCGTAATCTCCGACCATCACTCCTTCCCAAGAATGGGGACCAATGGACCATTTCCATATTCGCGTCGCCTCTGGCGACGGAATGTCGAACGTCGTGTCTTTCCCCCCAATAATGGTGACACTTTTCGGACTGTCACGTTGCGTGGGAAAGTATAAGCAAGAGAAGATTGGAAGAAGAAGGCGGAAAGAGTGAAAGCGCATTGTACTCATTACCAGACCTCAAACGCCCGCGTAACATTGAAACCGATTATCTCCCCACAATGAACATGACAGTCGCCCGCAGGTGGGTTCATAGCGATGTTTTCCGCTCAAAAATGACGGACACAGGGGCTGGGCATGCGCATACGCGTTGTCGGAAAAGGTCCTGGCTGCAAAAAACGCGTTTCGACTTCTAGCCTTTTCTTGTCCTTGCTAAGCTTCTGAGCGCCCTAAATTATGACGCAGCCCCTCATCAGTTTTGGGGAACCGTTGGTGATCGGTGGCACGAAAACCGGTGTCTTTTCTTGTGTTTTCATAGTCTCCGATCACCCCCACTTCGGAAAGAAGGGAGGGCCCAGGCAAGCTGATATAGACTCATGGTAAGGGGCCGAGAAACACGGAACACGAAGGACGGACGACAAATTATCCGACTCAGCAAAAGGTTTATTACATTGACGCATACCCAAGACGCGACGCAGAGGGGAAACAAGACAAAACGAACGGCCACTAATCACGTTGCCACGTGTGGCGGCATATTTGTTGGCTCCTTTAACTATACGGCGGTAACGTAAAAGTAACTCGTTACCTGTGAGTAACGAGAACTCGTTACTTTTGTATGTCGGTAACGAGTAACGTATTTATTTACTTTTTTCTGAAGTAACGGGTAACGGTATTTAATTCCTTTTTTTTTTTTTTTTGGTAACGGGCACAAGTCTGACCCTTGCTTCAACGATGACCGGTTCTAATAGTTCCAGAGCTTTCTCACCACCCACATCAAAATGTAAATACTTCTAATATACTCACACACTACTCATTCTGTACATAACGTTCCCTTCCTGTTACAATCATCATGATTTTAGAGCGTTACCCATCCTCCTGCGACATAGCTACAGAAAAGAAGATTATTGTTTTGCGACTAACTAGAGAAAGTAGACTTCGTTTCTGAGGTCTTGTATGATACCATTTAGCTAGCTACATTTCGTACTAAGTACATCTAAACATAGTTTTGGGAGATAATTAGCGTGTACTTGGTCAAGAGAAGGAGAACAAATTTCGCGGGAGTTACACCTTGTTCTCATTTCCGAAGATGAAATACGCATGGGTATCAGTGATGTTGGAATGCAAATGACAAGCAATCATTGTGCCCATGTTTCCATAGGTAACTGCTCTATATAGGTATTTGTAACCGTCTGCCTCGTCACTTCTAATCGACCCAACACTGGCACGACCAAGCTCCTTTAACCACCAGGCGATTGTTTGGTAGGCACACAATGCAAAGGTGAATTAAGTGACGTAAAAAAACCTCGTGCTCATTGGTGTCTGCAAATACACGTACCTACTTGAAATGACCCCGAACAATATAAAACGCTGTAGAACGGTATTTAACGGTAGCTTGAAAGACAAGTGCTTCCCTCTTGTCTGTGCCTGCGTTTCGTGTGCATCTGCTGACAAGACTCCTGAAAAGGCTGTCGCGAACAGCACCCGGAGTTTATAGGAGTCATGTCACATGAGAAGCAAGTCGGTTCGGAGTCAAGAGCGCAGTGCACAATCCGCTCTTCACAAACCATACACTATGTGCCACATTCTTACTCCAATTCGATCCGGCTTGAGAAGAAACCGCTTACAGCAGTGAAAGACCGACAATTCTGTTTGAGTTATCCAATGTTACCTTATTCAGGTAAATGTTCGTGCACCTCATTCCTCATCATGTCACAGCGTAGCTGTCTTCAGCGTCCTCACCCTGTTGCTCTCCCAAAGTGGCCCACCTGCCAAGCACCCACAGAAGGGTCTTGCAGCTGCACCAGGACACCGATGATCGTGTCCGGATAGAATTACCGGAGAGACGCGTTCCGCTAGTTTCGCTTCCGCACGGCGTCACCTGTTGGGCGAGACAGAAACGAAACGCTACTCGGCAGCTCTAAGGCCGTGGGCGCCCAGCGCATGTGCATAAACAATTGCAAAATGCGCATACATTACGGAAGCGCAGTGAGGTGGCTCCGGTTCTGTAGCATAGGGCATGCGCGTCCCTCGCGGTGAATGGAGATCGCGACATTTAACGCGATGTTATCAGAGCCAGGACGCATGTGCTTCCAAATAAGAAGGCCCAGAAAGGAAAACACAAACAGCAACGCTTTTGCAATGTTGAACAACGCAGTGACTTTTCTTTTCTCTTTTTCATTTTTTCATTTTAGTAACGGCAGCACATGGTACTGGAAGCGCGAGTGCATTGGGGTGGGCAAAGCAGTTCAAGGCCATGAATGTTCGATACATTGGTGTACTTTTGCAATTCATGAGGTTGCTTGTCATTTGCAACATCATCTGATGTATATCTGTGACGTAGAAAGGCAGAGGAAGTGTATTTGCTTATCTACGCAGTTTTTAACATGGAAACATCTGGGAAAAGTGGGATATCTATTTAAGCGTAGATGTGCTAAAACCTCAGTCATATTTCCGCAGATGTGAGTTGATCAGCTTTAGACACTTTCCAGCTTACTTAGGGGGCCTGTATCATAGCTCAAAATAATGCGTCATAATTACACACACCATATTGCGATGAAAATTAGAGCTACTCTTTGAAAGCGTGCCATAATTATAGCATCCGCTGTTAAATTGGTTGTTATAGCTAACAATCAACTTGCCCTCTTACAAGAACTTTTTACCAATAGCGATATCCATTGTAATTATGTATCAACGGACCGCATAGTACGCGTCTGTGCGCCACTGCAAAAGGCCTCAGCCAAGACTGCAATTACAGAGCCTCTGTGGAACCTCATTTGAGCTGATTGGTGCTATGTAATATGTGCTGGAACGGGTGCGCATCTGAACCACGTGGTCTGAATGGTGTAAAGTGCGCTACAGATGTAAAAAGTGTATTTATATATTTTGTGCTTGTACTCAGCTGTGAAACTTTGTGACTTTTATTCTTTTATAACGGTTGTTCCTGTTCCAACAGATAGTTTTGGAGCAATGTTGCCAATTCAAGGCAAAGAGGAAGTCTTGTTCAAGTGTCTTGACCCTTATGGTGGGTACTGTGAAACACGTGAAAAGACCGATCTGTATTCATTTCCAAACACCAGCGGTGTAACGAGCAGGGACCCTCACTCAGTGAGAGTAAGACGTGTCCCCATTCAGCTCGTTGTGCCACGTAAACTTCGCAGCAGGCCGTTGGCCAGTGCAACTGGGGATATGTCAACTGCATGCGTACACACACTCTATAACAAAGCGGCCATTCACCTCGGTCGTAAAAGGCTGAACGGACTCTTTCGTCCCCCAGGCTGTTGACCCAAAATTCGCATTGGACCTTTAACACGTGATACCTAACACTTTAAATACCATACTAATGATGAGGACGGTGCTCAGAAGAACAGTCTCTGTTCGAAATACGGGCGGCTCTCGTCCTGAGGCACTCTCTTCATACTTCCTTACCGGTTCGCAGGATTTCTACCCGTTTACATGCGTAAGATGGTGTTTAGGGAGGTCTTCGGCGGAAGCATAGCATTTCGAAATAAGCTTTCAAGCAATTAGCGTGTCAGAACCAAGGGTACATTAAAGAGGTTTAACTTTTTCTCAATTAGCAGCATTAATGGGGTTGTGACCAGTGATGGGCAAAGTACCTCAAAATTATACTTAAGGTAAAGTACCAAGTACCTGTCGTCATTAGTATTTCAAGTACAGTACAAGGTACCCAATTCCAAATGTACTTCAAGTAAAGTACAAAGTACTAGGCAAAGTACTTCAAGTACTCATCAAGTACATTGCCAATTTAATTTGTAACACTTTGCATTTCACTGTTTAGTATCTGTGTCTTGCCTTTTTGTCAAAACTTTAGCGAGTATTCTTGACAAATGCTCTGAAGCCATAAAGTCCTAGGTTAAGTGCTAACCCGTGAATATGAACTTCATCAGATGTCATAATTTGCAGTAACGTGTAGAGAGGTAATCAGTCAGCTGTACTGTGATTATGCGAAATAGTATTATGTCCTGACTGATCCAAGATCACCCGCCTAGTGTGGTGTTCCGGTACTAATCTTCTGCTATAACAGGCTAGGAAATTTCAAGGGAAAAAAGTACAAGCAAACATATATTATATATTTCTGGGCATTCCTTGATGCTTTTTGAAATACAACAAGTTCAAAAAAAGAATATGAAGAAAGTAAAAAAGGATGAAGCACAATGTAAGCCTTCATTTTTATACGACTGTGATCTGCAGTAATGTAATGCATGTGACCAATTAAAAAAACGTAAAATGTAAAAATGAAAGCATGTGTGTCTTTCAGAGTGTTCATCATGTAATGCAATCACACATATAATGTGATATAAAATGATAATTAATTGCCAATGAAGGAAACAATATAAAAAAGCATAGAACCCTCCACTGGGAGAACTGAAATGACAGTGGACCAAATCATTGTGCTGCTGGTTACAGTGTCCATTCCATTCGTTTTACATAATCATAGAAGCGTTGATACTTTTTCAACATTTCAAGCCTCTCAACAATAGATTTGCTTCAAGAAATATGCCCTTTAAAAGCACAAAAATCATTTTTGGTAAAATGTGAGACTGGGACTCTTGGTACTGCATCCCACTAAACGCGCTAAAATGACGACAAGAAGACGAAAACTCAGAGATAGCCCTATCGGTGTGTTTTCGTCTTCTTGCTGTCATTTTAGCGCTTTTAGTAGGGTGCATTTTTGTACTCTTTTGTGATTTTTTGTCTGCATTCCAAGTTTGGGTACTTGAGTACTTGATGGGAAAGTACTGGGAAAAATGTACTTAAAGTAAAGTACAAGTACACAGAAATGTACTTAAAGTACTACTTGAGTACTTGATACTTCAGGTACTGCCCATCACTGGTTGTGACACACTACATTGTGTACAGGTCGTACTGCACGCCAGGGTATTGAAGAAGAAAAAAAGAAACTTCCAAGTTTCATACTTGGACGAGATATAAAACCCTTGAACACACGTACTGGTCAAGCTCTGATATCGGAGAAGCGAGAGCTAGGTCTATTGTGTTGGTAGGCATGCGACCTCTCCCGCGCTGCCTCAATGGAGGAGACACCTGCAATGACGTCAGAGACGAATAAGTTTCGGTTTTCATGAAGCCGACTTCCTACGAGTCTATTACCTCATTTGCTGGAAAGCCTAGAATACAGGTTTACATCGACGCAAAGATTGCTTCTCATCATTTATTTGGCATGACATGGGACACAGTGTCGCAACCCCTTTAAGAAGTAACGAGTTATTTAAGTGATAATGTGACATTTGGCTGGCGACATTTGACTCCAGCAGGCAACATTGCTTCAGAAACATCTCGTGAAATCCGTGTCTATAAATGGTAAATGAGTTATGGAATCAATTAGGAAAATCCTTCATACTGTTTCGTGCTCATTTCATTAAAATATTACAATGTTACTGAATTAATTTTGTGGTGCTTCGTGACCAGGAATGTTACAAAGTGGCACCCCAAGCAGCTTTCAGTACTCTTTGCTTTTATCGGGAGCCTCCATAGCTATACCTGAGTGTTAACCTGTGTACATGCCGTTCTGCTACCGGGACCACATAGACTTTTGTATCCTACTGCCCGGCACTGAGCGCTGTCCAATACTGGCCTTTACTCCCTTTTGATACGGCTCTCTTTTGCACATTCGCGTGTTGTAAAATTGAACTCTGCGACAATAAACTACCTTTTTCTAACCCATTGCGTGCGGTCCACCTATACGCACAATCCTGGAAAAGTTCAACCGGCGAAAGTGAAACGAAACAAGCACATTATTTATTTGCTGAAGTACAGGCGCGGGTAACGACCCGGTTGTTGTTCGCGGCAGACTAACTTGAGGTATTGTGATGGTTTATGTTTTTGATGTTCGTGTGTACTCTGCAACTGGAGTTCGTGGGTTCCCCCAAGCTCCACGCAACAGTTCACGTGGTTCCTGTCCTGATGGAGTCAATGCAACGGCTACACGCTATGCAAGTATGTCATCCGACCGCACAGCTCCTCAGTTTTCTTCTTTGCCCGAGTGGCCGGAAGCGACCTCATTAGCCCTACCCCCAAATAAAGGGATGGCGGCAACGCGTGAGGCCCACGTGGGATTTTCTATGGACGCCAATAACGTGAGAATGCCACTGCCAGGCTCATCTACATGCACCCCTTATTGCTGTCCCGGAGGACGGTTCATCAAGTTGTTTCTCCACACCTTGCCTCCTCCGATGAGCAGAGACACACCGTTATAGCCATGGAGGAAGGAAACACAAGGAGCGGCCCCTCCGACAGTTTTCTATCGGGACGAGCGTAGCCGGCCTCGCATTGCATTCTGGGATGCTCCTGTCTACCACGTGACCGCTCACGTGACCCTCCAGACAGCATGGCTCCAGCAAAGCAGACGACGCGAGCTGTAGTTGTGTGGCAGTTCTGATGGCAGTATTACGTTGAACGCGTGCTTGCACCGTATTTCTGTGTGTTCGAATGCTTACTGTTCTATTAGAAGACCAGTCACAGTGTGCAGAACGCAAAAGGAGTACGCGGGCACCGGAAACATCACGTGTGGCAACGGTTACTTCCAACGTATGTACTTTTCTTGACTAAGTGGTAGAGAATGCCGCTCCATTAATCAGATTTGCACAACAACAGAAGATATGAAATGAATCTGCGGCAGAGTTTGAGGTCCCAAATGAACAATGCAAGATGACTCGAACACACACGGAAGACTAAAACAACTTACCGTGTGCTTACGAACAAAACGCGTTCCCGTGACAGAGCTGCGTTTAGTTCAACGAGAGCCGCAGCCGGGACAGGAACACATTACCATACGTCGGTTCTATGATGGTGCTCACATTTTCACAATAGATTACTTCCAAAAAGCAAAATCGTACGGAGAGCAGCGCGAGAAACAAAGCTCTGCAAAACCGAAACTTTAGAGGGCATCACGTGGTGGACAGGAAGCAATGGCGATTTTGACTCGAGCGACCGCTAGAGGGTGGCTACGCTAGTCTGGAGGGAAGAGCCGCTCCTTGTGTTTCCTTCCTCCATGGTTATAGCGCATTACAGAGCCATGGCTTTCGGCAACGGTACCGCCAGCGCGTAGAACGCATGTCAGCGGAGAGTTTTGTTCAGATCGGCGCTCCATGAAACAGTGACGGAGGCGTGAAGCACTTCACTCCAATCCTCAGTCAGCTAAGTAGCTTGCAGGCTGGCCCATTTCGCCGAAGATCACGCAAGCACAGTCAGGGGATGGCATCAACGGCGCCTGCCCATCAGAGGACGGCTTAGCGAACAGGGCTGCGGCTATGGCATCCCCAACATGAACAATTTTATTTCGGGTGCGCCCGAGCGATTTCTTTGACAGCAATTTTGAAAACAGGGGAAGTGGCTCTTTAAACGAGCATGAAAGGGATCGAGGAAGAATATGCCAAGAGGAAATTAGGATTACATGTCAAAAAAAGTACCGGTGCAGCCTCGCAATCAGGGCCGTGTTCGTCGCCGTTTCGCAAGTTCGGTTTAGCTCCGTCTTTGCTTCGTGGGAGGCCGTTGAATCCGTTGAATGATCAGGAGCGTGTGTTCATAGCAACGTCGCAGATTCGCAAGTTTGCGTGTGCTCCGCCCATCACCATAGCAACAGGTGGGCCATGTGGTAAGCGCGTGGTGAGCGCTAAACAGCCGTTCCCTGCCAGTCTGTTTGCATATGATTGTCGGCATTGAAAGATGAGATTGAAGGACATAAATGTGTACAAGGTTCGCATTGTACATAAATCTTTATGTGCTCTTAAACAGGGAAGACAGCGCTGATGATGACTTAGTGCGCAGCTACCGCACTCATAGAGATGCCATCGCTACCAGGGGCGCGAAGCTGTAGTAGAAATCTATTGTAGCTGAAAACTCACGTGACCTCCGGAGCTGGACCAATGACTGAGGACTAACCATCCTTTTTTTTTCTTTTTTGATTATATCGCGAATGACGTAAATGACGTGTCATCCGTTTCTCTCTCACTACTTCCCTCCTCTCTGCTCTGCTTCCCTTCCTCTTTTGTTGTTCCTTGTTTTTCTTCCATTCACTGTTTTTTGGTTCGCGTTTCTCGGAATGCAGTGGGAGTTACAGGAATACGACTGAGCCTTGGTTGTTTTTGTCACATGAAGTATTTTATTGTGCGACATGCGGTTATACAACGCAAGACGTATAGAGCATGACTGCGGTAACGAAAACAACATGACACTAATATTGCGCCAGAATTTGCTTGAAGAAGCCTGATAATGTCAGACTGCCTCTTGCAAGGTCTGCAAGGTCTGTCGCCTGTTTGAGCGCTCGCGAACAAATTTGAAAACGGCCAATCATCGCTCAGAAAACGAATTCATCCTGATGGGAACCAATCAGTAATCACTAGCCACCGGATGTCTCCATGACGTTCAATTTATGACGTTTTCTGACGTCCGATGACGCGAAACGCATGAAGCGCCCCATTTTATCCCGCAAAGGAACTGGCGAGTTTCGGGCCTTTGTCGCTACCATGTAGGGAAAAGGAATAAACAGGATGGCAGCGCGCGCGCGGTGACAAAAGTGTTTCGAATTAGTACTGTTAGCTTTGTTAATCCTGTGTTAACACTAAACTTGTACACAACCCAAGTAAGGCAGGCATCGTGACATACCCTGACAAATGACGCACATACCCTGACAAATGACGCGACTTGAATATCAATCCGAACCTGTTTTTGAATCTTTCATGCAAAGTTTTCATGAAGCTTTAGGGATCGCGAATAAAACACAAGCAGCCAATGAACGATCAGGTTTGTTTTACTTGCACCATGGCCATTGGACGGGCTCCTGCATAGCGCTAACGAGGGTTGAACAAACGCGAACTTAAAAAGCTCTCCCCTCGGCTGCCAGTCTGCGACGACATCTCATCGGCCCATTCTAGTGCCCTGTTTTAAAGGGGGTCTGGTCATTAGGAGGAGCCTAAAAAAGAGGCTCGACCTGTCAATTAAACTTAGGCTCATTTCACTGGTTACCGTTTTCCATGGGGGCTGCCATAACACCAAATTTTCTCCAAAATGGAGGATGATGCTTGGAACGGCGAAGCGGAGATTCCGTGACAAAAATTTTTCATAAACTACTTTAATTTCATACTGTGAGTATACATCCTCATGCACGCATCTACAAAATCAGCTTAAATTTTCGCTCCGCCATCATTATTTACGCAAAATAGGATGTTTCGTCGCTAACGTTAGGCCTAGTTAAAACTGTGACCCCAAGAAAATAGCAAGAAGGACGACCCTTATACGTAGGAATTTGAATTATATAATTTTATTTGATTTATACATACATCTTTGCTCATTTTTGATTCGATCTACCTACATAACGTGATTTAAAGCTACACCGGCAGTCGTCTGCTACGAAGAAGCGGTAGTATCGCTCTCCTGGCCAATCACTTCTGCCAGCAACCATTTCCGCAATTCTGAGCCTTCCCAACATTGATGGCATCAACAGACGGCGATGATAAAAGTGGGCGCAAAATCCGTCGTTTTGGTCTGTCACCAGTGATATCCGTTTCAGTCCGAATCAATCGAGTTTCTCCAAAATGGTGGTACCCAGTAAATAAGGGTGAGGTATAAATACTGGATGGATGTAATAATAGACAACTGTGTTTCGACCTGTGATTGGCTAGATACCTCAAAAAGTGGGTGGAGCCTCAGGTATAGGCAGGTCCCATTAATGGCCAGACTCCCTTTTAATACACGGCACTGGCCCAATCCAGAGCCGTTTATAGGGAGAGTTTGGCCATTAGGAGGAGCCTAACTTGAAGCGCGTCATGCGACGTCACGGCTAAGCCACCTCCCTTGCCGTGCTCTATTGTTATACTATTGTTCTCCCGTTGTCAGCCGGTCGCCGACGCCATATTGATGCTGGTCGTTGTTTACGATGCAAGGCGGCCAGACACGTTCGTACATTGTCCTTCGAAAGCCCTTCGTCCTTGAACTCTTTCAGTTTTGCAACAAAGCCCCCCTTATCACAGGCGGCTGTGGGTCATAAGCCGGTTATACCTGTAGATTGCATTCATTGCGACAAAAAACTGACGGACAGCATCAATATGGTGCGCACCAGATGGCTGATAAGCGGATTCTGCTTGGATTCAGGCTTTTTGTGCGGCGCAACGACGACTCTGACGTCAAAATAGGCTCCACCCACGAGGCGGCAAAAGATCAAAGAATGGCCAAACTCTCCCTATAAATGGCTCTGGCCCAATCATGAGGCGAGCGCCCTCTTTTCTTTCTTTCTTTCTTTTTGCGGTTGTATTCGACACTGCCCGTCGGGCGTCTGACGCGGAGCAGTCAACGGCTCGCCTTGCTTCCGCGCTGTAGCGGACGATTCTCAACAACCAATAAAAGTGCTCGGATGAGCTGACGTCACAGCATTCCAGAAGGGCCTGGCAGAGTTCGCTGCCACTGCACGCGTCCTTGTAAACTAATTTTTGTGTGATAGCACAAAGGCAGTATGTTCATATCACGCATCAAAAAGGAGGGTAAGTCGAAGAAAAGTGCCCACGCTGGGGAATGTGGCCATCACCCTTAATTTCCTCATAAACCTGATGAAGGACGAACTCCGTCCGAAAGCTTGTTTTTCAGTAAAATAAATATTTCAATCTTTTTAAATACTTATCTTCTTCACTTGCGAGTGCTAGACTTCTCCCATTTTTTGCCTGTTAGTTTCAAAAACCGCTTAAGAAATGTCGCCACCGTAACCTCGTACAATGTAAACAGAAAAAGGAGAAGTGACGCACGCGGCGGCAACGTGTTACACCGCATGAACACCGCAAAAAGACGCGTGCAGGTAAAAGCGGATCATTTCTAAAGCACGAAATTTGCACGAGATCTGCTTCAAGCGTTCATCTTGGGAGATATTTTTCAGGTGTCTCATTCATTGCGTACGTAGAATAACAAACAGCCTTTGTACGTAGCGCAATTCTCCACTGGTGTTGCTAACCTCCCAGATAGATCTCGAAAAGATATTTTCTGATTTCTCGTAAATGTATAAAACGCACGTATTCGAAGGGGTCAACTTGCAGCTGGAGTGCCGAACAGCTGGTAGCATCCGTAAAATTTGTTCGGGATTCGGGATGGCTGCTCCATTCATGCTGCCGCTGGACAGTTCAATATTACATCACAAACCCTTCGTAGGAGTCTCAAAACAGGCAAGCTTATCTTACCTCTGGGTCCTCAATCTTGTATGATTTGAGTCATATACTTAATCTTGTATGTTTCCAATAAAATTCAATAAGACATAATAAAAAAACAGGCGTGTTGGGAGGAAAGGCCTCTACGTCTACTTACTCCACTTCTGCCCTCGCTTATCTCTTTCTTAGAATGAATGTACACGTTACTCTAACCACTGAGAGAAGGACTAAAGCTAGTGACTGGTCCGAGTGGACAGATCACAGCCGTTACTTATTTGGCTTGACGACCCTCTATCATTGCGAAAGACTGTGAAACTGAAATACAGACATTTATAGGTGACATTGGACCCCAGAACGAAGTGTTCCTTGTTCTGCAGATTCCACCACTGAAATGCCGGTTTTCACCAAAAAGGGGCTCTGTGCGTACCATGGCTCATGAGATTCCAGAACATTTGGGCCTGTGTCCTACACGAATCCTGCACAATGTACGGGGATATGTTGACGGACTGCAGCAGGGAACAAAAGCGCAAAGTTGTAGTCGGAAGTTCGTGTGATAGCTAACGGGGCGTGTTGAATGTTCTAGTTTCTAAAAAGCGTAAAACAAGGAATGTCCAAGGAATGTGAGGGAGCGTTCACACGGGCCGATTTTCAGCACCAACTCAGACCAACTCGAAGCAACGTCTTTGGACACACTTCAAGACGGTACCGTCTCCACGTTCACACGCACCAACTCGTTAGCTCCGCCCACAACCAACCTTACGGCAATCGGGGTGTATGGGTTCAAGTCCAACCGCTGGTGACATTTTTTTAAAACTGTCATTCATCAAAGCGAAGTCATTTTATTTCGCCAGATGATCACCAGTATCTCCAAAAAATGCCTATTGATATGTTTACATGGCGCTAGTAAAAAAAAATAAAAAATAAAAACATTCTCAAGTACCCCTGTAGGATTTGAACCCATGCAAGGCAGTACGACAGGAACGAAATCGCTTGACGCGCGTCAAGCGATTTCGTGGTGAATTACGTGGCAGGTCTCTAACAGGACGAAAGTCAAACGCTCATGCTGGGAAAGAGGCGAAACAGGCACTCGACCCTCTCAGGTTGAATGCCGTCATAGGTATAGTACAGCTTCATATGTAAAAGCTACCTGTTACATTTGTATTAATGGGCATCTGAATGACACGTTTATGTCTACCCTGAGGCCCTATTCTCGTAAAGGATAAGAGGAAGCTTGATCACTAATTTGATCAGACCACAGCCTAGGTAA
Source organism: Ornithodoros turicata (assembly GCF_037126465.1). Taxonomy (NCBI): domain Eukaryota; kingdom Metazoa; phylum Arthropoda; class Arachnida; order Ixodida; family Argasidae; genus Ornithodoros; species Ornithodoros turicata. The sequence goes on along the minus strand of NC_088202.1, from coordinate 82,605,354 downwards.
TCACACACAGTTTGTTTGTACAGCACCCAAGAAAGTGGGCTACCTGAGGCACAAGCAAATATACGACATGTCCGACCAAGCTGGTCTGTTGCATACACCACTCTCCTGTGCCCTATTCTGGAGCGTGGGGTAAGCCCTGCGATCACAAGTTTTTTTTTCCATCTGATTCGCTCTGCTCAGGGTCGATTCACTCTATGCAACTTTTTGCTGCAATTCTGTTCCCACTACAGTTGCATGCAACCGAAGTTGCACCAAGTAGGTCCCTTTCATACGGCGAGCAACTCAGAATGTTGTAGTGGTCACCGAGATTGCCAGATGGTGCGAAAAAGCAGCGTTTAATTTAATCTCAGTAATGCGTCAGTAATTCTAGGATTGGTGGTGCAAGCTACCGCCACAGTATCCATCCATCTGTCATCATTTTCGCCCAATCGTACTGCGACTCCCACTCATTACAACTTCATTCCGTTGCGACTTATATAATTTCGTATACTTTCCACTGGACAGGGAAATTTCATCGTCTCACATACGTGCCGCTGCAATAACAGACACATCAAAGTCTTCCTGATTGGTCGTGCTTGCAAGGCGGAGCCGTGTGATTGACAGGTTGCAGCTCTAGTTGCAGGTGAAATTGGTCGTGAAACGATCGGCTCTGCAACTTGGTTGTGCAACCAGGGCTTCGCTGTTCACATGGTTGTGCAACCTGTTTGTGCGCACCTAAAGATGCATCGTGTGGATCGTCCCTTACAGTAAATCTGATGTTCACCTGCAGCCCTCACCCATTTTCCCATCCTCGTCTGATCCACAATTTTCCACATACCGAGTTCAGAACACGAAGAATGTTGTGTCATAGTGTGGCGGTCCCTATATCTAAAATATCAGTTTCACTCACCAGCAAGTAGAAAACAGGACATCCTGAGCATTGCAGACACATGAATCTCACTATCCAGGCATCTGAAAAATGCAGGAAGCCATATCACAGTTTTGACTGATGGACAATATCACGTTTCATAGATTTGAGTTGCCACCTTCTTTTATCATGTTTTTGGCATTGAGAACAACAGCTGTGCGCAAATTTCCAGTCCATTTCATGTGAATCACGCTCTGCCCATGTCTGCAGCTATCCTACATTATGCGTAGGTAACCAGAATGATTGACCACAAGCAATGTCTGTGTAGGCTAACATGCCGCTCGTTCGTGGTGTAGACCGGGATGTCATAGTCCAACTGCTGTTTTTTTTACCCGTCACACTTGCGGCACAGTTCCCCTTGACGTCTGCCAAGGATGAACACTATCCCCCCCCCCCCACATCCCGCTGCCTCCCCATCCTTCCTGGTGCTCGTATCTGTCCACGTCTCTATCCTGCTCACGGCCACAGTTGCCTTGCGCCCTAACTTAAAAGGGTTAAGAACTGAATACTGATTGGACACCCGCTGTGGCCTTAGCACGGCAAAGTGACTTTTGTGCAACGTGGTTACATTATTTTGTTTTCTTTATTTCAGGATACACGTGTGCAAAATATGAGGTGCCACCTAGTTCCATCAAGAGCAGCCTGAGCAATATGTTAATAAAAAATATCAGTAAGATATGTACTATGTCCGGGTTGTTGTGTGACAGAATATCACTCATATCTAAGAAAGTCGCATGAGACAAAGATTTGAAACCTACCACTTTTCTTTTTTTAGTTGAAATAGAGTACATCGGAAATTTGGTGACTTCAGTTAGGAAATTGGACGGCAGGAAAGAAAGTCACTGCCCTGGGTGGCAGAAACGTTTGTGAGGGTGCATCAGGTTTGCATCAGGTGTCAAACCTTTACCTCATGGAGCTTTCTTTTGAGAAAAACAAAGCTGTCTCATGCAGCACCCTTACTTGCGTGTGTTGTACATAAATGTGCATTCTTTCTAATAAATAATTCTTTATTATAATATTTCTAGGCTTCGTGTAAGGTCTCTTTCCAATAATTTATAGGTCATATGTAGAGTATTTACACAGAATACACAGAAAAGTATGAACAATATTCACATAGATCAAGCACAGGGGAGGGGCTGTGGGGACCGCACATAGAAAACCAGTCAAAAGTCAATAAAATACATGTCAGTAAAAAGTCAATTGCCGGTCAAACAAAACACACTGGCGAAATATCAATAAAGAGCAAGTGAAAAGTCAACATTTTTTATATTGACCGGTGATTGACTTTTGGGAGCTCCTCAAAAGCCGTAGTCAATTGACTTTCAATTGACAGCATTTAAATTTTTTTGTAAGGGCCCTTGAGGGTCACGTGGCAATGCTCCTCACGTTGATTGGTTAGACCACCACCAACTCTCCGAAGTTTTCGCACGGCAACCGATTCCCAGCAACTCGAGTTGGTCATGGTTGGTGATGTCGGCCGACTGCCACCAACTCCAAAGTTGGTCCGAGTTGGCGCAGAAAGTTGGCCCTTGTGAACGCCCGCTGACCGTCTCGTGTTACACGAGAGGGAAGCGTCCCCGTACGGGATCATATTACCGAGTGTGCGTGTGTGTGTGTGTGTGTTTCTCCGTGTAACGCTTGTGTAGGAGAGTCTGTCTTGAGTTGGGAATAAAGAAGGTTGGTCCATGCAACCAGTGCCCTTGTCTAACGCAATATTCTACATGTTGCCGAAAACCTGGGATACTCTCTAACGACGAAATGGACCCAAGCAAGCTCGACCGACTCAAGAAGAAACGGAGTATCGTGCATGCCTCTATACAACGAAACTTCTGAGCGACATCGATGCTCTTCTCGTCAGGGAGACAACGTCCGTCGGTGAGTTCGAAGAACGTCTCAATATTCTCATATCGAATGAGAACTCACTCAAGGAGCTGAATAACGAAATTGAAGTGCTCATTGATGTTGACGCTCTAGAAGAGGAATTGCCAGGATCAGGAAGATACGAAGAACGCGTCATTATTGCCAAAACGAAATTGAGGCGCAAGATACCGAGAAGCGATGCTGGAATCGAACGAACGACAGTATCTTCAAGCGCAAACAACGTAACTTCGCCACAAACACCAGCGACAGTCAGCGTCAAGCATCCGAAACTGGAAATTGCAAAATTTAATGGAGAAACGTCATGGCAAAGCTTCTGGTACCAATATGATCCAGAACTTCATCATAACAGCGGATTATCAAGTGTCGACAAATTTAAATATCTGAATACCTTACGGGCAAGGCACTAACAGCTATCGACGGAATTCAAATAACGAATGACAACTACGCCGTCGCAGTTGAGCTTCTCCGTGAAAGGTTCGGAAAAAGCCAACTTATAATCGATGAGCACATGGCACGTCTTCTACAAATACGACCAGTACAAGACGCCAAAAACGTGGAAAGGCTACGAGCTATGTTAGATGAAGTCCAGACAGGGTTTCGAGGCTTGGAAGCGTTGGGAGTGAACTCAGATAGTTATGGCGTACTATTCCTTTCTGTGTTGAGGAAAGCGGTGCCATCAGAGCTCAACTTAGGGTACCATCGTAAACATGACGCCGAGCAGTCAAGACAAAGCAGTTACGAGCTAAAAGCATTTTTGAAATTTCTCAAGAACGAAGTAGATAGTAGAGAAAGAAGCCAGTACGGATCAAAATCGTCAGACGGTGATGGAGGACGCAACGATAACCGACAAAAGAGATACCCACCATAAACTGCCTCCTTTGACACTTGGAATGGAACGGGAAAGCCTTGAGTGTATATTCTGCGCGTCCAATAACCATGCAAGCAAGCACTGTGATTCGCCAATCAGCCTCGATACACGGAAGGCTATTCTCGCTCGCGACAACCGATGCTTTCACTGTACTAAACGAAATCACAGGTCCAGGGACTGCAGTAACTCGAAGTGGCTTAAGTGCGCAAAGTGTTCCGGCAGACACATTACACCATTGTGCGATCCGAACTGGGCAAACAAAAATGAAACGGCAACCCAAGTGGAGACTCCAGTAGCTCGCGCAAGCGCAGACGCAGAGAGGACGCAGGCAACGTTACAATCGTCGTTAAAAATTACAGATCAAGGTACTGGATGCTCTTCGGGTGAAATATTACTGCAGACAGCCCAGGTTTGGGCCGAAGGAAGGAGGGAACGTGCCCTAGTGCGCATACTTCTCGATGGCGGAAGCCAGCGTACCTTCATCAGAAGCGACCTGTCAAAACGTCTCGGACTGAGGGTACTGGGCGAGGAAGATGTCACAATCTTCACCTTTGGTGAAGATGCGACAGGAGACCAACGTACGTGTCGACGAGTTGAGCTGTGGCTCACAAATCAGCATGACCGGAGGGATGTTCGCGTCGTGGCGTTACAAGTTCCGATGATCTGCTCTGACGTCATGAAAGCAACAGTCGACATTTTGAGAGATCAACTGCACGCTCAGGGAATCGTCATCGCTGATGCTTCACTTCATGGCATACAGTGCGAAGATGGAATCAGCGTCCTCATTGGAGCCGACAATTTTTGGGCTATGGTAACGGGAGGCCTCAAACGTTTGGACAAAACTCTTGTTGCCGTAGAGACCATCTTTGGGTGGACGCTGTAGGGACCCACAACGATTGACTCATCTGCAACACGTTCATCTACCAGTGTGATGTCCAGTGTACCAGTGTGTACCAGTGTGGTACCAAGTGTCGTTTCCATGGAACGAGAAAGTGACCCGGCTTCGCGACAATAAGGAGATAGCAACGAAGAGGCTCGGATCACTCACAAAGCGCCTTCTGAGACATGAACAGATTATGAAAGAATACGACACGGTGCCGAACGGTTTTGCCGAAGAAGCGCCAGAAACGGCAATCGCGTCGCCAAACCCGGTGTACTACATGCCTCATCATACTCGTGAGGATGACTCGTGTTCCATTCGGGTCGACGGCAAGCCCGTTCTTACTGACGGCAACTATAAAACATCACCTCGAAGGTCTTCAAAATCAGTATCCGGTGACGACGAAGATCCTAATGAACGACATGTATGTACATCGACGATCTGGTTACGGGAGCCAACAATCTCGAGGATGCTGAGACCACTTGCGTTGAAGCTTCCTCCCTTCATCCTATCCCAACGCGAAATAGGGAATAGGGCAGTGTACCGCCTCAGCGGCGGTGAATCGCCCACCCCATCACCATCCAGTGTGTGTGTGTGTGTGTGTGTGTGTTGAAGCAGACGATATTCTGTCACAAGCGAGCACGCGTCGCGAGCACGCTTCGAAAATGGATGTCGAACGACGAAGAACTGCTGCAGCGCATCAGTGAACGTCAGAACGAAGGAACGACGCCATTGATGGGAGAAATGCAACCACAAAAGGTTCTGGGAGTTGCGTGGAATCCTCGAACAGATAAATTCGGCTTTGACTTGAGTGCACTGATCGGGTTTACAAGTACAATGAAAAATAGCAAACGTCCCGTACTTCAATCCTGCGCACGCATCTTCGACCCTTTCGGATTCTTTGCGCCAGTTGTCACCAGTGTAAAGCTACTGTTCCAAGCGCTCTGGGAACGAGGAACAGATTGGGACGATGACTTGCCATCGATATCTCAATGGATTGGAATGAATGTGCAACGAGCTACCGCGTCTCCACAACGTGACGATTCCGAGGAAGCTAGCCGAAGACCTCAATAACGGCGAGTCAACTAAGACTCTACACGTCTTCTCGGACGCTAGCCCACGAGCTTACAGCGCAGTCGCGTACCTGAGGACAAAAACACCACAACGGGATGTAAATGTAGCATTGGTGATGTCTAAGTCACGTGTTGCCCCTTTAAAGAAAATGTCACTCGTTTGGAACTGATGGGTGCAGTTGTCGCCGCACGGCTATCGAACTACATCATTAAAACGCTTCCTCCTCTCGATTTGGCGACCCATCTTTGGTCGGACTCGACTGTAAACCGACCGATGGAAACAATTTGTCGCCAACCGCGTCTCCGAGATTCAGCAACTGACGGATCCCGCTAATTGGAGCCATTGCCCAAGAAAAGAAAACCCTGCGGACTTGCTTACGCGTGGTCAACGACCCGCCACTCTGCTGAGAAGTCAAGTGTGGTGGAATGGTCCACAATGGCTACGAATACCACAGTCACAATGGTTACTTTAACCCTCAGCACCAGCGAACGTGGAAGACTACTCCGCAGAGGAGCGAAAAAGTGTGAAGATCCACCACGTTGTTACCGAACCTGACAAGTCCCATATTAAGCATCGAAAGTAACTGCACCTTAACGCGAGTGACCCGTATAACTGCATGGATCAAACGGTTCATCGACAACTGCAGAAGGAGATCACGAAGACGGACGGGACAACTGACTTCCGAGGAATTAACGGCTGCAGAGACTTGCTGGATATAGCTAATGTGCAAAGGGATGCATTCGCCAAAGATATTGCGAAGTTGTGTTCATCGGAGCCGCTCGAACCAGAGAGCACTCTCGGCAACTTCTCCCCATACCTGGACAATGATGGAATTCTCCGTGTTGGGGGAAGACTCCAGTTCAGCGACATAAAGGAGACAACGAATCATCTTGTGATTCTTCCGTCAGCTCACTCATTTACTGCCCTTCTCATTGACAGGGAACACAGACGACTGCTGCATGCAGGGGTGCGGGACACTTTGGCTCAGCTACGGGAGGACTATTGGATCGTGAAGGGACGCCAGGGTGTGAAAAAGATTATCTGGCGTTGTCTAATTTGCCGAAAGAAAAGTGCAAGCCCGCGACAGAACCGGTGGCCCCGCTTCCCGCTGACCGAGTGTCAAAGCGCGAGCCGTTCCATGTAACCGGGATTGACTTTGCCGGACCCCTCCTTTATCGTGAAGACGCGTGCCACGCACAAGGCTTACATTGTCGTCTTCACCTGTGCAGTTACGCGAGCGATCCATTTGGAACTTGTGAGTGACTTATCAGCGGGTGCATTTTTGCTAGCGTTTAAACGTTTTGTGAGCAGGAGAGGCATATGCAACACAGTTTATACGGACAATGCGCTGACGTTTAAACGTGCGTCAAAGGATCTCGCAAAGTTGTTTCAAAACATGTAGGAAGAAGAAATACAGGCATACTTTGCCAGCCACTGAATCAAATGGCGATACATTGTATAGAGCGAGCCGCGTGGTGGGGTGGCTTTTGGGAACGAATGGTGAGATCTGTTAAAGTCGCCCTACGCAAAGTATTGGGAAGATGTAGCCTCAACTTCGAAGCGCTTACGACCGTTCTCACGGAGATAGAGGCCGTCATTAACTCCCGCCCTTTGACATTCCTGTATTCCGACGCGGGGGAGCCGGAACCTCTTTCACCCTCGCATTTTTTAGTCGGGCGCAAACTAACGTGCTTGCCACCGCAACGTGCAACAAGTCCAGTTGTGTCGACGAAGCACGAACTCGAACGTCAGTGGGCATACCGAACTAAACTACTGGACGGCTTCTGGCGGAGATGGCGCAGGGAATACCTGCAGGAGCTACGATCAGAGCACATCAGCAGACCTGCGGCGTCAAGGGGCCTCCAAATTGGTGACCTTGTTCTGATGCAGGAAGATCGGCTGCTCAGACACCTCTGGAAGACTTGCCCCATAAAGGATGTGCATCGTGGACGAGATGGGAAAGTGCGAGCAAGTACGATTATGCTCCCAGGAGGACGTTTGCTGAGACGCGCCATACAAATGTTGTATCATTTAGAACTGGGAAATTAACTAATGAGCCCTCGGTTCATTACGGGGGAGGTTGTTGAATCTTCTAGTTTATAAATAACGTAAAAACAAAGCAGAAACGGATTCGTGGATGCTCCTCCCGCGCAGGGTCCAACCGTCCAAGGAATGTGACCGTCTCCCCACCCCCTTGACACCGCCCATCTACACGACCGTATACAACGCTAACGCGAGACACCATCCGCAGCCAAACGAGCCTTTCGATCTTCCTCGGATTCAGTTTGGCGGCGCCGTCTCGCAGCCTCATCCTTCTTTCGCCGCTGCTCCCATAACGAAAACCACACAGCTTTCATAACCCAATGCGCGCCCACACAGACACATCTGAACCTGTCGACCACCACAGCCACAGCTGCACTGCCGAGTGCCGCCTCCGCGTCACGCTGTCAACACGCCCTCTTCTTCCCTCTCCACTCACCGCGTTGTGGTTATAGACAGACCACGCAGCGATTCTTTCGTAGCGAGGACACTAATGCCAACGCACTAAAACGATAAAAGAAACGTCAAGTACAAGGATTGCTTCAGGTTTAACAAGAAAATCACCTACGCAAGCCTCTGAGCGCATTCCTATGAGATTGGAGGGCATGTCACGAGGAACAATAATACCTTCCTGGAAAGTGCCCCCCCCCCCTCCTGCGATGGTCGTGACGTTGCCCGCCTGAGCGTGGCCGACTACGGCAAGCAGTTCCATTAGCATCATCACCACCTTTCTGCAAGAAACAGCAAGGCATGTGTAGAGCGCGTGAGTATCGCATCGTCACATGCACAAATTTTCTTGGAGTGCACATTCGTGGTTGCAATGTCATTAAAAAATGGATTACGCAATTTTTGAAAGCATGTGGCGTTCTCGACACACTTTGAAGTATCCGTGTTTCTCGGTTGTGCAGTGTGTTCGGAGCTATTGGTCAAAAATCTGTCAAACAATGTCTGCGCGGTTGAAGGTTTGTTTCAACGGCTTGGGGAAATTACCCTGACTCGTGTGTGCTCCTGATATAAACACCCAGGACTGACTTTGACTGCGCGAAAAGAAGAGTGTAGACGCCGCGTCTGGCAGGACCAGCACGGGGGGGGGGGGATATGTTTAATGATAACAAAGAAGAGGAACGAGGGAAAGGTCAGCCGGACCGGGTGTCGGCTTGCTATTCCAAAAAAAAAGAAAAAAAAAAGCACGGATCGGTTGCTTCAAAGCGCGCTAACGTAATATAGCAAAATTGAATCATCGTGCGCAATTGTCCTTTCAGGTGAGCAAGCAAGTCATTCCGTTGGGGAGGACAGGTTGAGTGCCCCAGGTGTGTAGTCCCTATCAACCCTCAGAAAGCGTTCGATACCTGCGTCTGCGCACTGGCCTATATTCCTTGCACCTGGTCACATATGAAAGCGCCTCATTCCTCAGGCGAACGCACGCCAATCGATAGCCGGCGCTAAGACTGCCGAAAGATAAGTACAAATTATGGAACCAAACCCTTTTCTACGCACCCTGATTACTGGAAAATCATTACATACGGTAAAATTATTCGCATGCACGATCGCCCTCTTGACGTTTGTATACGCTCGGGGCACGTCAGAGCAGCACTACACGCGGAGTAGCAGTATGCAAAAATGTAAAAAAAGAAAAGAGAATGTGCTCAAAAAGTGCCAGACAAAGAACAATTGAAAGCAACTCAGTTTTTAAAACTCACAGCTTGCCACATTGTACCACTGTTGTTTACAAGGACGGACTGTTCCACTGATAAAATAAAATGTGACTTGTCATGGCCTCTATGCCGTATTTCTACTGATATTCCAGGTATTGCTTTTTCTTTTTTCTTTTTGCAGGTGCATGTGACACTTCCATTTGTTTTGAAAAATGTTTTCCATTTCTTCCACTTTTTGCACGTGTATTTGCCATTTTGTTTGTATTGCGGGCGCTTCTGCAGCAAGAAAAGGAGGATCCAATCGCCGCCGTTATAACAGACATTGACATACATCAATGATTTCCAACTGTAACAAGCAGCATTGTACAGTGTTGGACAAAAGTTTACGGAACACGCTCCGGCGCATTCCTTCCTCAGAGTGACACACTTGCAGCGAATGGCACTGTACAGATTTGCAAACAGGTGACTGGGTTACCTAGGCACATGTCTGTAAGTCCGTACGGTCCTATTCGCTGCTACCGTGTCACTCTGATAAAGGAATGCGCTGAAGTGTGTTCCGTAAACTTTTGTCCAGCACTGTACCACGTGCGAAAATGAGCTACGAAACGGAGTGGGTTCTGGGCCACTGGGCCCCAGCACCCACTGTCATTTTTTTTTCCTTGCATTGGAACACATGAGCTTTTCGCAAGAAACAAGATAGATGGTGGACTTTTTCCTTTACAGGTTTTCTGTACCAAAACCTAGAATTTTGGAACCGCAACGGAGGAATCAGCAGCCACACTGTAAACCAGCTCCACGCCTTCCTAGTTGCAGAGAAAAATATGTACAGCATCCAGTTTGGTGTAACTTCCCCTTATCAATGGGAGGTGACCCAGGTTCGAATCCCGACTGTGCTGTCTTGGTGTTGACACTAGGTTTCCCTCCGTAAGGCAAATGTGGGCACAGTTCCCTGCGAAGTCTGCCCAAGATATACGATCCCTCACGAGCAATATGCCGACAGACACAAGTGCCGGTGGTGGTGGTGACGGGACGGGCCTCCCGGTGTTGGCCTTACTCATATGGGCAGCGTTACGACTGTAGCCAGGATGAAGTGATATAACAGATGTTGAAATCATGGTCCAAGGTTAAGATGTAGGTCGGTCACTGCCAGGTTTTGTGAGAAGTGTGAGCAAAGAAAGCTTGTTTCATAGTCTTTGGGAGAGTCCAGATTCACGGAAAAAGCAGACTTGACTGCGAGTTATGGAAAGTCTACGTGAAAGGTCTCTAGGAAGTAGGACCAGGGATTTTCGCAGCACCCCTCCGCAGCTCCAAAGATATTTTCCAACGGCCCCCCTAAAATACGGACCAGAGGCCCAATCCGCCACAAAAGCAACAGATATGGGCATTACCCCCTTCCCTCCCTACGAGACCCCCCCCCACACACACACACACAGTGGGGCCAAAGGCATGTTTCGCTGGACAAAACCTACGGCGCAGTCGAATCCCGTTATATAGCCCTCAATTTGCGTTCTTTTCACAAGGCAGACGCTTAATGGCTGGTCAGACCACGTGTGCTATGTCACCTACCTGCAGGGCGCTAAATTTTCAATGCTTTGTCATCCTTTCCTCAAGCTCTTATGCTCAGTTCGCACCTCATCATTATCATAGTCACCATCATCATCATCGACAGTACCCTTATTCAGCGCAGGACGCCATCGGAAGGGACCTCAAGGAGTGCAACAACCTGAGGTTTCAGTGTTCCGTCTTTTCTGTGGGGAGTTGTCCTTGTAGAAGAAACCAGGAGGTCAGAGGAGAATAACATGATGTGTAGGAGATCTTCATTTGTCGCCTCCCTACTTGTTTTTGCTTTTCTCTAACGGAACGGAGTGAAGTCCTTGTTTCGGGCTCCTTGGGCCTCCTCGCTTAGCATCCTAATCGGGAGCCGAGCAACGCAATGCCAATAACGTTCGACCCATGAATGAGTAACTTGTGTACTGGTGGGGGCATTGGGTACCATGGGTACATTTGTACGTACAGCCGGGCTGTTTCAAAAGTGTACCTCACGAAAGCTGAACTGTTGACACCATATCCGCACGAGAGTGTGCGCAGAACGGTATCACACCTCATAATCAGTTCGCCTCAACTCCCTGTGAAGGACGCGAAGAGAAAGACGGGCTGTGTTTCCTTCATTTGTTGTGCCATGCCCTTGCTTGACAATGTCCAAGAAGAGGTCCATTTCAGTTCCAGACGTCTTCCGGTGGGTTCAGGTGACTTCAGGTGTCAGACAAGGTCTGTCGCAGGCCTTCCTGTAACTGTACAGTACTGAGCTTGTTTGTTAGACCCTAAAGTCCGCTACTACGAGTTTTTTTGCTCAAAATAGTGGGCAGAGCATGGTTTGATTACATCTCTTTTTTTTTTCAAATTCCCCAGCCATTTCTCGAGCCCCCTCTGAATCTCTCATGACAAACCTGGGAGTTGCGACCCACAGTTCAGGAACTACTGAGTTACAATGTTCTTCCTTGACATCTCTGAGCTCTAGAACTTGGTGTTCGCCTGAATGTCCTTGAATTACTGAACTAAGAGTTGCCCCTAACCTGTAGTAGTAGGTTCCTTGAACTCAACTGGCATGATCACGGATTCCCACGAACCTAAGTTGAGAACCAGTACTATAAGCTCTTGGAACATATAATGCATTCTCCTGTCAACAAATTTCTCCGTTATTTTTTCTCGAAGTAGGGGAAGCATGGTTCCAAGAAGAATTATTCCTGCGAGACTTATTTGGCCTTCTGTACTGATGATCTTCCTTGACATCACTGGTTACTTTCTTGGTGGCTCCAGACATGTTTGGTGACTTCTGCTCCGGATCAGAGAGTCGAACCGAACCAGAACCAGAACCGAAAACCGTTATTTTTGGCCGAACCGGAACTGAAATGAACCGAAACAGTTAACGCCATCTTGGAGCTGAACCGGAACTGAACCGTTAAAAAATACCGGTAACCGGTTCAAATAACGGTTCATACGGAACTAAGGGAACTTTGCATGTTGTGCACGAACATAAAAACTTTTTTCTTCTTTTATTAGCTTCGTAGCCTTCGTCTTGCTTGCCGAAAAAGTCGTGCCCCGCAGGAATGCTCTGTATTTTCTGGAGTCGCGAAATAACAACAAGAACTTTATTTTAAGATGATCAAGGGGAATGATGAATGGGAAGATTTGGCTGAAAACTGTTATGACTAAATAATGTCTAAGACATACGCAAGAACATATATAAGAATTAGAAATCAACGACAGTTTTGGGTATCATTCAGGAAGTGACATATACTATACTAATACATTAAACAACATTACCTATACAGGGTGTCCACCCTAACTGCAGAAATGATCGCTGAAACATAGCACTGTCCAAGAAAACCTGACTGCTCTACTATGACGTTCGTGTTACAAACAGCTACTGCAGTGTAAGATCAGTCCGTTTGTAACACAAACGTTATAGGAGAGCTGTCAGTTTTTCTCTGACATCGGTATGTGTTAGAGATCATTTCTACGGTTATCGTGGACATCCTGTATATGTGTATATAAATGCGAGTAGGAGGACCAACCGATGGATATGTCGTCGACTATGCGACTTTAGGTCTTTCAAATTTTCTCTTCTTCGCTTTCTTTTTTGTGCACTGCATTGCGAAAGCAAACAATCTGAGCTTAAATACAGCATGCGTCCGTCTGTACGACGCTGCAGGATAAACTGCCAACATGCGTGTGAGAACTTACAAAAGAACATACCAAGGTAGTTTTCTTTGTGCATTCGAAATACAAAAAGGTAAAAACAACCATACCGACATCGTATTTAAAAATCGTGAATCGATCGAAAATCAGTCGAACTGTGTTTGCACTTTCTTTTGCCCGTGCTGTATCTTTGTTTCACAGACACTTCACTCTAACGGCGACATGGTAGCACGGCGGTGATCAGTGATTAACGATAACGCGCCTTTTACATAAAAACCCCGGGCTCAGATTCGCACAGTTCCAATCCAACTACCATGAAGCGTCGTTTGCTGATTAACGTGTATTCGTGTCTCCTGACTGGTAATCAATATATCAATATCAATGACTTAAATGACTGAGGCAGAGGTAGCATGCTTGGTTGACTGTTATATTCCTGCCGAGACTCTGCGAACAACCCGGTAGGTTAGTTAACCACAGCGACATGAGCTACGTGCTAGGGCAGTCAACACAAACCGGTAATCCATGGTTACGCTGCTGTCGTAACGACTACTAATCTTGTCTTTCATATCGCGCAAAATCTTTCAAAATCTTGAACGACCGTTGACGTCTTCCTGTCTACTGTACCGCAGCACTGTACCAGCACGGTACGACACAAAGGGAAGTGTGCTTCATTCCCACCGGTGACCCCTCAATCGGTTCGTGAACCGAACCGTTTGAAAAAAACCGATTCGAACCATTATAGTTGCCTCCCGGAGTTGAACTCTAACTGAACCCTGAACTGTAACTGAACCCCGTCGAACCCAAACCCGAACCGAACCGATAAACGTTTCGGTTCGACTCTCTGCTCCGGATCTCTTCAAATGACTTCTAGTGACTTTAGGTGAGGCCAGACGTCTTCAGGTCACCTCAGGTCCAGACATTTTCAGGGGACTTCGAGCGTCTTCAGATTACTTCAGTCGCCTTCACGTGACTTCAGTCGTCTTCAGGTGACCTTAATTGACTTCAGACGTCTTGAGGTCACTTCAGTTGACTCCAGACGTCTTCAGGTGACTTCAGGTGGCTCCAGGCGTCTTTAGATGACTGCAGACGTGTTTAGTTGGCTCCAGACGTCTTCAGGTGACATCAAGACACTCGAGGCGTCTTCACGTGACTCCAGACGTCTTCAGCTAACTTCAAGCGATTCCATGCGTCTTCAGACGCCTTCACGTGACTCCAGGTGACTTCAAGTGACTTCAGATGTCTTCAAATGACTCCACACGTCTTCAGGTTGACCTCAGTTGACTGCAGACGCCTTCAGCTGACTTCAGACTCTTGACGTGACTTAAGGTGGCTCCAGATGTCTACCGGTGACTTTAGCTGACTCCAGACCTCTTCAGCTGACTTCAAATGACTCCAGGAGTCTTCAGGTGACTTCAGACGTCTTTGACATCAAGTGACTCCAGACATCACAGGGGACTTCAGGTAACTCCAGACGTCTTCCGGTGGGTTCACGTCACTTCAGGTGGGAGACAAGATCTGTCACAGACCGTCGTGTAATTGTACAGTACTGAACTTGTTTTGTTAGACCTCGAAGTCTGCTACTGCGAGTTTTTTGCAGAAAGTAGTGGGCAGAGCATGATCATATGGCATCATTTGTCGTTTCCTTTTTTCAAATTCCCTAGCCATTTCTCGAGACCCCTCTGAAATCTGTCAAGACTGACCTCGCAGGCGCGAATCACACTTTAGGGAACAATGAGTTACGGTGCTCTCCCTTAGGTCTCTGTGCTCTAGAACTTCGTGTCCGCCTCAATGTCCTTGAATTATTGAAGTAACAGTTGCCTCTAACCTGTACTAGTTGGTTCCCTGATTTCAGCTGGCATGATCGCGGATTCGTACGAAGTTAAGTTGAGAACCACTGCTCTAAGCTCTTGGAACATACAATGCATTCTTCTGTGAACAAATTTCTCCATTTCCAAGGTTAAGTGGGGTCAGCATGGTTCCAGGAAGAATTATTTTTGCAAGACTTAGTTAGCCTTCTGTACCGATTACCTTGCTCGACATGACTGGTTACTTCCTTGATGACTCTAGACATCTTAAGGTGACTTGACGTTACTGCGGGCCTCTTCAGCTGACTGCAGGTGACTCCAGCCGTCTTCAGGTGACTTCAGACGTCTTCAGGTGACTTCACATGACTTTAGTTGACTCCAGGCGTCTTCAGGTTATGTCAGGTGACTCATGATGTCTTCAGGTAACTTCAGGTGATTCCAGACGTCTTCAGGTGACTTGAAGACACTCCAGGCGTCGTCAGATGACTTCAGACGTCTCCAGGTGACTCCCCACGTCTTCAGGTGACTTCATGTGACTTCTGACTACAGACGTCTTCGGATGACTCCAGACATGTTCATGTGACTTCAAACGACTCCATGCACCTTCTGATTACTTCACACGCCTTCACGTGACTCAAGGTGACTTCAGGTGATTCCAGATATCCTCAGATGACTCCAGACGTCTTGAGATGACTTCACTTGGCTGCAGACGCCTTTAGGTGACTTCAAGTGACTTCAGGCGTCCTGACGTGACTTCAGGTGACTCCAGGCGCCTTCAGGTAACTTCAGTCTCCTTCACGTGACTTCAGACTTCTTCAGGTGACCTCACGTTACTTCAGACCTCTTCAGGTGACTTCAGGTGATTTTATTTGCCTTCAGACGTCTTCAGGTGAGTTCAGTTGGCTGCAGACGTTTTCAGCGGACTTCAAGCGTCTCCAGGCGTCTTCAGATGACCTCAGTCGCCTTCACGTGACTTCAGACGTCTTCAGGTGACTCCAGACGTCTTCACATGACTTCAGGCGGCTCCAGACGTCTTCAAGTGACTTCAGGTGACTCTAGATGTCTTTAGGTGACTCCAAGACTCTCCAGGCGTCGTCAGGTGAATTCAGGTGAGCTCTGACGTCTGCAGGTGGCTCCAGACGTCTTCAGGTGACTCTATGTGACTTCAGACGTCTTCAGGTGACTTCGACTTCAGACGTCTTGACGTTACTTCAGGTGACTCTAGATTTCTTCAGGTGGCTGACTCGAGACATCTTCTGCTGACTACAAGTGACTCCAGGCGTCTTCGGGTGGGTTCAGGTGACTTCAGGTGTCAGACCAGAACTGTTACAGACCTTCGTGTAATTCTACAGTGTTGAGCTTGTCTTGTTAGACCTCGAAGTCCGCTGCTACGAGTTTTACAGTGGTATCTATTAACAGGAAGGTCTCCGGAAGTCGCTGTGGCTGTAACACAAAACCCTCAAGTTTTAGTTTCGGTGATGCGAAACAAGTTTTAAAAACTAGGAAGATCCATTGGTGGATCCCTTGGAAATGCGTTAGCATAAGCCTTTGATTCCTTGTTTTGCTTCCTCCTTTCGGTTCACTGGAGCATTTCTTGCATTTCTGGTGTCCAAATGCCGTCTAAGGCTTCTTTTGAGGGAGGGTCTTATGACACCAGAAAGGCCTTGTGGTCCGTGAAGTAGCACGCCATGTACAGCATCTCGTCCACCAGAGGCGTCGTTTGGTAGACGTGGTCCACACACGTTCCTCGGTCAATGGAGATAGAACCTCTGGGGACGGCAGAACGGACAAAGCACAGAGCCTTTCACAAGTCTTTCACATCGTCTTGGTTGAAGTCTCCCACCACGACGACCCATTCCTGAGTAAGCATAACGCAATCCATCATGTCATTTACAGCAGTTGCCGCTTGCTTGTGTGTAATCCCTGGCTGCAGGCACACAGTAACGACGTTGAGATTTGTGGGCAGGCGTATTGGACAGGACACACCGTATTTGTGAACGTAGCTGCGAATCTCTCGAGGTGTAATGCTGATGCCGTCCTTAGCGTAGATGGCAACTCCGGCGTTTGGCTCCAGTGACCCACTGCAGTTCCATTTCCACCTTCCTCTCCGCCTGTCGCTTAGCCCTCTTGGCTGCTGCCTCCGCCCCTGGAAGTGCTGGGCTTGCGTCCCGTCGAGCTCATTTTGCCCCTGCTTCCGTCGCACGATGTTCGGCTTCTGCTTGGCGCTTCTTGCGGCGCATTTCAGCTTGCTGTGCAAGCCGCTGCTTTCGTTCTTCCTCGATCTCGTTTGCGCGCTTTCGGCGTTGAGCCGTGGCGTCCGCAGACTGGCATTGCTTGCGTTGCTGTTCAGTGTCGGCAGCCCGTCGCCGTCGATCGCATTCTGTTTTCTTTTGTCGCCTACTTAGCCCGGCACTCGTACTTCGTTCGCACTCCATTGTATACTTCTTCATGACGCTTGTAATGCTCACGCATTAAACCTCGCATGGCGTTTCCCGCTGTCTTTATTCAAGCTGTTTCTTCTTTCCTTCTCGTCTCTTTCCGGTGTCCGCAGATGGACATCACCGTTTTTCCTTTGACAAGAGCCTTCTAATGCTAACGCATTAATAATCTAAAGCTAATAAAAGCAGTTTAGACAGAGATGGGTACGTTATCCCGGGAAGTCTCGCAATTTTTCAGCGTTTCCTGTCCCGCTTTTAGCAATATTTTTGTCCCGCGAATCCCTGCTCTACAAATCACCACTCACTTCACAGATCACAAGGCACGACTCGTCACTCTAAAGTAGTTGTGCATAAGGAATCAACGATGAAAGATGAAAGTCACTGAAAAGGTTAGCCAGCTGTAGGGATCGAACCCACATCTTCCGGATTTCATCGTTTGGCTTTGTATGTATCTGTCCCTTCTATGTTGTTCCAGCCTCAGAACATCAGCTTCTCTCTAGTTGTGCATATATCAGCAATAAATGTGTCAATATCCACAAACAGCAGTTACTGCTGAAATTCGCGTTACACAATCGTACGCGTTCTGTAACTTTCGCAAAATAGTGGGCAGAGCATGGTCTAATCACATCAGTTACTGTTTCTCTTTGCAAATACCCCAGCCATTCCTCGAGCTCCCTCTGCATCTGTCAAAACTATAACCTGGGAGTCGTGACCCATAGTTTAGGAAACACACAGTTACAGTGTTCTCCCCTGCGGTCAGAGCTCTAGAACTTGGTGCCCGCCTCAATGTCCTTATTGAAGTAACAGTTCCCTCTAACCGGCATTATTTGGTTCCTTGAACTCAGTTGGCACAGTTGGCAGTCACACAGATCCCGAAAACCTAAGTTGAGAACCACTGCTCTAAGCTCTTCGAACATATAATCTATTCTCCTGTCAACAAATTTCTCCATTCCCAATGTTATTTTTTCTCGAAGTGGGAGCAGCATAGTTCCAGGAAGACTTATTCCTCTGAGGCAAAGTTAACCTTCTGTACAGAAGACCTTCCTTGACATGACAGGTTACTTCCTTGGTGACTCCAGAGAGTCGAACCGAAACGTTCATCGGTTCGGTTCGTGTTTAGGTTCGACGGTAAGGGTTCAGTTCGGGTTCAGCTCCGGGAGGCAACTATAATGGTTCGAACCGGTTTTTTTTCAGACGGTTCGGTTCGTGAATCGGTTCAGGGGTCAAAGGCGGAAATGAGGCACAACATTCAGGTTTAAGCACACTTCCGTTTGTGTCGTACAATGCTAGTACACTGGACAGGAAAACAACAACGGTCGTTCAAGATTTTGAAAGATTTTGCGCGAAATTAATGACAATATTAGTAGTTACGACAGCAGCGTAACCATAAATTACCGGTTTGTGTTGACTGCCCCAGCAAGTGGCTCGTGTCGCGGAGGTTAACTAATCCACCGGGCTGCTCGCAGAATCTCGGCAGGAATATAACAGTCAACCAAGCCTGCTATAACTCGGCCCAAAATCATTTAGGTCATCGATATTTATATATTGATCACCAGTAAGGAGACACGAATACGCGTTAATTAGCAAACGACGCTTGATGGTAGTTGGATTGGAATTGTGCGATTCTGAGCCCGGGGTCTCTATGTGAAAGGCGGGTTATAGTTCATGACTGAGTGCTACCACGTCGCTGTTACAGTGAAGTGTCTGTGAAACAAAGACACAGCACGGGCAAGAGCACGAGCAAACAGAGAGAGTTCGTGTCATTTTCGACAGATTCACGATTTTTAAATACGGTGGCAGTATGTTTAGCTTTACCTTTTTTATTTCCAATGCACAAAGAAAAGTAGCTTAGTATGTTCTTTTGTAAGATCACACTCGCATGTTGGCAGTTTATGCCGCGGCGTCGTACACACGGACGCATGCTGTATTTGAGCTCAGACAGTTTGCTTTCGCAATGCACTGCACAAAAAAGAACAGAAGAATAAAATGGAAAAGGAAACGAAGAAGAGAAAATTTGAAAGATCTAAAGTCGCACAGCCCACGACATATCCATCGGTTGGTCCGCCTACTCGCATTTATATACACATATATAGGGTGTCCACGATAACCGTAGAAATGATCATGCCAAAGCGAACTGCGATGTCAAGGCGATGTCAAAGAAAAACTGACAGCTCTCCTCGTTTGTGTTACAAACGGTCTGATCTTACAATGCTACACCTGTTCGTAACACAAACGTCATAGGAGGGCAGTCAGCTTTGTACAGTGCTATATGTGTCAGCGATCACGTCTGCAGTTAGGGTGGAACCCTGTATAGGCCACGTTGATTAGTATATTATAACATATGTCACTTCCTGAATGCTCTCCAAAACTGTCGTTCATCCCTCATTGTAATATACAGGGTGTCCCAGCTAAATGA
Organism: Ornithodoros turicata; assembly: GCF_037126465.1. Lineage (NCBI taxonomy): Eukaryota > Metazoa > Arthropoda > Arachnida > Ixodida > Argasidae > Ornithodoros > Ornithodoros turicata. Next base: position 82,585,691 of record NC_088202.1, on the reverse strand, counting down.
GAACATAAATCTTTAATCTTTTTAATCTTAAATATTCTTTAAAAAGATGATGAAAGAGCACACTATCGCCTCTTGCGTCCTGGAAACAGAAAATGCAACCCAAGATAAGGCCCGTTCCAACAGAGTCGCCTGATACATTTCGACGCATTAGGAGGCATTGTTTTCCTTCATCATGTCACATTGGGGGTGAAGGAAAGACGCGTCTCCGAAGATGCGGAATGAACAAAATAAAAAAAAGGTGTTCCTTCACGATGTTCTCATTGGGACAACTTCGTAGCTTTTATAATTAAAAGGTTAATTACTGAAAGTTAGTTCAGGCATCGCCTTAGGAGTTTGGTAATGCCGTCCTGAGGAGTACCCTTCAGCATATGCTATATTGCAATTGATTTCATCTCAGAAAAAGTGATGTATATGTGTGATGTTCGCATTTAACTGGGACACCCTGTATATTCTTGTGCGTGTCTTAGACATTATTACTTATAACAGTTTTCTGTCATAACTTCCCATCCATCATCTTAAAATAAAGTTGTTATTGTTATTTCTCGACTCGAGAAAATCCGGAGCATTCGTGCAGGGCACGACTTTTTCGGCAAGCAAGAGTAAGGCTACGAAGCTGATAAAAAAAAGCAACAAGGAGAGAGAGAGAAAAAAAAGAATACAATTTTTATGTTCATGCACAACATGCAAAGTTCCGCCCTTAGTTCCGTATGAACCGTTATTTGAACCGATTACCGGTATTTTTTTAAGGGTTCAGTTCCGGTTCAGCTCCAAGATGGCATCGACTGTTTCGGTTCGGTTCAGTTCCGGTTCGGCCAAAAATAACGGTTAATAACGGTTTTCGGTTCAGGTTCGGTTCGACTCTCTGCTCCAGACATCTTTAGGTAACTTGACGTTACTCCGGACTTTTTCAGCTGACTTCATGTCACCCCAGACGTCTACAGGTGACTTGGGGTCCAGATATCTTCAAGTGACATCAAGCGTCCCCAGGCGTCTTTAGATGACTTCAGTCGCCTTCACTTGACTTCAGGTGACCGTAGACCTCTTCAGGTGACTTCATGCGACTCCAGATATCTTCAGGTGACATCAGACGTCTTCAAGTGACTTCAGACGTTTTCAGGTGACTTCCGATGTCTTCAGGTGACTCCAATGTCTGCAGGTTATTTCATGAGTCAAAACCCTCTGAGTCTGTAGTGACTAACCTGGATGTCAGTGTTACAATGGGAGTTAGGACGTTCTTCCCTGAGCTCTAGAACTTGATGCCAGTCTCAATGTCCTTGAACTATTGGGATAACAGTTGCCTCTCAGCTGTAGGTCCCTGAACTCAGCTGGCGTGATCAGAGAGTCCCTTGAATAACCAAAGTTGAGAATAAATGATCTAAGCTCCTGGAATCAATTCTCCTGTCAACTAATTTCTCCATTCCCAAAGATATATTTTCTCGAAGTGGGGGCAGCAGGGAGCATAGTTCCAGGAGGGATTATTCCTGCAAGACTCAATTAGCCCAGACTACCGATGACCTTTCTTGACTTGACTGGTGATGCCTTTGTGACTACAGACTTCTTCAGGTGCCTTCAGCTTATGCCAGACCTTTGCAGGTGACTGCAAGAGCCTCCAGTCGTTTTCAGGTGAGTTCAGCGGCCTCCAGACGTCTTGATTTGACTTGAGACGCCTTCAGGTGACTTCAGATGACTCTAGGCATCTTCAGGTGACTGCGAGCGACTTCAGGCATCTTTAGATTACTTCAGACGTCTTCATCTTACTTCAGGTGACAGCCGACGTCTTGAGGCGACTTCAGGTGACTTCGGAGGTCTTCAGGTTACTACAGACTTCTCCAGGTGCCTTCAGCTGACTCCATAGGTCTTCGAATGACTTCATGTGACTTCAGGTGATTCCAGACGTCTTTAGGCGTCTCCAGATGACTGCAGGGGAGTTCAGACGTCTTCAGGTGACTCCGGACTTCTTCAGATAACTCAGGGGACTCCTGACATCTTCAGGTAACTTCAGGTGGCTCTAGACGTTTTCGAGTGACTCCAGATGTCGTCGGGTGACTTCAGAGGTATTCAGGCGACTTCAGGTAACTAGGTTCGTCCAGGTCTCCGAAAGGGCGAGGACGTTGCAGTTGGCCAGCAACATGTACATTGAGGTTCTGCGCGTTAACGGCCTCCATGTTGTCGTTCTCCTTGACCCGCTGCACCATCTTTTCTGGAATCTCGAAACTAGTAGCCAGTGTCTACAGTGCGGTGTAGTGTAGTTTGGTTGTCGATCGCGCACCCCCTGGCATTGTACATGAAGTTGTTCGTGTTGTTCGTCGTTTTCATGAGACACTCTCGCCCGCTAAACAGGGGAGGGTAATGTTGGGCAGACGAGAGGTCTGCCTGCTCAGGCTGACGGCACGTTGCTCGGGGGAGGAGGCAGTGGGAGGGTGGAGAAGGGGAGGACCGTAAACTTATATGCTGGGAAGCACAATCACCCGGAGTGTATCGCGCTTGAACACGTATGTGAAATTCCACGCCAATATCACACGCCGACTTGTCTGACCACAGTCACAGAGACCACAGCAGCGTACAAGTTAACGAACAGCAAAGATGCTGTTTATTTGCTTACATGCGATTCTGTTGTGCTTGAGCTGTGCACTGTCTGCTCTGTGCAATGCTGCTGTTGTGAATGGGCCGCTCCTTCAGCTTCGTCTTGTCTCTCTCTGCTTCGCGCTGCCGCACTTAAAGGAGCATGGAAGTCATCCCAAAAATATTTTTTGCTTTTAGCTACGTCTTCTGCAACGAATAAAATGAGCTCCTGCGAAAGAGCGATGAGCGCAGGTGACCCACAGAGCACGCGCAAGGCTCTGATCCCTCACCTTTAAAAAACCCTCTCCACGTGCAAAGAGCGCATCGGCGAACAAGACGCGTCATGACGTATCACGGGCTCTGGCACGTGACCAGTGACGTCCAACGGCACAGCTCAAGCATGTATAAGCGGTGCGTGAGCCGAGAAGAAAAAACAAAGAAAAAAGGCACCGAGCAGTTCCTACGTCACGCGGGGCTCGTGTCTCTCGTTCGCGACTGCTTTCTCTGGCTGTCTTTTGCAAATTTTATTGCGCAGTGACCACCGCAGAGCGAAAATACGAGGGCTGTTCAAGTCAAACTGGGACTTTTCATTTTTTGCAAAATCAAAATGAACTTACAGGCGAGAAATTAGTTTTATTTTTCAACGTAATCTCCGGCTGGCACTAATGCACTTGTCCCAGCGTTTCACGAGGGCTTGGATGCCAGCAGCGTAGAAATCCTTACCGGCGCGTAGCAGCCATGATCGGACCGCATTCTTGACCTCGTCGCGTTGCTGAAGTGGCGGCCCCCAAAGAACGCCCTCAGTGGCCCTAAGAGATGGAAATCGCTGGAGGCAGGTCTGGACTGTAAGGGGGATGTGGCAGCAACTCCCAGCCAAGTTCTGTAAGGTGCGTGTCGTGAGATGCGCGGTATGCGGGCATGCATTTTCCTGTAGGAGGAGGACTCCTTTGGTGATGAGGCCCGGTCGCTTTTGCTTCAGCGCCTTATGCACGTCCCTGAGAACCTCGCAGTAATATGTACTATTGATGGTGGTACCACTGGGCAGAAAATCAACATGAACAACGCTAGCCTTGTCCCAGAAAACCGTGGCCATGACATTACCCGCAGGCGGGGTGCTTCGGAACTTCTTGGGAGCTGGCGAGCCCAGATGCTTCCACTGTTTTGATGCGCGTTTAGACTCAGGAGTGAAATGGTGCACCCACGTTTCATCGCACGTGATGATCCGATCAAGGAACGGCTGTCCTTCAGTGTCGAAACGGTACCTTAGCTCTTGGGAGATTTCCAGTCTTCTCTGCCGGTCAAACACTGCTGCCTCGGGACCCAACGGGCACTAACTTTCCGAAACTGGAGGTGTTCATGAATGATAGTGTTCAATGTTCCCACAGAAAGGCCCGTCTTTCGAGCCAGTTCGAGACATGTTATCCGTCCGTCCTTGAGGATCAGGCGCTCCACAAGTTGGATGCTCCCAGGAACTCTGACACTGGGCTCTGAGCTGCCCCGGCCGGGATCGTCCTGCACTGATGTACGGCCGTCTCGGAACCGTTTGCACCACTCAAACGCTGTGCTGCGGCTAAGTGTATCGCGGCCATACTAAGCCTGAAGTCTACAGTGAATTTCAGATGACTTTACGCCTTCATTCACGACAAACTTCATGACAATTCGCTGTTCGATGTGCGCGCTCACCTCGTTGTCGGCCATCTTGTCCAGCACGTGTCTTATGTTTTGCACAAACTTTAGACCACCACGTGGTGAACGCGGAGGCCTGTCGCGTGTGAAAATGATGAAAAAGAAGTGGCGCGAGCCATTTGTACACTCAGGAGGCAGAAAGTCCCGGTTTGACTTGAACACCCCTCGTATATTGCATGGTGACTCCTGGTGGACAGCTTCACAGATGAAGCAACGTTTCGAGACACGTTAGATGTCACTTCCCTCTCCTTTAACGGCTTCGCTCCCTTGTCCCTACGAGGGCGTTTTTTCACATTTGGCGGCCACGTTTGTTATCGCCTGGGAACATTTCGGCGTCATCACCACACACGTGATCTCCAAGCAGCAGCAAATGAGTGCAGTTCTTACGCTGCGACATACCCTGCATACCCGACATAAATGCTATCGCATTTAAAAGCCGCCGCAGGACCTGTCGCAGACGCGAGAGGAGTCACTGTCAAGCCAAGATGTCAATGGAAACCAGTGTTGCCAACTCTAGGAAAATTTCCCTAGATCTAGGGGATTTGAAATGCATGGGGAAAAAGGAATTCGTTCTAAATCTAGGGAATTTTACTGCCGTGACACTTGAAGCGAAAATTTAATTATACACAATTTCCCTGGCTCGAGCAAAGGAAAAACGCAACCACAGAAGGACTTCGGCTGACCGCTGATATATGTCACATCGTACCGTAATTTTCCCAACCACCGACGGCAGGTAGTTCAAGATCGGCGCGCCCATGTGCTCCGCACGTCCATTCTTGGACAGGGAACCAAGGTTTTGTTTTCCTTTCCGCTGCCTCTCACCAAGTCTCCCTTGGCATCTCATGTTTATTTGTTATCGGAGAGAAACTGTTATGAAATGCTGAGTGCACCATGAAATCACGACGCAAATACAACTTTCTCGCACATTTATTCGTATTCTCCGACTCGCTTGTAACCACAGGACAAGGTTGCGCGCTTAGGTGATATCGTTGACTCGCATTCGTTCTCGGCGCAGTCGCCGGCAGTTCGATGAGTATATAAGCGCCGCCGGACAAATTCGCAGTCTAGGGAAATGTGGAGAATTTTTCGTCCAACCCGGGGACAAAATGCGCATATAGGTTGGCAACGAACTGTGACTAGTCGGGTGTTGTTTCCAATGCAGCCCCCAATAGTCGGATTATCTCCGATGAATAGAAGGATTAGCCATTGTGTAGGGTACACCACTAGAGGGCGCTACGATCGACGCCTCACCACTAGGGGCCGCTGCTGTCGCATTCCGCGGATGACGTCATTGCTCCTTCGGGGAGCATGGTGAGAGATAGCGGGAGGCATTGGATGGCGATGCGAAATAGAGCGCCCCCTTGTGCAAGGCTGTGGTGGCGCTGCGGGCGACATGACAGACGCTCTCGGTGGCGGCTCTCCACGGCGGTGTCATGGTCTCGTGACCGCGATACGCGGCGTCGGCGGCAAAAGGGTTTTGGGTCCAGCGTTGTGTACGAGTCTTTGAGCGAGTTTATATTAATCTCACTCCGTTTATTGTTCAACTGATGGTTGTTGTTTGAGAGCTCAATTGCTATGCTGTGAGATTGGGGTGTACGGCACGCATACGGCATACGACAATATAAATAAATAAATATAAACAAAAGGACGTGCACGATAAATTACGCCACATTATTATGGCTTCCCGTGTTGCTACACTTTGCATTATAAAGGCGCTTTCGCTAACCAGTCCGTTCACAAACAGCCGTGTGCATCCCTTGGTGTATTTATTAGACTTGGATACTTTCCTTTTAATTGCCTAATAACGCTTTTGTGACTCGAGCGCGTATATTAGAAGGCTCCAGACTCGCGCAATATTATTTTGGTGATGGCGCATATGTTGAGACAAGAGCGGAGGAAAGTTGTTCCCCCCCATTTGCTTTATGTATTTATTCACCTCAGTATGTCATTCTCACATACTAGTTTAAATTTAATTAGCGATTAGTAATACTGCAGTATATGCAATTTAGCACACTACAGTGCTGTAAGATATATTGTACAAGCGCCTTGGCTGCAGAATCACTGGGTGGATATCTGTAAAATTTTAGTGCCTTCTTTTCTGTGGTGGTCTCACTAATAGGGATTCAGTTAAGTGTTGTGGCAATTCCAATGTAAACAGTCATCTGCTATATTGGAAAGTGAGTGATTATGGTCAAACAAGTCAATTAACATGATACCTTCTACAATACCATCTGTGATTCCTAAATGTCAGTATACAACAAGTCAGTATATGACAAGGTATGAAGAAATGTTAACGTAGTGCATGCTATTCAAAGCAAGTTCTTCCACATCCCCCCCCCCCATCTACAAACACCCAGAAAACAAAAACAAAAAAACTGGTCTTGGGTTTGCCTCTGGAAACATAATTTAACTACACAAATGCAGATATGTGCAGCCAAACACATTTGCCATAAGGAAAGCGTGAAGATGACTAGTCTGCGTTCGATAACAGGACGCTCGAGAGCGCTGTGATCCCGCGCTCCTTAGGCTGGGGTGGGGTCACTCTTCGTAGAAGCGAATGCCGCAAAGCCGCCATGTTGACGCCCACGCTAACCATGCATGCACACTGTATACCCATTTCATCAAATTCAAACCTACTCTGTTATGTATTTAACCAACTCTAAAATGTAGTGTGTCGCTAAGCGTATATCTACACTTTTGTGACCGCATCGCGAGCTGTGCATGGGAATCAAGATGTCGAAAATTCGTAGCAGACGGTTTTCCTCGCCCTATGCGCGCTCCTTGCGCGTCTGCGACAGGTCGGACAGGTCCCGCGTCGGCTTTTTGCAAACTCGAAAGTTTGGAAAAGTCCTTTGCGAAAGTCCTTGGAACCGGAACAAAAAAAGGATCCGTTAGAGTTGCATTCAACGCGTTACGTGTGGCTGTATCGCCCGCTACAACTTTCTCACTGACGTTTCGGCTCTAATCCTTATAATTAAAATTACACTTAATTTCGCTTCATTTTTCGCTTAATTACATTTATCGCTTTAATTTAATTTACACTTATTACCATTTTCCGGGCCCGGCCCATTTCAGTGGCCCGCACTACCCAGGCCTATTGTAATCATATACAGACAGACTATAGATGCTTCCCAGACGTGAGGAGGGGACCGGGCATGACCCATCCCCAGGGCCCATAATTTCTCTCGCCTGCCCTGTATCCGTCTTTTTCGTGTGCGATGAACCATTTTTGTTTTTTAAACTTTGTCTCATTTTCCGTGAACCGCCCTGGATATTGAAGGATGAAGGAGATGGCAATGTGTAGGACATGAGAGATATTTCATGCCGAGAAGATCCGAGATATTCTGAAACAGACAAAACAAGCAGCGCGCTTGACCTTCAATTCAGTGCCCTTCATGTATATTAAATATGGCACAAATATGCACCCGTTAACTCGGACTCATGTGTTCGTGTGAGCGCCATTGCAGGTGGAGGAGGGCTCAAGTAGATCCATGAAGGCTGGAACAGCTGCATCCCTCAGGGATGGTTTAGCTGGTTCCAGTAGGGAATACTTCGCTCCCAAACGTGAAAAAAAGAGAAAAAGAAAAGAACGTGCTGGACGTATGCAATAGACAATGAACAACTCACCGCCAATCCCTTCTGTTCGACATCAACCTATGTATTTTCCGAGTTTTCAGTATTTTCCTCTGGGTATGGGCCACGCGATCGAGCTCCGGTGGAGGAGCATATTACGGGAGGGGGCGGTCGGTTCGCGTGACGTTGCTTCAGGGTTGCCGATAGGAAGCCGCACCTCGATGTCGGGGAAACGGACCGTCCTTCTTGACCATTGTTTTCAGACAGACGTCGCGCGCGCGTCCTTCTCCGCAGGACACCCTACTTGCGTGGACCTCGTTGCTTTCAGATGCCTATACAATAGATCACATCGCTAATGCACGGACCTTCGAAAGAACCTTCGGAAGTTCTAAGTACACTAGCATCTGCGACAGAAATCAACGAATCTATGCTTGTTGACCAAACTATCCCTTTAATGTGGAACTGGATCCAGCTGGGAATTGTTCCAAGGCAGTTAAGATGGAACCAGTTGATTTTCCAACTGTTTCCAGCTAGTGATTTTCGCCTGGAAAAGGCGAATCTCTGCTTCGGAATGGCCTCCACCAGGCTGTGGCAGTTCGAAAACAAAGCTATTACAATATTGACGATCATTATGGCGACAACGACAGGTGAAATAATCAGTCTCAGTTTGCATAAATTTCTACATTGGGGGTCACCTTAGTGCTCCTTTAAGGCTATGGGGAAACCTGTGAGAAAACCCGACTAGCCACTCAGAACAGACTGGAAAATCAAGCTAGGAACTTCCATCACTGTTTCCCCGACGATACAGGGGCAAGGTCACACAAGTGTTAGGAATGCAACTACTGCCCGCAGAAAAGAGTGTTTCACTGACTAAGAACGGGTTGGGAGCTCATATAGACGCTCAGGAAAAGTATGTGGGCTTCGTCTCATAGTCAAATCCCACAAAACCTGTAACTCTTGGTCAGTGTTCCACAGACACACGCCTGTAGAATGCCTGCCATGTAGAATGTGGCACACTTTGTGTGACATGCTGTAACTACTGCTTGAGGCTCGCACGCCTCTTACCTATGAGTGCACAGAAGCACTGGATCTCTGCAACTACCGAAGGACCATGACACACCTGAGACATCTTTCTCTTTTGTACTCTTGGTATTCGGGTACGATTCACCAGTCCTGGTACTAACCGCAACATGCAAGACCTCATTTCCATCGAATGCATTTTCATAACGAATATCCTACACATTTAAATGGACGTCACTGGCAGGTCACACATCTGCGAATTCCACAAACATTTTTGGTTAAAAATGTGACATCTTTATTGAGTGATGTTGCTCATAGCAAATAAAGCAATTTTTCTACAAATCTGCATACTATCAGTTGTGTAATATGAAGCACTAGATATAATACTCACTGGACTGTGTCTCGCTCTCTTACACCCTGCTGAACAGCACCGGAATAGCACAACTCAAAAGCAAGGTTGGCATATTTTTGCAACACTATTCATAATCCTATTGAATGCAAGAGATCTGTATCGCATGGTTTCACACAGTTTTCACAGTTATCAATTGACTGATGCTTGTCCACTACAGATTGTTCAGGGAATACAAAGGCACTGTTTGGTGTCCATCTCATCAAATTGTGTTCTTTCTTCCTTTCTGCTTATCAGGATAAAGGCTCTTAGCAGAAGGAGACTTGCTCTGCTTGGCAGTCTTTGAAGACTCAGCCCTTGTGTGAGATGCACCAATACCATCTATACCTGCAGCATTAGAGGCTGCTAAACCTTGTGGCAGTGACTTGAGATGAGGAGGTGTATGAGGAGGGGAGTTGGCACGAGATGGGATATTGGATGGAGTTTGGGACGGAATACAAAAGGGATTGGATGGAGCCTGAGATGGTGTGTTGCCTGAAGTGCGGGAAGATGCATGCATCTTCCTGTGGGATGGCCCCAGCAGGGGGGCCTCCATAGAGTGGCCTGGCCCTGGGCTGGGTGGAGCTGAATGGGATGACACAGCATCGTTGACAAATTGCGATGGTGTTTCTGGGCAACCTGCACTCACAACTTGGATGTTGCCAGAAGCAGCAGCTGCTGCTGCTGTGGATGCATTTACTGGAGGCTGCAAACATGAATAGCCACCTCAGCATCAAACATGTGGCAAGGAACTGTCATACACGAAATGTTCCGCATCTGATGAATGGTATATTTTTGGGGGGAAACTCACCACAGCTTAAATGAGGCAACAATGTTAAAGGGGTTGCAACACTTCAGTCCCTAGTTATGCCACATTGTTTTCTTTCACATGTCAACCGAACTGCACGTGTCCCACCAGTGAGGCAGCATGGGAGAGGTCATGTGCTTCCAACAACCAACAGAAATAGGTCCAATTTAGCTCTGTCCCTTAATTTGCACCTTGAAATCTACATAACTGAATGTAATTATGCAAGGTGCATCGCAATTCATTATTAGTATGTGATACTAACTGTGAGTAACTAAATAGGGAACAGAGTAGCGACACTGAGCCACGCCGACAAGCGAGCCCGCCATCTTGGGTCCTGGGGGGGTGGGGGGGTGGCCGATCTCCCCCTTCTCCGCTGAAGAACTGCGCGCAGCCGAGCCAGCTCGCAACCGAAGAAACTGGTTGTGGGTGGAGGGGACTCAACATGGAAGAAGAAACCACGTGACACGATCGGCCCAACCGAGGGCACCGGATGGCGGTTTTATGGCGGAAAAGGAATTCGATACTCTGTACCCCTATTTCGTGACTCTAGTGGCACTAAGTTCCACAAATCCCTCCAGAAACCAGTTTCGAGTGGTCATGTCACCTCTATGCGCCCACTGCTTACCTGTGACTGCCTTTGCACACCTCGATACAGTCCTTTTCACCTGTTCCTTCTCGCCCGTTACTACGAACGTACAGCAGTTCCGCTAGCAGACGTCTGACGCGCTTGCTAAGAAAGTGCACTTGATATTTGCACTTTGCGCATAGTTTACGAATATTTCACTTGCGCTGTGAATCGAATCCGAATAATTTCTTCAGACGGTGAATTGAATTCGAATAATCAGAAAAGGCGCAATTCGATTAATTTTGAATATCTCATGGTGAAATTTTTCGTGGTGTTGTGCTCATTCGGTGATGCTCTGCTCCAAAGATGTGAGCCTTTCCACCCAGCATAACTAATAACCCAGGTTTTCCGCCAAATTTCGCGGAATCCCTTATTTTGCTCGAAATTTCGTGGACATCACATTGGGTTGAAAAACGAAGCAAGGTCGATTGGCGCAATGTGGACGGTTAGCGTCTCAGGAGAAGTACTGCACGTTCACGCAAAAGAGGGGAAAAGACGATAAGAGTGCGTGCTGCGCACACTCCCAACTTCTCCAAGGTAACGTGACCCTTCGACTATACTCACTCGCATATTTTGCGCCGTCGCATAATTTGCCCACCCATAGTTTAGCACTAAGAATGACAAAACAAAAAATCTCGTAATTTATGCTCACGCGTCTCCGTGCGCGGATATCTGGCACGCGCGTCTCAGCGGCCGTGGCAATTGCTTTTCGCAATGCCGTCAGTGCTACCAAAATTATTGCGGTGCTTTTTTTTTATTTGCGCACACTTTCGGGTGATGTTTCACTGACGCGATAGACGATACTGCCACTCGAACAAAAGATGACCAACACTGGACAAACACGCTGTGAGAAACCTTACAGCACAATATGACAAAGTTGGCGGAACGAACGTTCCCGCGCAGTTTGCGCACCCCCAATTTTTCCGACCTTTTTTTGGGGAGAAAAAGCGCGCGAATCATGCGAGCAAATACGGTAATTGGGTTTTGGAACGGAATGATGGTGCTTGCTCTGAATTTAGCGTCTATTGCGATCAAGTATTTGTCGATTCCTATAAACTCTGTAATGTTTAAAGATCTTTCAGCAGGTATAAAATGATTGTAGGCGATAGACGGCATTCACTGTCAGAGGAGAACGCAAGATATCATGTAGTGCTGAGTCACAATACTGCCTTGCATCTAAGTTGATAAAATATTTTTCGTTCCCACATTATCCAAGGAAAAATGCATTAGCATTAAAACTTGAAAACCCTTTTGGAACTCCACTTCACAATGGTACACAATCCTTCAACGACCCTACACAACGCTAACGCAAAACAGCATCCTCAGCCAAACGAGCCTTTCGGGCTTCCTCCGGTTCAGCTTAGCGGCGCCGTCTCGCAGTCTGCACTTCTTTCACTGCCACTTCTCCGCACAGCCTATGGCGCGCCCACGCAGAGACGTCTAAGCCTGTCGACCACCACAGCTGCACTGCCGGTTTCCCGCGCCTATATTTCGCAGAAAATCGCAAAAAATCCAATATTGCCCGAGCCCCACTCTCCATTCGCCCTCTCCTTTCCCCTTCCCTCTCCACTCACCGCACATGCGCGCGCGTGCCGTGGCTATCGCGGAATTTACTAGTCGCAGAATTTTGAATTTGCCGCAGCAGAAAGCCAGGGGCTTTAAGCATAATTGTGAGAGAAGGGTCCCTCTGTGTTGTGTACGGTAGACTGCATTAGTGGGATGAACTGCATTGAGAGTTAGTCAACATGCTCCACGCAGCCGGCTTTGTGTGCATCTCCTCATTTTTATGTTTACATTGTGAATTTCCTGCACTTTTTTAGAAACTGCATATGTTACTGAACATAACTCTGAAAGTTGGGAGCACATTTACTGGAACCGGCAGTACCCAGAGTATGGTGTTGACCATGAGCTCACAGAAGTTGACTCTAGTGACAGAATTAATGTAAACTGAGGCAAGCGCTTACCTCGCTTCAGTACTATTCGAATACTGAAAATAGGTTGTGAATGGCATTCGAATACAATCAGATATTCATTGCATATTCAAAATTTTGAATATTCTCACTGCTCTACACATTATCTTATTGATACATCCTTATTCAGGCACGAGAGTGCTATCATCTTACAAACACATTTTATGCAAGTTGAGTAATCTCGTCATTCTTTTTACTTGCTTATGGCAGCTTAATTCCAAGTAAACGTAAGCAAAGTTAACACAAGTAAATGTTCTGCAATGTAGGACACCTAAACTAGCCACGCTCTGAACTAGGAAGGGAGTTGCCTCAGGACAGACACAGACAGGCTTCTGTCCTGAGGCAACTCCCTTCCTACATCTCTACCGGTTCGCTGGATTTCTACCCATCTACGTACGCTCGGAAATGTGTGATATGATCTCACCTTGACGCCATGCCAGATTTCACTGAACTGGCCCCTGAACAATGCCAAACACACAGTTGGGACCAATGTTGCGGGAACCAAGTACAGTAGGGCAGGTTGAGCCATCTTCATCATGTACAGGGCCATAAAGGTAGCCACTAGCCCAACTCCGTAGACTGAAAGTTCAAGACATCACCATAACAGAGGAGCTCAGAGGACTCAATTACGCATGTACACCAGTCCAAAAACTGTGGTCCAGCAAATCGGAAACTCACAGAATGTTGAAGTCAAATAGTAATAGCGTCCCTTCGCTGCAACCAGGTCAAACCCGTGGCAGTAGGCAACTAGGAGGCCTACAAAGTGCAAATAAGTCTTTACACTTGAACTATATTTTACTATGCACAGGTCAGAAAAGTCAGATTTTTACCTGGTACGAGGATATCACCAAAGCCTAACAAGGAATACTGACTGAGGCAAACAGCAAGGGCTTCATTGCTGAAGTGAGGCACCCTCAACACCATTGGCAGTTGTTCCTGGGAGCCACCTCCTTTAGCTACTTCCACCATGATGCTGTCACCTTTCTGAAAGTTATGCAACAGTAGTGGGTGGGTGCAGATCTTTTGTCCGACAGCTCCACATCGAAGAGTAATGTATGCAGACTTTTTTGTGCAGCGTTTGCACTGCATTGAATCTGCTGTATTTTAGTGTGGCATAAAGCCCAGGGCAGTTACACCTCAGGCAAGGGCTAACTTTAGGTGTCCAACAACTTCGAAGGTACACCGGGATTGAGGCTGATAAATGTAACACTCCTATGGCTCAGGTACACTTTCAATGTTACATCCTATATGTATGTACCGAAAGAGCAATGCTACAAAGAGTACCCAAGCCACTGCATTACACTCGGACACATATGGTACTTTTCAAACTGAGAACTTATTGTTAACACTTATCCTAAATATTGTTTATATACCAATCTTACAGGAATACAATAAGCTTCTCTTTTGTAACGTTTGTCTTGGATGCCTGCCAGCAGAAAAATGGTCAGAGAACCATTTGTTAGTTCATGAAAGTTGTCGTATGACAAGAGATTTGCGAAGATTAAACATTTTTAATACAAATCCAATATTTCCAATATTTATTGACATTGAGTAGAGTAGATTTGAGTATAACCAGCACTAGCTGAGTGCAGAAAGTTATTTCAGTGATCATTTGTGGAGATTGCTGTGCAAGAAGAGGATGTTGTCCACTGACGACAGCTTTAGGCTGCTCCTTCGCCCTTGGACAACGAAACCAGCAGGCGAGAAGTCTCGTTCAGAAGATGCGCTCGATGACGGTATTAAATGCGCAAACAAGGCTACTCTAGGCAAGTAGGGGACATGACCCGATGCATTCTTCCACCACCCTAGCAAGTCAAAGCCACACAGTCAAGTCGGGTATGAAATTGTAACGCCACCACGATGTTTTCTCCCCTGTCCTTTACGAAGAGTATGTGATCAACTGTGTCACGTAGGTTGTACACCTGCAACGCTTCGTAAATTTCGGGTCTCACGTTCTCCGCGGTTTTCTTCGATTCTCTGTTAAATTGGGCTGTGCCCTCTCGACTAGGCTTTCTTCTTTGAAATAATGAATCGTGGCTGACGCAGGTGGCTGACCTTCCTGTAGTCATCGATCCAGAAGTCTAGGGTGACGCCAGTCCCGCTCCGTCCACTGCATTCACAACTTCGGTTTTAACCCTTGCCCGCGTTTCGTCACTCATCGTCTCAAGGTGCCTTGAAGCAGTAGCCGGATGCAGAAGGAGCGACCTGGCATCTATCTTACCATGCATAAGGAACTGTGCAAGGTTCAGAAATCCATCACCTCTGACAACCTCGAAAGGGCGCAAGTTCATTACAATGAACTGCACACATAGCTGCGTAGACGTTTCCTTTTGTTCATTTGGAATTACTGTTGCGTGCGTCGCTGAAAACATTGCTTTAACAGACAGCTGGGTGCCTGAAATGCACTTACGGTTCCTCAAGTTGGTGGTGCCTGTCTCGTGACTGTTGTACGGTTACACTTCCTTACACTGCTTGCATGCAACGAAGCCTTGCAACAGCACCGTTTTTGTTCACAATATCACTAAACTTTGTCCACATGGCCAACTTCCCGTCTCTCGCTCTAACAACGAGAGCATCCGAGTTGCACAGTGCAGGGCTCTACCCGAGTATGGACCACAGGGTATATGGCCTTCTCTAGGGTCTCCTTTTTCGCACAAATCAGTCGCGTTGTATTGCCTGTGGTTTATCTGCGAGTGCGGCTTATCAGCCAGAAAATTTTCAAAACGTTCCTAAAAACAGGTCCTGCGGCTTATCTGTGGTGCGGCTTATACGCGTGAAATTACGGTAAAGAGAGCAGATCAAACGAATATATTTCGTTAAATAGAGCACAAACACACATTGGCATCTGGACGTGTACAAGCCATGGAAACAGAAGATTTCGTTAAATCGACACTCGCTATTGAGAGGTTCAACAGTAATCCTACGGCAAATGTCACGGTTCCGCATGAGAGTCTGCATAATCTGCGTACAAAAAGTCAGTCTGCTACTGTACAAACTCTTTTCTTATACATGAAATCTGATTCAATATTCGAGGGGCAATTTCAAAAGGCGATACTGCATATTAAACTGAGTCAATCTGAGAGCACACAAGGAAGCACCTACCATGGTCAGAAATGGTGTGATGAACACAAAGAATATGTCATAGAAGAATAGCAGCACCAAAAGTACAGTGCAAATCTGAAACAATAAGTATGCACAAAATGACAAATCATACAATCACTATGCTTGAACAATTCTCACAATGGCAAGAGAGGCAGATCACACTACAGAGAGCAGTAAGTGCCTACCATGAGGCTAGGCAAGCGCAGCGTCTTGAGCATATTGATGCTAAAGGCCACTCCAAGGAGGTCCTGCAGAATCCATGACTGGGAATGGTGTCTGAGCACCACCCAGGAGACTGACAGTGATATGGCGAACATAATCAGGGCTAACTGACGGATTTCTAGTGGCCCGTGAAAGCACGGACAGAGAGTCTTCGGAATTCTGTAATTGGACGAAGAAATTCTTGAAACACCAAAATCCTAAAAATATCCTAGACATTTCGAAAATGCGACACATGAAAATGTACACAGCAAGGTGGCATCTTCCCCACAACACCCCACATATTGGCGGCATTTAAAGTGATGGTCCGGACCTCCGGAGGGTATTCGGATTGCGGCTCCATTCGATTGTGCTCCACACGTATATCATCCGCGTAAAATAGAAAGGGTGAAAGCTTTCCCGTTTTAGAGAAAATAAATTAAATCCTAAGGTTAACCCATATCCGGTTTCGGTTTCTCCGTGGCGTCACTGTTCCCAACGTCACAATTGTGCAAGACGACACAACAACGCTCAGCGCTTGTATGACCTGCAAAGTGAGATTTTCAGGTGAGACTTGACCCAGTTGGGATTGGCGATTTGTTTAATAACTTATGTTATTCCTCACTATGTAGCTTGTAACATTTTCTATGCAGGTGTTGGTGCTGTAAGAGAGACGCGCCTGACAAATGTTTATGCTGTGTAGGCGAAATCTGTGATGAGAACGGGGTTGAAACTTAACAACACTTGTCTTTTCAAAAGGCATTGGTACTGCACAGAGCTTTTATTCGGGACGGTGAATACTGGCTACCCCAACTGTTTTGGGAGTTCGGTCTCAAACCCGAAAAATGACACGCACGTTGTGTTTTCATTCTTGTTCTCACGATGCACTAAGGAACGCCTATGCTTCATCGCTCAACAACGCAGTCACATATGCAGTAACCAGTACTGTTAATAAAAAGCAGGAATGTCATCCGTATTGAAAGTAGTACGTAAACCAAGAACGGAGACGAACAAAGAACACACAGCTCGCCGAGAGGAGCCGAGCAGACGCAGAATGTGAATAATGCCAAACCAATTCGGGAATATATAAAATTGCTGCTTTTTTCTTAGCTATATACTCAGCAGGAAGGGTCTTAATCCACTGAAAACGGTGAAGCTTGTTTGCTTTGCAGACGACGAGTAAGCGGCATTGTTCTGCACACGGTCATGTTTATGAACACCGGTACGGTGATTCGTTCCTGATTCTTTTCTCTGGCAGAAGAGGCAATAGAAAGCAAGCATGCATTTTCTTTACTTTACCTTACTACCTAATCTGCTTCTGCTTTGATGTGTATATTGCATCGTAAGTATATGTTCCATGATCAAAACCTTCGTACACAAAAATTTAGATTCTACTGTATTGCAGGTGAACATTTTTTTATTGATGTCCATTTATGTATCTACCAATATCAATTTTATAACGTCAGGAGCAGACTTGGTACCAAATTTAGAAGTTAGCGGTGTAATCATCTGCAGCTGAGTTGCTCTCCGTGACAGTTTGACAAAACAACTGACTGCAAGGTCTGGCTAATGCAGTAAGCTCTTCATCAACCCAGTCACTAGTAATTCTTGTGAAAAGCACCAAAAGCTTTGAAAAGCCATGCCAGTACAGTTGGCACCACAGTTACAAATTCAATACGTGCCTTGTTGTTCCTATAGGAATCATGTAGATGAAGGGTTCCAAGACACCAATGATGGAGACTACTGATGCCAATGCAAACATGCCAATGATGAAGAACACTACAACAAGAAAGTATAGTCATACACTGTAAAATCACATAGAATAAGCATTAGCAATAAGAAAGGTGCAAAGTGAGCCAGAGCAGTGTCAGTATGCCCATTACAATAGGGTTACTTAGCTATCATTAACTAGCACTGATAGTTATTGAGCATGCAGGCTGCGCAAGAGATTCATGCTTTGATTTGGAACATTCATTAAGAAGCTTGATGAAGCAGACATTCATGTCATGCTCTTCAAAGTTTCGTTATTGAATGATAGCACTGATTAAATGTACTCCAACTTTCCACTAGCAAGCAGTAGCGATGCATCGGCTGAAGGGTGCAAGTTTTTTGTGGTATCAGCTCCCATAACTAGAAATATGAACACAAATGTTCCGGGTACCTACACACGTACATTCCCCCTTTTGCTCTTTTCTTCAACGTGCCCACATCTACGTGTCCACATAGAACACGGAATTCCAGAGGCTAAAAGCCTAAAAGATATTGCAGGAAAATTTTTCTACACAACTTCTAGCAGTGTTTGACAATGTGTTGTGTCTTCTCTGTGGCCTTGTGAACAAATCCCAGTCAGTATTTCCAGAGCTCTGGAGCCATTAAACTCAAATCACCCCATCCATATACTATAAATTCTGCAGACCGTAATTATCCCAAAATTGGGTCATGTCTCATGTGTAACAAATTTTGACGGTATGCTGTGTGGTACTATACAATATGACACATACGCATGTAATGGGGGAAATATTGTTGAATTGGAAACAATTTTGAACATTGTCTCATGCAATAAATATGACAATGGAATTTTTTGTCACACATTAAGTTGTAGAATTATGAATATTGTAGGCTAAAATTGCAGTTCAAGGGAGCGTGCGCAAACATAAAATTGCTGAAGTGGAATGCAATCGAAAATGGCAAATAAAGTGAAAGGTGAAATTATTTGTGGTATTGAGCACAAAACACATATTCCTTGTAAGTATGACTAACTGTATTGACACGTTCTAGAAAATGGGCACTGTCGAAAGGAGCATTCATCATTTCATAATCTTTGTCAGTCTAAAAAAAAAATCAATCAAAAAGAAATCACAAACCCAGTTTGGGATACTACCACCCCTGATTCTGTAACATGTCAATGTAGCTCTCCTTGGTATCTGTTTCACTTTCAATCCTTTTTTTCAAGCAAGGTGACTGTGTTCAAATGCATTATTTACAATGCTCCCAATAGGGCCACGGCTGCTTCCTAACTTCCTTGCTTTCGTCAGGAACGAATGCACGTAGAGTAGAACTTGTTGCCATTTATCCTTCAACATTCCTTCGACAGAGAACGAAAAGACTGTTTTTGTGTAAGAATTTTCAACTGCATTTGTCATTTTCATCAGAGATGACAGTTGTGTCCTCAAATATATTGAAAAACAGAACGGAAAGATGACCACCGAACTGGTGAAAACACAACACTCGCCACGGGCATGCTTTGATTCTTCCTCACTACACGACCAACAACACGTTGAAGGACTTGAATATTGCACAGTAATTCACCTTCGATGCAGCTTTCATCCTCGTCACTCATTTTGAAACGATATAGAAAGCTTTATGGCAAAAAGTCTGATTCTGCATGCAACGCTATAGCAGCGCATCCACCCGGTCCACACTAGGAGAAGGTCATCGAGCAGCCACATTGTGGTGACGCTGTTCGATCTCATGGTGAATAAAAGATTGCATATCTAGTCTTGTAAAAACAATTCCAGCATGAAACAGTGCCTCACCCAAGTACTGGAAGAAGAAGTAAAGTAGAAGCAGCATGGCTCCCATGCAGATGACAAACAGTGTGACCAGAATTGGAGACACATTCAGCGAGCTTTCTTCATCAAGTGGATTCTCTGCTTTGGATACCGTTCTGTCATCCCCTTCTGTTGCATGTGTTGTACTTGTGCAACGCCCAACCTCATGCTGATATCTACCATAAAAACTAAATTTTCAGAGATTTGGATTTACATAACTATGAAAATAGGTCAAAGTTCGTGATGCCAGGCACCAGTTAAGTACATGATTCTTTTTCCTCATGTTAAAGGCAACTGAACATATGTACTAAATACTTTGGACTTACTCCAGTAATTACAACCTAACAAGTCAACTGCATAATGTATGTAAACATAGTAATAACAATAGATACTAATATCACACATTATTTAGTTCTTTGTAATTCATGCATATCAACTGGAGAAAATATCACATGTGTTTCCTCAATGATACAACCTACATGGTTTACTCAAGAGGTAGCAGGACCTCACTGAAGACAATCCCTTCACCTATGGTACCAATCTGCAACACGATATGTTATATTTTTGATGGGTCGTAGGATAACAGGTTTGGGAAGTCCTGGCTGGTAAGATTCAGAACAAGTGCAGTGAAGTCGACGAATGTGTGCAGTGCCTGGCAGCACCAACTCAGCGAATGCAAAGCAAACATTACAGTTCATGCTTGACGAGCCCAGACCAGTAGGATCCCACTGCAACGGTGAAGACTGCCACTACCCAGATTATCACTAAGCTAAAATCGAAGGCTAGGTTCTTTTTGGTGAACATCTTCACCATCAGAGGTTGTTTGGGCTTCATCAGGCTCTACAGAACAAAGATTGCAGGATTACAAACAGAATTCGCAATGCATGAACTGGCTGTGAATACAGAGGCATGCCTGTGGATGAACCCTAAGGCAAAGCGTTTCAGCGTATAAAAGACTGACACACGTTAAAAACATACAAAAGTACACATTTGGAACTCAGACACAGATTAGGCAGAACACCATACCAACAAAGATACAGCAGTTGTGTCGGGCACAAATCCAACAACAATCCCTAGATGCCTCGTGTCATTGGAGTCGAAGATAATACCATCCTGCAAACATGAAACATGGTCAAGTAAGACATTAGCCATTAATCACAAAGACATATGCATCAATGTCTGGTGTGATATCTCACAAAAAAAAACTACTGCAAATGTCTCAAAGAATGCCTCGCCTAAGTTTCAGCAAAAAACACGCCTCAAACAATAATGCGTGTGATTTGCATGGCATCTCCAGTCGCGGCCCTTTCCATTCGCAGACATTGAAAAGAAGTTGTCGTGCGACGTAAACCCCCAATTATTATTATTATTATTATTGAAAATAGGATGCTGTCTGAAGTAGGATTTAAACCAGGATGCTCAGGAATGAGGTCAAAATGCCTTATCATACAGCAACCAACACAGCCTTGCATATGGTCACAAAGAAAGCCTGTTATATTTATAGGCCTTTTTTATGCATACATTTCAACACTAAGCAATGTATCTACATCTGGATATTTTAGCAGTAACCATGTGCTGGGTGCACATTGGGCACATTTTCTTGTGGAAAATACGGAATTTCGAGACTTAGTGGAATTCTGATGTTTTTACATTGGAAAGCTAGGAACGTAATTAATGTAATGTAGTATTAGATATTTTGCTCTAATACTCACAGCTATGAAGTGACCATACTTCTGACTATTGTTTATTTTTTGCTATGGTTATGGTTAACACCACCCTGCTTTACCTCACCAGTACAAACTATTCCCTGTGCCTCTGTGGCCTTAATTGCTACCGCAATGTCCTTTCCCTGCAGACGCTCGTCAAAACACAACTTTTGTCGGCCGACCAGTATTGGAGGCAAGGTAGAAAGCAATTTAACTAAACACTCATAAAACACATTTATAAAACACTCATGCACATGCAAAACTATAAACATTCTACAAGCCACTTATCTCAGCAGGCTGACATCTAGCAAATTAAGCACTACTGTAGTGCAGCATTAACAATAGAGCAGAAGTAACAATGCATCCAGACTTCGCTGCATCGCTTTTTACACTTGCAGGGCATAAGGCAGCACCTGTCCATGTTTGGAGGTGCATACATACAGCCTTGTGTTTTAGGATTAAACACAGCAAAACCCGTTTGTTAACTGCGGAAAATTTTGGAACTGCGCAACAGGGACCCAGAGATTCTGCAATCTGCTGCAGAAAATTGTTTCATATCTAGGTTGACAAAGTTGACGTATGCAGAAAAACTCATTACTTCCTGTGGCATAGAAAGAATACAGGTTCAAAGCGCTCTTGTGATGAGCTTCAGATGGTTCTTTGTGCTTTCATCAGCGAATGAGTGACGTTTGTCGGTGACTATCACTTTCAAGTTTGCACCTGCTGAATGACCTTCCAGCATCCACAGAGTTTACTGGCAGGTACGTGTCTGCTATAGATGCCAAAGTAGGGGTGAGAATTCTCATTCTGGTCCAAAAGTTAATTATGTCAAAGGATTCAGGCATGTGTGTTTGATACAGAGAGGGCCATGTCATAGTCAGTACTCTTTGCAGGTTGTGCGTACAGCACCACTCTGCTGAAAGGTTTGTGACTTCCCGACAAGCTAATCGACAAGCCTTTACAGACCATCCATGTCTGGCCCCAACACTGTGATCTTCAGCAAATGAAGCCCTGTTCCGCGAAACTCCGTACCAAACCTTCGATTCTACAACATATCCAGATTTCCACGCACTTTCGGTGAATCGCTGAAAAGGCAAGGTCTTAGTCATGCATCCCCTATTTACAAAAACTGTACAAGGCGCAAAAGAATGGGGATTGAATTTGATATGGGTACATTGTCGCAGATGGGGGTGTGAGTGTGTGCCAGGGATGGGCATCGATACATTTTACGCAAAATACTTAGTTGAAAGAGGTATTTAAATACTTGACATAAATACTTTTCAATATGGGTATTTAAATACCGTAACCTCTACCATAAATACTGTGAGGAATATGTTATATGAAATTAGTAAACAATGATGATCATAACAACAAATCAGCAAGGAACAATAGCATTTATTTGTTAGGTTACCATGGCCATTTTAATATTAGAAGCTTTCCGAGGACTCCATCTTCTAGGTATCTTCTGTTCGGCACTTAAAATCAGATTCACAAAGGAGAACACCTCTCTCCACGAGTGCCACTGAAGAAAGGCTTATATTAAATTTGACGAAAATGCTTCGTACTACTACAAGGTAGTCGGGTAGTCCCGACCATTGTCCGGAACAGTGAAAAACTGGCCATCTAAAATGGATTGTGGCATGTGCATGCTTGCGAAAGCATAGCATAACTGTGAGGCTCTCCAAACACTGCTTTGCACATCTTACCGAAAGGTCAAATGCAAGATATGAATCAGTATCTTGCATATTTATAAAGTATTTACAAAAATAAATAATAAAAAAAATTTTATTTAAATATAATTATAAATACATTTTTCGAGTCTATATTTAAATACAAAATATGTGTATTTATATTTTAAATACCATTTTAATTACAAAGTATTTAAATACTGCCCATCCCCGGACTATGTGCATACGATCATAAACAGAGGCCAATGTATTGCATACAACGAAAGTCTTGTAATGCTTACTCACAACTCTGGTTCGTGGCGTTGCCGATATGATGCCGTAAGCGTGGGCTGCCTTGTAATGAAGCACAACTTTGTCAAAGGTACAGTTATTGGTCTGTTTGATGAGTGCTATCTTTCCATGCAGATTAACAGAGCGTAGTTTCTTACATCCATCTTGGGAAGTTAAATTAACAAGCTGCATGTATCCCTGTGGACAGAAACAGAAGACATGAATTGCAAACAAGGTGCACTGCATCAGGAGTCTTTAGAAGTATGGAGCGGATTGCCACTTTAGGGCATTATATGATCAAGATTTGAGATGCATATGTAGTGCAACTCATTAATGCGAGGCAGACAAAGCCTTCACTGCTCTTCTCGGTCAGGCCGGGAGAGTTGGGCAGGCTGATGAAAATCGGAATGTTTCCCATGCTTGTATCAGTGCCATTACTGCCACGGCTAGAAGTCATAGAAACCCCTTCTAGCACAAGTACTAAAATTTCTGCAGTGTCATCACAAATCACTTGTTCAATTTCAGATCTCCATATTGCTATTACACAAATATACATGCTCATTTACTATGTCTCTGCTTATTTAAAATAATGCTGTATAAATGTGGCACTTTCAAACAGCATCTTTTTAAAGAAGCATAGACACAGTAAATACGCATGTAGACCATGGGCGTACGGAGAAGGGGGCCCTGCAGCTCCAAGATCAGTTGTGAAAATTGTGTGATCTTTAGTCATTGGTCATCAGGATTTGTCTCACATGTCACAATATGAACCTCTTAACAGCAGTCCGCAGTGTCTGTCTCCAGGAAATGAGGTGTGGGGGAGGGCACTTGGAAGCACTAGGAGCACTGTACCCCCCCCCCCCCCAGCTCCCTGTGGAAAAAATCCTGGGAACACCCATGATGTAGACATATGGGTACTCCATTACATGTTGCTTGATGACGGCAAAGCCAAACATATTTGAGCAGCCATATAATATGTGCATACTCGTCAATTTGTTGACGTCAAACCTTTTTTTTTAACACCTGTGCCAAAAAGATGCACTACATACGGTTGCTCATGCTGTACTTGTAACAGTGACAGGGAAGTTGTTGCTACAGTTTTGATGCTTCACCTATTTGATGCATTTCACATGAGCCATCAGTGTACTCAAATATAATGTTAAACTATAAGCGCCATTCGAAGGCAGTGCCAAATAATCATGACATCACTGGGGAAAGGAATGTCCTGCAGAAGAGATATTTGCATGCTCACCATTTTGTCAGGGTTTTCGGGCAACTCTTTAAACTCTGAAAAGTACACCATACAGTACTGGTGCATTTCATTATCGACGTCAGCTGTAATGACTGCATATTCTGCAGATTGCGCCTACAAATAAATTTTTATAATCAGTAATGCTTCGCACGAATGCGTTCCGCATAACGTTAGCCGCAGACTTACCCGGTTAATAAAGAAGAACAAAACAACTAACGCCACTTTCATCATCCTACACCACTCATCCCGTAAGGTACACATTTGGCAGGACGAATCAGGATTCTCATCAAGCTCTGTGCGTGCGAGTCCGAGAACGGCAGCACATGCACCTTTCGTATTCCAATTTCTTCGTCCTCTTTCACTGGATCGTTCAACTTGGCTAATCAAACGGAATGTCGACGCTGACTTGACATGCGGATTTCCTAGGTTCCTCGAACTGATCTGTTTCTACCTTGTGTGTTATCCAACGTTCATAGGTGTTATCTACCTACAAGTCGCGAAGTGCAGCAGAGCTGCCACAATATTACTTTTAGCACTTTTAGTTTGCACAAAGGTGCTTTCGCAACAGCTGCAGAAGTACACAAGCACAGTTTACTATGGGGGCTGATTGGGGTATGATCGTATGATCACATGGTATCCCGATATCCTATCCAAATAATGCACAGACAAGGGGGCGCTAGCGCTATGGCGCTATAGCCGGAAGAGGAGTTTTGGTTTCGGTTTGTATCTGTCGTCAAGGTACACAGTGGTCAATACTGACACTACAACAACTCTTTTGGTGCAAAACCGTGCATTGGATGATGTACTATGACATATAAATAAATAGATAAATATTGGCGATGAGAATATTTTGGCGATATAAAAATAAATGGAGAAGTTAAAGTTTTGGATTCTGGGTTGGAGTGATGGAAGAGTCCCCTTCCATAAACGTCACAGCGTATTAGCTACAGGGCCACAGGGTATTAGACCAACGCCTTTTCTAGTTCACTGTAAGTCATCCCATATGTGGCAAGGGAAAAGGAGAAGATAAAGGCGGGAGGAAAGATTATGGTGGCACACAAGATTGGCCAACTGGGCCAATTTAGTCCATGCCGCCACTGTTTTCAGGTCAGTTTCAGAAGCGTGTCAAGCACTTTCAATAAAGAAAAGCACAATGAACCCAATGTCATGCTGTTGACATGAAATGATACACAGACGCGCCCACAACGGTAGCCATTCTCTGAGCGAATATATATCAAAAGCAAAATTATGAAACAAGTACGGTCTCCCTGATGACGCAACGAGGAGTAAGCTATAGCAATCGTTCAGCTGCTAAGAAAATGGTGGGAAAAATGTAACCATCTCGCAACGAGGTAGACGCCCGATGTGAAATGTAAAGGAACCGCGAGTCCGCAGGTTGTCCCTCAATGAGTTTGAAGGTCGCACAACACGGCAACCGCCCACCTTCCGCCTGCACCGTTGACATCCCCCACTCATCCTGAGGATGTCACTGTGGGACAGACAGGGCACCCTGGGAATATCCCCAAAGGATCCTCGATTTGTTAGAAAAGTGTTAGAACGAGACTCCAGAGATCATCCTAGGGACAACATCTGAGGACAAAAATGTGATAGTCTCAGGAGCACTATAGGATCATGTTCTTCTGCATGCAGCTATAGTGAATCTTCTTTCATTTCTCTCTTTTAGAAATGAGCAGACGTTTACAGTAGAAACCAACTCTCTTTTTTACAGTTTTTCAACCTCGGACTCCAGCTTGTCATTTTCAAATTCTCCTCTTCGATTGTTTTCGATGACGAAGAATGGGTGCCACGGTA
Source organism: Ornithodoros turicata (assembly GCF_037126465.1). Taxonomy (NCBI): domain Eukaryota; kingdom Metazoa; phylum Arthropoda; class Arachnida; order Ixodida; family Argasidae; genus Ornithodoros; species Ornithodoros turicata. The sequence goes on along the minus strand of NC_088202.1, from coordinate 82,559,480 downwards.
TAAAATGCAAAAATATAGAAGGTCCTGTGCTACTGCGTCTTAGGCAGTCTACTTTAAAAGAGATACGCGGCAGTGACATTTCTTTCGCAGATAAAACATATACTATATATTGCTTATCTTGGGAACTTCCGGGTGTGCGAGAGTCCTCGCATCTGAGTCAAAACGAAGGGTGAGGTACCTAATTTTAATTAAATTTCATATGTAGGCAATACTGCTGTGGCGAATTCCTTGGAGTATTTGGTTACAACCAAAGTAACGTCCGTGTTTCCTATTTAGCTGATTTCAAACATCCATCGAAAGTCAAGCACGCGCTGCAATATGCCATCACTTTTCTGTATCTTCCACGGAAATGCTCCGTGTAGCATCCCGTCAGGGACCTTGCTCGGATGTTAATGGCAGCAAGATCACAATGAAAGTCCCTGCAAGCTATATTTTATCGCACATTAAACCCAGTGCATGAAGTATTCATTGATATCATTCAATTTGTATTTGTAACCCAGTATTTTTGTATTTTCTTTTTGTAGTATGTTTCGTACTTTATACATGATCACTGCTGGTACGGTTGAATTTGCTTATTACAAACAAACCGGAACACTAAGTAATGGGTGGAGGCATTGAAATGCACAACGCTGTATTAAACTAATTTACTTTTCCTACATATGTCCTCCAGCTGACGGCCGCAGGACGTACGTAAATGACTATCACTGGAAGATCCCATGATGACACTCTCTGGATCTCCTCCGGATATCCCATCACGGACGAGGACGCGATGACACTTTGAGGACGTCCTGAGGATCGCGAGTGTACCGCGAACATTGTGCCCAAAATGTTTTCAAGACGTTCCATACCCAGTCCTTCCGTAGTGTGCGAGATGATGACAGCCTTGTCATTTACTGGCACCACGTTCTATGCATACTCTTTGAGAGAGAGAAAGAGGGAGAGCGAGAGTCCAGCTTATTATGAGACCGGGAAGGTTGGTAGTGTGGGCAATAAAAAATGGGGTTGGGTATTGCCCCTGGCGCTGAAACACCCCATTCAACATCTCAAAATAAAGTTGTTGTTGTTATTGTCAATCTTTTGCTGTGTTTGCCACATAAGGGCAAATTTTGGCGATATTTCGAGTTCGACACAATGACTGGTTCGCTACGCGTCGGTAAGCTGGCAACCATGTCAACTATCGCCACAGCGTCATCATCAGCGCGTCTGACTGTTGGGAAAAGTCACACGCTAACGGACAGCGTACACAGCATGAAAAACCATTTCGTGCTGTGACGATCATCTAGCATAACTGAAACATGCGGGCGCATTGAGCTGCAGGTGCACCTGCGGGTATGCGGATACCCGTTGGGATGTGCGGGTGCGGATGCGGGTCGTGGTTCCGCGGGTGCTGTGCGGTTGCGGGTACGAATTTTCATACCTGCGCTCATCTCTATTCATGTCCGCAGCTCCATGTCACGACGAAGCAAGACGTCGCTCTCCCTCGTTGGCTGTCTCGCTTGCAAGATATGGGATGGGCCAACCGAATCCTCGAATCCTGGGCAGGGATTCGAGATTCGGGAATCTGAATCCCAGAGCCCAAAACGGCGAATCGAATCCTTCGAATCCACGAACCACGTTTGTTTGTTTGTTTCTTTTTAAAATTGGCGCCTATTCGGAGTTCGCCGAAAGCCTGATTGGCCGGCAAGCCCCCGGTCCATTATTTTGAAACTTTCAGCTGCGTTTTCTTGTTTATTTACATTGCTCTGGACTGAAAGAGCTCAAGCAGGAGATTTTACATTACAAGTTTAAAAGTAACATGGTTTTGCTTTTGGTTATTTCTTATTTTTCTGGCAAGAATTCAGACTCCTGATTCAGATGTATTTCCTGTAGTCGATGAACAACATGTTAAACAAATTACATTTAGGAAAAAGTATACGGTTATGTTTTCCCCTGAAAGTGAACCTGTTATTTAATGAGTTTTTCATTAAACAAGAATACCAAATTCTGCTTCAAAACACTTTTCCGTAGAGGTGTTTCTTTCCCTGGCTTTTTAAACTCTTTTTAAAGAAAGGATTCGTAGTTCGCAGAACCTTCCTTGGATTCGGATTCGGATTCGGAAACTTCTGGATTCGTCTCATCTCTACAAGATATAATACAACGTAGCATTCCAATGCTCGCAGCTACCTCGTGATAACCTTGCCTATAGCAAACACGCCCTGTGCTATGCTTTACTAGGCCCTCCTCGTCTCACAGTCGCGTGATCTAAAACTATGTGGGGTGCCGGCAGGCAGCCGCCAGGGGGTTCTCAAGCGACCCTCCGCACGCAAAGCTGAAAACGGGAGAAGGCGAGAGGTCACGTTGCCATAAACACTTCTGCGCCCATGGTTTCCGTGGCGCCATCTATCGTCCGAGCTGAGTTTTCGACGCAGACCACAGGAATTTCCAAGGGGGCAGGCAGCCCAATAATGCTATCGATTTAAAAATTTAGACACAGGCATAGCGTGCTCAAACAGCTGATGTCACTACACACTCGCAATAGAAGCTGCACGTTTTATGTAAAAAAAAAAAGAACTGAAAGTAAGCTGAGGATACGTGACATAGCCAAGGTATATACGGTGGAACAACATATAGGGTGATTGCAAGGGCGTTCTTTCGTTATTATACAATGATGGGTTTTCGGGAGCCGTTGCGTGGCATACGGCGATCAGTAGGTCGCCGCGATCCTCACAGATCCTCAGAACATTTAAGAGAGTAAGTTGTATTGCATTTCCGCTCAGAGAGTTTCCGGGAACCGATTGAGCGCACACCTTACGATCGGTTGGGAGAAGTGGCGTAGCTATAGAAAAATATTTTGGGAGGGGTTCTAAGGGGATTTTACATGAGGGAGTATGACTTCCTCTGGTCTCCCTCTCCCAAATACACTAGGGTCGGGAACCTTTGCAATCCTAAGGGCCACATTTCACCCTCCTCCCCCCTCGTCGATATTTTTTCCGGGAGCCGCTGAACATATTTGAAACAATTTCAAAGAAAGTCTAATTGGCCTGCCGCAAATTTAATCGGTCGAACAAGCTGAAAATTCCTTTATTACTTTTTAAGTGTAATGTACTAAAAGCACGCATTTTCCGTGGCTTGTTACATTCACAAAGTTATGGTAACTCAACTTGGCACTGAACTGGTAGCTAACCTTATTAAGAGCGCGAAAAGCAAAACAAGAGCGCGCGCTTTTGCCTGAGGAATTCGCTTGCCGTGCCGTGCCCTCTGCCAAGCCAGCCCAGTCTTGGATGACCTCTTCCAGAGCTCTCCTGAAGCCGATAACCAACAACACCTAAGCACTGGATTTTTTATTTATTTATTTATTTTATTTTTTTTGTGCGCCTGGTCTGCGCTGGGACGCAACAGCAGCGCAACTGGGCCACGGGTTCCCGACCCCTGCCCTGTATACCTACGGTACGATTTCTTGGGGGTTGGGGGTGCAGGTTGAATCACCCCCGACTACGCCACTGGTTGGAAGAGTGGGAAACTACGGACATGATGGCGTGCATACGTATTGCTGGAATGTCCGACATGCGGGAAGCGACGTGTAGCGTTTGTACAATGCCACAAAATGGATATTAGCAAAATTGAAACGGGCGTTTTGTGCGCATTATTCATACGATACCATCCAATCATGTATTCCTGCTGGAACTTAACCACTACACTAAGAATACGACAGCGCCCTCACCCAAACACAGGTCGAACAGTGCTGCTCTTTAATAGCATTCTATTATGATCTTCCGTTATAGTTAGCTTTACGGTGTGTTGCACCCGCATAATGGTACAAACATATGCATGCAACAACTGTATTTCACTGATTCAAACGAGGCTATCGGGACTATAGCTGTTTTTCCTGTCCGAAGCAAAAGACCCAATGATGTCCTTAAGTGGTTTCGACGATAAGCAGTTCATCGTTTCGTTCGCGCTCCACACTACCTTCGATGAGAGGTTCGTGTGCGGTTCTCCGCTTGACAGTGCTCTCCTTAATAACTACAAGTGCCTCTCCTCGGTCCCCTGACGGGGAGAAGCTTCTTTCAGTTCGATGCCTTTCCTGGCTCTCACGCAGGCCAATGTCTTGCATCTTTTCTTCGTCCCCTAGAAATAATCTGTCGTAATCCGGTATCGATTTTTTGTGGCCGCGTAGCATTGGTTGATAAGCTTCGTCATCTTCGTGCAGCGGTATGACGCTGGCAGTATAAACTGCCTTCTGTTCGCCGTGTGGTATTCTATTCCAACGTTGATTTCCCCACTGCGGGGGTGGCGGTGGCGGAACTGGATGCATGGCATACATTGGAGCTTCGTATGCGGGATTTGCGTACTGGGGTCTCATATTTTGTGCCTGGTGGAAGGCTGGTATTTGGCGCGGGTCCCCAACGAACTGAGGTTGCTTCGGGTATCTATCCTTTGGCCCGCTCGATTTGCGCTTCGGAGATTTGCGGTCGTCTGGCTCACTGCCCGGTGGGGTATCGCTGTTGCTTCCGCTAACGTCGGACGGCTGTAAAGATATCACATCTATAGACAAAAGTGAGCAACATGGGGGAGGCACAGAACCTGCTGCTCAAGGTGTCATTCACTCAGTGTCGTTGAATGATATATAATATATAGTTCTTCAAAGGGTACATTCACGGGGTACATTCATAGGGTACATTCATAAGGAAAGGACCTGCATGCCCAGTGGGTATAATTGATAGCTTAGTGCAGTGCTTCCCAGACTCTGCTACCCTGCGACCCATCAAAATATAAAATATGGCGTCGCGACCCCCCCCCCCCCCCCCACGTCATTTTGCGATGCTACAAGCTTTTCGATTTCAGTGCATGAACCGCAACACATAATATTGACGCTGGAATCTTGCTTGACACTGAAGTCAGGGTGAATTAGCTTGACTAGCAACCATGGCAAATAGAAACAAAAACGCCTACGAGCAGGAATGTCTGTACTTTGTTTTCCCTGCTGGACAGTGTTATACAGGGTGTCCCAGAAAACGTGTCATTGAATTATAATAAAAAAACTACACCACCTAGAGACATGCGGTCAACGGCATTTGTTCTTACTGGGTTTTTGCCACTTCCTGATGTGAATGTTGTGTAACGTAAGTTTAATTATGTAAATTTTTGCGAGCTTACGTCGGAAAGCTTACGCCAAGTAAGCTTACGCCAGCTTACGCCAAGTAAAGGTCACTTTTTTACCCCACTAATGTGAAGAGCGTGTCTAGTTTACTCAAATTAATGGTAATTGACAGGGATATTCAGGAGCTATCCCATCGGAAAAAATAGCCGAACATCATGCTCTACGGAGCTCCCAAAGATAGCGCACGATGAATTTTTCAGCGCAATCTTTGTCAGGCCGACGAAAGGAGGTGGGAAACCCAGCCCACCCCGGCATCGCAGAAACAGATAACGCAGGCATGGCTTATCGCGTCCGACTTTCGCTGGGATAATGCTTTCCCTCTCCCAATTTTAGGAACTGTTACTTTTTCTACTATCACTCTGTGGGCTGGCTTTGGAACCTCCTTTCGTCGGACTGAGAGCGATTGCGCTCAAAAAGTCATCGCGCGTTATGGTCCAATGGTCCAAGCATCATGTTCGGCAATTTTTTCCGATACGATAGCTCCTCAATATTCCTGTCAATTATCATTAATTTGAGTAAATTCGGCACGCTCTTCACATTGGTGGGGTAAAAAAGTGACCTTTACTTGGCAAATTTCCGAGTTCAGTTCGCAAAAATTTACATAATTAGACTTTAGTTACGTGACATGCACATCAGGAGGTGGCAAAAACCTAGGAAGAACAAATGCCGTTGACCGCATGATTCTATGTGGCGTAGTTTTTTTTATTAAAATTCAATGACACGTTTTCTGGGACACCCTGTATATTTTCAACAAGCTGGACTGTGTATTATTTTACGCTCTTGATCTCATACTTCGGAGAGCAGAGGGGCTAAAAAAAGCTTCAGGAGCGATGCGCCAAGTGCGTTGAGCGAGGTGAATATGTCGAATTGCAATAACGGTTTATGGCTCTATAGGCCGCGTTCTTCCTTGTCGGGCCGAGAACTTTTCAGCTCCACCTCGTAATTTGGAATTACCGAGAAAAAGAGATTTGAATTTTCGCGACAGTAGCGCTCGGAAACCCGGAAACACTGTGCAATGCAGCCACGCGGGTAGGCTGCGCGGTTACGGCCACGGCTACAGCTGAAATTGCATGTCATCCGATCCGATGTGCATGGACGGAAAGCTCTGTATGCAGACTTTCGCAAAATTTGCGCACTGCAACCATGGAACTGGAACAAAGCACTGCTGAACGTCCACATCTCTGAATGCCAGTTTGTTTTTGTTGCTCGTTGAACATAACGCGCTCAATCTGACCAACACCGAAGCAATTGGTCTGTCGCTGTGATGAACGATGGACTCATGGTGACGTACGCTAGGTTCACTGGCGTTTTACATTAAATAATCAATTCGTACCATGTACAGGTGCAAACAGATAGCGTTTTTGTACCGCCACTCACTCTAGGAGCGGCCGAGAGCTTACCCACCCGGCTAGATCAGAAAGTCTGGCCGGACCTGGCCGTTGCTGGACAACGCCGACATCGGCTTCTGTTAATGGCTATCTACGCCCACAGGGTAATATGGCGACACCCGCGAGTTTCGAATTGGAACTAGTAAGTTGAATTGAATGAATTGAAATAAGCTACGACATGCAGTAAAGAAAGAGCATTTCTGGTACAGTTTCGTATCTTACGAAATATTGCACTGGCTTCAAAGCATACCTGGGTAAATTACTTCTAAAATTTAATTAAATTACATTACTCACTACTGCAATTGAAATGTAATGAAATTGCATTACAATTACTACGAAAAAGTAATGACATTACAAAGTCATTACTGCGAGCTTAATCGTAACGATATTGAGGAAGTGGAAATTCATTGTCAGATGACACTATGTTGTAACAACAAGATATATTTTATTCTGTGTGTCCCAAGGATTGGCTCTCTCTCTTATTGCAAAAAGCTCTTGTTGCAGCGTAGAAGTAACTGACTTTCGAAGTGGCCGTCGGTTAGGCTGCTCCTCTGGGAAATGTATGCTGACTGCTTGTACTCTTCTATTTGTCTCTTCTACATGTCAGGCTAGTGTGCCACATACGACGTATCGTTCCACAATGTAGAGACGAAGATGACACGATGTATCACGACAACAAGGATATTGTCCGGAGGATGGGGCCCGCAAACAATGATTGTCCAAGGCCACAAACCGTTGACGTGATGAACGTTTGTTTGTGGGTGCCCTAACTAAGGCAACCGGCTCGTCGAAGGGAACTGACCTTCCACGTGCCGATTGAGTGCGTCACCGTTTATAGTGGGCGTTGGAATTCTTTTAACTGGCCAGTCGGCAATTCTCTTTCTGCTTTCCGCGTCACAGCCGCCGTTCGGTGTCCGCGATTGGGCCGATTGTGTGATGTGGTTTTTCCTTCTAAGAACGCGCCGTCCATGTTGGGTATCCTCCATCCAAAGAAGGTCTCCTCGGTTGCGAGCTGACTCGACTGCACGCTGTTCTCCGGCGGAGAAGGGGGAGATTGGCGTCCCATTGCTAGGCGACGCAACCGCGCCGGACCCAAGATGGCGGTCTCGCACGCCGGCGTAGCTCAGTGTCGCTACTCTGCTCCACATTTAGTGACTCTATTTCTGCCAAGTGCCAACACAGAACACACACTCGATCCTTTTATAAAAAGTAATAAGTAATGTCATTAAAATTACTGCCCAAATGTAATTAAATTACATTACAAATTACATAATGTCAAAAGTAATGCATAACAATTACAAATTACCAGAAAAAGTAATTCATTACTGTAATCTCATTACAGTAATGACTTTACTGCCCAGATATGCTTCAAAGTACACTGGCTGGGTAAACGCGCACGGACGTGCGCGTACTCCAGCGTACTCTCTCCGCGCAAGCGTTGGAAAACTGGGTTTTCCGAGGTCACATGCATGCCGAGCAGATGCCCGCCGAGAAATCGTCGCGAAAACGCGCCATGCTTTCGCCTTCAGCGTCAGTGCCATCAACACGGTATTTTCTTTTCCCGTCTTGCAACTCGTTGCCTAATGGGTTACCCACAGCGTACTAAAACAACAGGCGTGCTGTACTGACCGTGTGCCCATGCCACAGTTCACCGAGATGACCTCTGTACCATGCCAAGCACAGGATAGGAACTACTGTAGCGGGCACCAAGTAGAGCAATGCAGGTTGTGCCATCTTCATGATGTAAAGACCACCGAACGTTGCTACCAGGCCCATGCCATAAGCTAGAATTGAATCAGCACTTACAGCACGCACTGACAAAGAGCATAATGCCTGTTTGTTAACCAATTCAAAGTGTAGTAATCTTGAACCACTCACAGAATATGGAAATTGCGTAGTAGCAATACCCTTGAGCGAAAATTAGGTCAAATCCATGGCAGTAGGAAACCAGGAGACCTATAGAAGCGAACTATTGTTATAAGCAACATAATGCAAGGTTCTGTAAAAGTTTAGGAAACGTCGATGTAAAGCGGCGTAAAAGTTGAAAATAAGTCATCAGCGAATGCAGATCATCCTCTTCTGCAGATGATGGACGAGAAAGTACGTCTGAAAGGAAGGGTATGGTTCCAACTCACCAGGTACAAGCATGTCTCCGTATCCAAGAAGAGAAAACTTTCCAAGACACACAGAGATGGCCTGGTTGTTAAGGTGAGGTACCTTCAGAACAACTGGTAGCTTCTCCGGAGATCCAGACCCTTTGGCCACTTCTACCATGATGCTTTCGCCTTTCTATCAGCAAGAAGATGTAAGACATGACCACCATGTTGGGGCGACACACCTGGTACGTTCTGTATTGTATCTACGTACGAAACATGTCCTACCACCGTAAGGTAAGGAGTAACGAAGACGAAGAAAATGTCATAGAAGAACAGCATTGTCAGCAGAACAGTTATGATCTGCAAGATAAAGACGTGATTTGTTTAATTCTCACCAGATTTCTAGGGCGAGGTAACTTGGGGCAAAGACGCAAAGTACGAACAGAAATGGAAATGCAAAACGCAGGACAGTATAATAAAACATTGTAAGGAGCAATGCAATGTGGTACGCACATGCTGAACAACTATGCCTTACCGTATGTTACAAAACCGAATCACATCCTGAGTTTTCTCGGCATGCTACGCTCTGCTCCATTTAAGCTTGCAAAAAAAGTTACTGTTCACCATCGCTCATCTGGTCTCATGTTCGTTCTATTTTTGCTCTGTACAGAGCTAGAGATTTGCCCTTGATTAAATTTCGTCCTTGACTGATCTCATCTTCAAGCGCATTTTAAAGTGCCACTAAGGATTCAAAAACGATATTGGTTTTATTTCGTATCAGCCTTGCCCTGAGACTCAGTACGCAAAAGTTAAATGCCATCGGTGAATATTATGCCCTCCCACGAATTTTCGAAATAACCGGGAACAGTGAATAGTTTCAGATTCTATAAGAGTAGGTGACGTCACCGGGAGCTCTGGCGTCTGTCTCCTAGCAACGGCGCACGTCTCCGCTCTCCGTCCCGTGTTGGAAGAGCTCCAGCAGCTCTGGTGTGGAGCCAGAAATCGACTTTCGTGAAAAGATTGTTGCCAGACGGGTTGGTAGATTGGGCCACCCGATGACGTCATACTGCTCAAAGCTAGAAATTAATTTCGCTGCTTCCGTGTCATACAGGGAGAACGGTGCAAGGTATGTTGATTGCACTGACATAAATTCGGAAGGATTTCGAATACACGAGATTTAATTTATAGTGGCAAGGACCGTATGACTGTCCATCCTTAGCTGTACTCCCAATCCCATTCGCATATTTTACAGTGTTCCTATTTTCCCCTTGGGAAACGCAAGATGGAGACAGACGACATGTTTATTACACGTGCATACCATGAAGCTGGGCAGACGGAGTGTTTTCAGCATGTTGATGCTAAAGGCGACACCAAGCATATCCTGAAGGACCCAAGCGAGAGGATGGTGTCGAAACACGACCCACGTTCCCGAAACTAAAACTGCAAACGCAATGAGCACTCCTTGTCTTACTTCCAGCGGTCCGTAGAAGCATGGACAAATGCCATTTGGGAGTCTGAAAAATAAACGTCACATGAAAGTTATTCATGAATTGTCAGACGCGCAATCACTTTCTGCTGTCGATGTCCGATGCTTGCAATACATAATCCGCACAGTGAAGAAAAAAAAGTAAAAAGTCTCATTCAGGAGATCAGAAACCGTCGCAAGATTCCATGCTCAAGGTCTTCAAGGATGTCTTTCTTGTGGTGCAGAGAAATTCTGGCACCAACCAGAATCCTTAATTTTATAGCCTCGTAAAAAGTAGATGGAAAATATCTTTCCCCTTGCAAGAAACGCACAAATTCCCGGAATGAAGCGCGGTAACAAACACTACCAGAAGCAGTTCCATGTGAGAACACACGTCTCATATCATGAGAGACTTTGCAGCCCTATGATTGAGATATTCTACCCATTTCTTAAAATCAGTTTTTAATGTTTTCAACCGTTGCTGTATTGCCGGTGCGTTACCTACCAATAAAGAATGTGCACCCCCGGTACTTGGACTGTTTTAGTTATAATTGGAAGTCGATTTACACCTAAGGTCAGTCCGGTTATACTTGTGGGGCTATACATGCTGCACGTGCCGCAGGTAAGACAGCGGATGGTCTCGACCTCCTGGTGTTCTTTAACGTGCGCTAGAAATCTCCGACATACGGCTCCGGAAGCACTGTTTATCTCCCCCACATGGCTATACCGTCCTCGGCCGGGATCCTCGCGGGATTCTTGATACTCACGGTGAGGTGCCAATAGGTATCATGTAAATCACTGGTTCCAAGACTCCGATGACAGAGACCACTGACGCGAGTGCGAACATGACGATAATGAAGTACACTGAAAGAAAAAAAATTACGATACGTCATATGATCCGGATGATATGGATGACAAGACGCTTACCAAGATACTGGAAGAAGAAGTACAGCATCATAAGCATTCCTCCCATGGTAATGACAAACAGCACAATGGATCCAGGGGTCACATCCATTGCACTCTCTTCCTCGTCTGGCTTATCCTGTCGTTCGTTTGCGGGTGGTGGTGGTGCTTCTTTGGAGGCGACTACTACTGGTACCATGTGAGCGGGATTTGTACACTTGCCAATTTCGTGCTGGTAACTATATAGACAGAAATATTTACTGTGTAGAATGCACTGTCGTCGGCGTAGCACATCAACGTTTAAATGTGTTCGTACGGAATATTGGTCGATTTTGCGACGATTTGCGCGTGAAATTAGTTCACGTAAAATGCCGAACAACGGAGAAGGAAGAACTAGAACGGCATTCGTTGATTTTGGAGAAGTTATAGATAGACGAAAGGTTATCCAACAAGAATGCAATATATATATATGTATATATATATATATATATATATACATACAGGGTGTCCCAGAAAACGTGTCATTGAATTATAATAAAAAAACTACGCCACCTAGAATCATGCGGACAACAGCATTTGTTCTTATTAGGTTTTTCCCACCTCCTAATGTGAATGTCATGTACTCCAAGTTTAATTATGTAAATATTTGCGAACTGAACTGGGAAATTTGCCAAGTAAAGGTCACTTTTTTACCCCATTAATATGAAAAGCGTGCCGAATTTACTCAAATTCATGATAATTCACAGTGATAATCACAAGCTATCCCATTGGAAAAAATAGCCGAATATCATGCTTCTCGGAACACCGGACCATAGCGCGCGATTACTTTTTGAGCGCAATCGCTCTCAGTGCGACGAAAGGAGGTTCCGAAGCCAGCCCACAGAGTGATAGTAGAAAAAGTAACAGTTCCTAAAAATGGGAGAGGGAAAGCATTATCCCAGCGAAAGTTGGACGTGATAAGCCGTGCCTGTTTTATCTCTTTCTGCAATGTCGGGGAGGGCTGGGTTTCCAAACTCCTTTCGTCGGACTGACAAAAATTGCGCTGAAAAATTCATCGTGCGCTATTCTGTGCGACCTCCGTAGAGCATGATGTTCGGCTATTTTTTCCGATGGGATAGCTCTTGAACATCCCTGTCAGTTATCATTAATCTGACTAAATTAGACACGCTCTTCACATTGGTGGGGTAAAAAAGTGACCTTTACTAGGCAAATTCCCGACTTAAGCTCGAAAAAATTTACATAATTAAACTTACGTTACACGACATTCACATGAGGAGGTGGCAAAAACCCAGTAAGAACAAATGCCATTGACCGCATGACTCTAGGTGGTGTAGTTTTTTATTATAATTCAATGACACGTTTTCTGGGACACCCTGTATATATATATATATATATATATATATATATACAGGGTGTGTGCAGAAAAACATGACCCGCATTTAGGCACATAACTTGTTGCCTACCTAACTAACGAACTTCCGGTGGCGCACGATGGCGCATTTATGCGTGCGAAATCTGTAGAAAAATTGTGGAAGCCATACCCAGCTTAAAAAATAAACGGATTAACGAAAACGTCGGCTTCCGTGCATCAGAATAGGGCAACATGGTGGACAACAGGGCGTATGTGAAAGGGCAACATGATGCACGTAGGAGAGTTGTGTTCAAGTACCGCTTGGGGAGCTATCGGTGCATAAATCGAAACGATGTCCCACATGGATGCTCATCGGCAGTACCCCTAGCGGTGCCTGCACATAACTCTCATGAGACGGAAATGCACTACAATGCACTGTCATGACCGCCCTATTCTAATGCATGGAAGCCCATGTTTTCCCGCTCTGTTTATTTTTTTACACTGAGTATGGCTTCCAGGATTTTTTTGTAGCTTTCGCACGCATAAATACGCCGTCGTGCGCCACCGGAAGTTCCTCGGCTAAGTAGACAACGAGTTACATGTAAAAATGCGGGTCATGTTTTTCTGCACACACCCTGTATATATATATTTCTTTTGTTTCTGTCGCTTTCACAGCTGCTTTGGAAATACAGATGACTCTTGGTAATATTCAGTATGAGGAAAGTGATTCTGTGTTTAAGGAGCAGTAAACTTGCAATCCATTTTTTTTTTGGCTGCGGCGTCAGTAAGGACAAGCGAATAACATAAGCTCTTGCCAACACTCTTAAAAATGAACTTCACCACATAGCACGCTCCTAGCCAACCATCATCCCGAATGACAACGTTCTCGCCCTCGATTTGTTGAAAACGGGAGGAGGAGCCTATTTTGTGCCGTGCATAATGGCCACAAAATAGGCTCCTCCTCCCGTTTTCAACAAATCGGGCGAGAACGTTGTCATTCGGGATGATGGTTGGCTAGGAGCGTGCTATGTGGTGAAGTTCATTTTTAAGAGTGAAGGAACGACGAGCGCAGCTGACTTGTAGCGCGACAGTGAGGCCTCCGATCTGACTACCCCCAAAAGACCATCCACACCCTCAAAAGCGAGTAAGTGAATAAGGGAAGTCGACGTCACTCTGTGGCGTCCGCAATCTCGTCGGGAGGGCCGATTAGGTAACTACTAACTAGTGACGTAGCAGGACCGGTAGCATAAGCGTCGTAGCAGTAGGAGTAGCACACGAATTTTCGGTGGCCAGTGAGGGCTTATGGCTGCTCCCCATACAGATCATCTGACCTCACGCGAGGAGAACGGGCCGTGCCGCTGGCTGCTTTCTTCAAGCCCTTTTGTAGGTGTTATTGCGCAGTGACGATACACCGCACAGCGAAGACGTTGCGCATGGTGGCTTCTGATAGATTGCTAGACGAATGAAGCAAGGTTTCGAGACATGTGAAATGTCACTTCCTTGACGTAATCAGCGTATCTCTGCGTTTGTACACTCTTAAAAATGAACTTCACCACATAGCACGCTCCTAGCCAACCATCATCCCGAATGACAACGTTCTCGCCTTAGATTTGTTGAAAACGGGAGGAGGAGCCTATTTTGTGCCGTGTATAATGGGCACAAAATAGGCTCCTCCTCCCGTTTTCAACAAATCAGGGGCGAGAACGTTGTCATTGGGGATGATGATTGGCTGGGAGCGTGCTATGTGGTGAAGTTCATTTCTAAGAGTGTAGTGAAGGCCAGGGGACGAACGAGCGAACTTACAGCACTTGAAAAGACTCTTTCAGAAAAGAGTCTTGTCCTGTGTTGTACGTTTGTTTGTCCGCATGGTGGTCTTCAGGGATCAGGTCCCCAAACTGAGGGATATGCTGCCTACGTCGAGTTTACACCAGCTCTCCTGCAAGTCATTTTATTGTCCACGTCACTTCCTTGTTCCTTTGAGATGCCCGACTACTAGGAAAGTGCGGTACGGTATGACCAATGTGACCCGTGGCTGTGAGAACATGCACTTTGAAGAGCAACTACATTTCATCTGGTACAGGCGACCGATCGTGTAACTAGTGCGTCTATATTCCATAATTCACATAAAAATTGACAACAGGTATTACTCACAGTTCGAGTTTGACAATTCCCGACCAGTAGGACCCGACAGCTACGGTAAAGACAGCCAGACACCAGATGATGACCAGGCTGAGGTCGAATTCCAGACCTTCCTGTGTAGACATCTTGGCCATAGTATTGCTATTTGGCTTGATGAGCGCCTGTTACAAACGTGAGTGCATCTCATGCAAGCTTCATCATATGCACCTATTCGACATTGCTTTATGCGAAGAGGCAACAGCTTTTCAATACGTTTTAAAACGTCAGGTGCTGACGATTACATGTATAGGCACAGTGTTCCGAATTACAATTAAGTATCTGCATGAAGGACCTGACCTTCCGCTGCTTTTCTGTAGTAGTTTTTTGGCTTTACTTTCAGCATAGATAAGACTAGAACTCGTTTGCACGAACGCTAAGAAAATTATTCTCCAGTCAGTGTCCTCAACAGCTCTACCAGTGCCCTACGAACAAGCAGCGTCGAGAACAGTAACGTGCCCGAAACACTACAGAAATCATACTGCAGTCTTCGTCAAGACACTACAACATATGACTGAGTGGAGCATAGCTTGTTTGCATGCGTTAGTTTTCTTATTTTCCTTTTAATTCGTCATCAGATCAGCGTAGCCTTCTCTCGAGCCTCGACGCAGAGACACTGCCACAAATGTGAGTTGTTTATCCAAGTCAAATGAGGGCGAAAATGTTATAGCTACAAATAACAAAGGTTTTTATGCAATTGGATTAACAGTGCGTACGCCAATTATTTTTGGAAGGAGGAGAACATGGCTTGTTATGTTCTTGAGTTTCAGTCTAAAACCTGATTTCAGTAAAGTTCTTTTGGATTAGAATTTTGTGCTCGATGTTGAAACGTTATGTGTAGCTTGATTTGCGACTGTCTTCATAACTAGAATTCACGACATACCACCAAGGCTTCGACGGAAGTTTCCGAGATGAATCCTACAATCATGTTAGAACCTTGTATCGTTGACGTGTCAAACTCGAGATTGGCCTGCAGAGAAAGTGGAAATGTAAAGAAGAAGAAATAAAAAAGAAACTGCTGATATTTATACTTCGTAAATAGTTATGAACTGTAATAGACAAATCCTTTATTCTGAAATATCTATAAACAAGCTCAAAAAATGATTTCGCAACTGAATGCCCCGGGACAACAGCAACAAGAAAAGGCTTTACAGAGCTTACTGATTTTTCTATTCTCAGTTAGTACAACTGACCATTGTCTCATTGTCTAATTATTTCAAGCGACAATTGGCTCATTACAATTCACCTTTGTCACACGCATCACCATGCTCAGCAGAGCTCTCACTACTCGCGAGTGCATTCTTGTGCCACGGCCACTTGCGCCCGTCGCTTCGCGCGTCGCGTCGTTTCGGAGCGAAGCGACACGCGCACGTGGCCGTGCTTGTGCATATGTGTTATGTGCATACTGCACATACGGAATATGCTTTACTGCAAGGCAACTTTGTATTCACATATGAAGTAGATGGGTAAATTCTATTTCGTAAACAAAGCAACGTGCTCTTAAAGTCATCACGGAAGACAGTAGATATTCTCTGCTAGCATCATTGAAGTAATCATCACAGAAAGTGTAAAAGTGCGATGTCTCAAAATAATACAGTCAACTCTCGATTTATGAATGGCTACAATTTGTCACAAAAAGGGGATTCACAAACCGAGTTTTTCGAATGAGCGAAATCGCTTGAATGTGCTAGGAGGACAGGAAAGGCGCTGCAAAATGCACTCTTAAAAATGAACTTCACCGCATAGCACGCTCCTAGCCAACAGTCATCTGGAATGATATCGTTATCTGCCCTGATTTGTTGAAAACGGGAGGCGTACGGCTTTTTGTGACACTTATGCTGCTCATAATTGTCACAAAAAAGGTGTACGCCTCCCGTTTTCAACAAATCAGGGCAGATAACGATATCATTCGAGATGATGGTTGGTATGGAGCGTGCTATGCGGTGAAGTTCATTTTTAAGAGTGTGGGAGGTGTCAAACATCGCATTCATAATAATGTTAAGTGAATAGTTATCTCCCTCCGAGTAGCATGTGGGAGCCACACTCTTAAAAATGAACTTCACCCCATAGCACGCTCCTAGCCAACCATCACCCCGAATGACAACGTTCTCGCCCTAGATTTGTTGAAAACGGGAGGAGGAGCCTATTTTGTGCCCATTATGCACGGCACAAAATAGGCTCCTCCTCCCGTTTTCAACAAATCAGGGGCGAGAACGTTGTCATTCGGGATGGTGGTTGGCTAGGAGCGTGCTATGTGGTGAAGTTCATTTTTAAGAGTGCACGATATGGTTTCATACAGATCTAAAACTAAAATTAGGCTGATTTCATCTGTGAAACTCTTTGCTTAGCCCGTTCACAAATCGGCGCGAAAAATGCTAGGGTTTTCCAATTCCTAAAAATTGCGTTCACTGTTCGGGAACCGAGAGTCCATAAGAACGAGGGAAAATAATATCTCGTTCCAGGAGGCATTGTTCACAAATCGACAGTTGACTGCATACCCTATTTTGGTTTCGTTTCTTCTGTTAGGGTTAACGATGTGGAACGCATGACTAAGCGCTGCTCTGAAGCAATAGACTTCCAAGAATTCGTGACGGGTAAAAAGTAAGCAGAAATGGATACGCACTACTTTCGCTCGTGGTGTTGAAATGAGTATTCCAGCTGGATGTTCAGCTTTGAAGTTGCTCACAACGGTGTCGTACGTGCAGTTGCTTCCTTGCCGTACTAGCAACAGTTTGCCGCTCAGATTGACAGAGGACGTCCTTTTACATGCATCATTAGCTGTAACGTTAACTAGTGGTATATAGTCCTGGAAAAAGAACAGACAACAAACGCTGTGTGTGCAGAGTGATCTCACTAACTGGTCCATGCTCAATATCTACGAGATTGGTCGACTAACAGCTAAACAGATTCAATCACGTAAACTCCATCTATTCGGTAGCCTGCGTCCTCAGTACTTTCACGTCACAATTTTTGTTTCAATTGCACTTGTTTTTAGAACAGTAAGTTTGAAGATTACGGGCAACACTGTGTCCAAGTGGTCACCAACTCCGTATTGCTCGTACGGAGGCATAAACATTGCATGCGGACACCATTCGGGCTAAAACGAAATATGCTGGCTACGGGTGCATTCCAATGCTTGTTATATTTTACTAAACAGCTAGGTCGGTGTCGCGGGAGGGCGGATTTCGAATGCACTTTGCGCCACGTCCGCCATGTGTCGGACGACGCAGGAAATTAATGTGCCCCGCAGCAGTTGATCATGTAACTCTGGCCTACACCGCAAACTCGCCAGATGTGGAAGCCACGATGTCGTCGACAGGCGTTACAATTTTCGAGGATGCTGTCAACGTATCTGCATAGCTACTCTACATCGGCGCAGTCTGGGCGAGAAGTATGGAGGAAAGAATAACGAGTCTCAACGGCACTCATGCGACGGGTGGAGTCATGACGGCACTTCCGGATAGACCGCCAAGAGGCTGTCTAGCCCTGGCATTAGAGTACACCCTACGTGTCAACCACGCAACTATGAAGTGCAGCAAATCAATGGGAAACATAGATCACTGCTGCTTGACGAATTGGCATTATTTCCCACCAGACGTCACACCAAGTCGTTCTGCTGCAGCTTTGCTAGTAAATTGAAAAGGTATTCCCCGACTTAGAGCCCTGCACGGGCCCGGGCCCGACCCGGCCCGCGGGCCGAGCCGGGCTTGTTATTGGCTGTGTGCTCCGGGCCGGGCCGGGCCGAGCCCGGGCCGTTAAAATACGCCACCACCGCGGGTCGGGCAGACAAATATGTTTCCGAGAGACAGGCCCAGCCGGGCCACGCAGCTAATTCCGCACAATGGAGATGCATTAGTTCATATCATCATGCGCTTGCGTCATTCCTGCGCATATTTTGCAAAGACAAGCAAGGGATACTGCACTAGGCATATGATTCGACCCTCTAGAACATTCTGAAAGCCACTTTACACTGCTCCTCACTCCTCACGTATTTCACAATCACTTGGTGAGAGGGGTATGGACTGGGAGAAGGAGTTTGTCGACAGCATCCTCTACCTCCGCAAAATCTTGAGAGTGCAACGATAACGCCCATGTCCGCGTACGTTCTGGATTTAATTTGGTCTGGTGCGGTTGTGGTGTTAAACCGCCGTCACTTGTATGTTTGTCTTCTCTCCTTATAAATTTACTGATAAATTTGTTTGATAATCGCCAGAAACGCGTACGTCGCGGCTGGAAATACTATGCCGGGATCTACTCGCCGGGTCACCGGTCCGGGCTCTATTTGCTTAGATTCCGGGCCGGGCCGTGCTCTAGTCACTGGGTCACCGGGCCGGGCCGGGCCGCATAAAAATATGAAGGTCCGGGCCCGGGTCGGGCCGGGCCATTTTTCGATGCGCCCGGGCCGGGTCGGGCCCGGAAAAGTCGGCCCGTGCAGGGATCTAAATCCCTATCACATGTATGAGTTGTTGCGTTGGGGTCACGAGCAACAAGCTGTACGTCGTTAGCCCCAACTTTTTGTCTGGTCTGCTGCTTTACGGTTCCTTTAACAAAGCACTCTGGAGACAGGACATCGCTGCATAACATGCGTCAGGCCTACCAGCGACCAGAATAATGTCGTTCTGCGTACTGCTTGTTGAAAACGTGAGACGAACGCCTCTTCTGTAACACTTTACCACGGGGAAAACTCCGTCATGAAACTCCGGCGGAATACAATGGAGCGACTTGCTTAGGGTCCGGAGGTGTCGCGCGGGGGCGCTAGTGTTGATCGGGGGGCGCCGTCCTCTGTTAGCAGACGACAGAGCCATAGTCACGTGCTCAGTCGGCAACTGGAATGTGAATCCGACAGCATCGACAGTTCCTTTTCCTCTTCCTTGATTCGTAATTGCGTACCAGCATGCGTAAGACATGCTGTGTAACTGGTTGCGACGCAGGGAAACGGATTTTTCATTTTCCACCGGACCCCTTTGATAGAGAACAGTGGAAACAGGCAATTCCACTAGTGGAGATAGAAAGCTTCAAGTTCGACTCCCCGAACACGAGGGTGTGCGTTCTGCATTTCGACGCCACGTACATAATTTGCTGTTACACGTACAAAAGCAATCAGTCAGCTGTGTTGCGATTATCCAAAATACCCTGACTGATCCAAGATCACCCGCCCTAGTGTGGTGTTCCGGTATTAATCTTCGGGTACAGCAGGCTAGGAAATTGTTGGGGGGCGGGAGCACAAGCCAACAGAGATTATACAGTTTTGGGCATTCCTTGCTGCATTTTTAAAATGCAACATAAAAACGACAATAAAAAAGGATGAAGCAGAATAGAATTCTTCATTTTTACACGACTGTAATCTGGAGCAACGTAATCCATATGTGACAAATTAAGCAAACGCAAAATGTAAAAATGAAAAGTATGTATTTTTCAGACTGTCACTTCATTTCACCATGTAATCCAATCACACATTGTGATATAGAATGATTGTTAATTGCCAGAGAAGGAAACAATATAAAAAAAAACACTGCAACCATGCATTGAGAGAACTGAAGTGACAATTGACCAAGCCATCGTGCTGCCGGTTGCAATGTCATAATGTGTGCGTGTCTTTGCATAGAAGCATCGATACTTTTTAAACATTTCGCGTCTCTCAACAACCAATTTTCTTCATCAAATAAGCTTTTCTGGTAAAGTGTCAGATTGGGACTGTCGATTCTGCATCTCGCAAAAGGGGTAAAATGATGGCAAAAAAAGGAAGACACACACATTGCGCTACCAGTTTATTTTCTTACTGTCATTTTAGCGCTTTCAGTATGGTGTATTTTTATACTTTTGTGATTTTTTGTGTGCAGTCCGACTTTGGGTACGTGAGTACTTGGTGGGAAAGCACTGGAATTTGAAATGTACTTAAAGTAAAGTAAACGTACCCAGAAATATAATTGAAGTACTACTTGTGTACTTGGCACTTCTCCATCACTGGCTAGGAGAAACGTGTGTCTCACGTTCGATCTTGAGTTGCTGCAGATTAAACCCCAGGGTCTGTCATTCGGGAGTATAAAAGGGCCGAAATAAAAGAAAAAAAATTAGAAGAATTAATGAAAATAAATATAAATTAAAATTTAGCATTTACATCGTGCGCAGCAACTGGTACGCGGCTGCTCATCGCGTCTTACCTCACGCCCCTTAATAGGTTAACTGCTAATGTTTGGGACGTAACCGATTTCGGGACTTATTTTATGTTGACCTCTACAATGCTAGTTCTCCTATCTCTCTTTCTCCTATCTCTCGTTTACAAGGTCAGCATAATGTGCACGCCAAACAGCATGGCATTTTGTGTGTGTGTGTGTAATTTGCGGAGACGGTGACATTGTGTCTGACATATATGTTATGTAAAAAAACTGAAATTATGATGATGATGATTCGTGTTTTATTGGCGCAGCGGTAACTACGGTCATAATCCGCCAAGACGAAGGGAACAACCTTAGAGATTTTGTTGTGTTTCCATGTATATTATGTGCCGCTATTTTAGGCCATGGCTGTTGGCATGCACGGTTAAATAAATTAAAAAAGAGACAGTGTCCACGATTGTGCAAAGTCCTCTGTTCAACGGACATGAGCCGTGTTGTAACGCACCATGATGCAGCGTATACATAGGGAGTGACTTTTTCGGGTTAAACCCGATTCCGCCCGGTTATCCCCCCCCCCCCCCGAACTGACCTCCGACCAATTCGGGTTGAACCCGATTTCTCCCCGAATTGCAGTCACTATGAAATCCTCAAGTGACGTTTCCACTGAAGACGAACAAAGGTCGCCACGTGTAACACATGTAAGAACGGGTCACTTACGTTCCCAGCAATACACCCATGTGTGTCAACACTGTCTATGCCTTCGGGGATTACCGCTGGAAGGTCACGATCCCGAAAAAAAAAGAGATTAGGAAAGGACTTAATAGACAAGAGGAGAAACAAACACCCGATAATACCCGAAGGCACAGTTATCGCCCGCTTTCTCACCGAATTAGATTTAAAAATAGCGCCCGATTTTTACCCCGCCGCTTTGTTGGATAATGCGAAAGAAGTCATTCTTTTAGACATGGTGAAAGAGTATTCCGTTTATTAGTATCCCATCCCCATCTAAAGTAACGCATACTTCCACCATTGGGATTTTCTTTCAATTTACTTTCGGACTTTCCTCTTGGAAATACTGAAGAATCCACGAGATCATACACTAAAGGGTATACACAGCGTTCAATGCTCAACGTCCCATTGTCCCCATAGTTATCTTTCGGCAGCCACCTAAGTACCTGCCATGTACTGTGTCATATGAGGTAACTAGTACTCCCGAAGCTTACCAAAGCGCTGGGAACGTAAGGTATCTGTTTGAACTCCGGGTAGTATATGGTGCAGAATTCATGGATGCCCGAGTCATCTTCTGCAGTCAAGACAGCGTACTCTCCTGCTGCCTGCGTACCGTTCATTAAGACGGGAGCAAAAGGGAAACGGTGAGTAGGCACCAACACAAAAGGACGGTAAGGAAGCGTCACAGAAATATCAGTGTTATACAGGGCGTTACCCAGGCGCGGATCTAGGGGGAGGGGGGTCCAGGGGTCCGGACCCTACCTCAATTCCAGACTTGAACAGACTTGACAGGGTTCAATGGACCAATCCCAGCATGCACGTGGCACTTGTCGATAGCGGACCCATCCCCCGCCTCGGGAAAATCCTAGATCCGCCCCTGGGCGTTACCCTATGAAAGACTGCCTGCCCGCCATGCTCGGTTGCTAGTTATGCATTGTGCAGGC
Organism: Ornithodoros turicata; assembly: GCF_037126465.1. NCBI lineage: Eukaryota > Metazoa > Arthropoda > Arachnida > Ixodida > Argasidae > Ornithodoros > Ornithodoros turicata. The sequence continues at coordinate 82,537,173 of NC_088202.1, read as the reverse complement.
TACATATTGTGAGATGGAATCAGCACCCTCATCACAACGATCATCACCGTCAGTTTCGTGGCTCGTGCATGCAAGCCCTTGGCATTACGTCCTTCTTCTACACATACTTACTACAGGCAAACTTCTATCATAAACAGTGCCTTCCACTGCATCCCTCCTGCTGTCATACTTAATCATCATTTCATTCCTAACAATATACAGGGCGTCTCAGTTAAATCCCCGGGATAAGTAATTCGCGAACGGGCGCACCAATCGAAGAACTTTCTTTTTTACAAGTATCTGCCCGACACCATCTACAAGCTGCGCAACATGAGTTCGAGGTACTCATTGTTTAAATAAAAATTCAAATGAGTTTCGTGAAAAACATAACTTCGAAAGCAGGGCTCCGTCGGCATTAAAATGGGTGCTACCATATTTGGGACCCCGGTGGACACCTTTTAGAGAAAAATCTACCACCGAAGCGGGTCATTTGTTGCAGTAACTAATTGGTTTCAGTTCACGTATTTTTGTCGCGACTGGTCGCGGTGAAGCGCAAAAGGACGCTCTTCCACTCCCTTATCCACCAATGAATTACGTGTTCTTGAGCTTACTTCGCAAAGGGGAGTGCTGAAGAAAAAGTAACAGCGTCATACAGGCTTCGCCAGTCCCCCACCCCGCATATCCGACTGATATGCGCCCTTTCTCTGTTATGGTCGCACGGACGAAACACAGTTTGTCGCATAGTACCTTGATATCACATGTTTTCTACTAGCACAGCACTGGCCCAAACTTGTGCTTCAGCACCCCCTGTTACGAAGTAAGCTCAAGAACACGAATTTCAAGGGTGGGTAAGGGTGTGGAAGGGCGTCCTTTTCCGCTTCACCGCGACCAGCCGCGACCAAAATATGTAAACCGAAACCAATTAATTACTGCAACAAATGACCCGCTTGGGTGGCACATTTTTATCGAAAAGTTGTCCACTGAAGGTTCCAAAAGGGGTAGTACCCATTTTAATGCTGACGGCACCCTGATTTGGAAGTTATGTTTTTCACGAAACACATTTGAATTTTCATTTAAATAATGAGCGCCTCCCGCTCATTCACACGGTGCGCAGCTTGTAGGTGGTATCGGACAGAGACAGAAGTTCTTCGATTAGTGCACCCATTCGCAAATTATTTAGCCCGGGGGTTTAACTGAGACACCCGATATAAAGGTGTGAAGCAGATTCAACATTGGCAAACTTAAGTGATCGCATATCGTAGCGCGAAGTTATAGTGCGAAGCGTATGAATCCAGTATTCGAAACAATAAACATGTCTGCATTATGAAGGGCTGTTGAAACGCTGCTCTCCAGACGTTGTCGTGCGCACATCACTCTAGGGCCTAGGTTAAAGTGAGCTGCCCTGCAATAACAGACGCTTCAGCGTTGTGCGTCTAGGGAGAAGCATCGCAACATTGAAATCTACCAGGACTAAACCAGCTGTGGAGCTTTAGGCTAACTACGGCACCGACCATGGCAACAACACTTCTACCAGCTACAGTCGGGGAGGCGGTATTCGTGGCGACGCCCAATATTGGGTTAGGTCAATTTACGCAGTCTAGTTCAGTTCCCCAGGGGCGAGTCCCCTCTCTCGCTCTTCCTTCACGCACGCTCTAGGCGCTGCCGTAATCACATTGCGCCGCCGAAGTGCGGTTGCCGTAGTTTATCCTACCTTTATACCTTTGTGCACACCATAGTGCTCCGCCTGCATCGAGTATAACTGCCAAGCATAACCTATACTGACACGGGTAGATACAGGGTCACACCCTGTATACACTGCAGATCTCTTCTCACCTGGCAAATGATGATGCACAGAAGCAACAGCAACAAAAGTATCATATTGGACGACTCATATCGTGAGAACTGCATCTGATACAGTTTCTCTGGCATCGGACACCAACCGGTCGGACAACGATGCTGCAGGCACCATTGGTTACAGACGGCGCCCAGCTGTTTTCTGTTCTTTCCAAGATCGTAGAAGACTCATAGAGAGAAAGACCTATTAGACATTGTGGATACACTGCAACAGATGATACGTGAAACACAGGAGTTTGTAGAAAGGCTATTTACACCGCCGCTGCTATGCTACAGGCTGCTGCAGCTGAGCGCGTGCGTGCAATTCTCTCCTTCAAATAGGCGTGGAGTTTCTGCCACAGATGCTTTTACGCCGCCCAGGTGGCGCTTCGTGCTACCAAAAGTTGCAATTACGATACTGGAGACAGAACTGCATCGGACGCGAAGTCTTGTGCTGTGGGCTCTGATGGCCATGTCTCAGCATTGTGGATGTCGTACAGGACTATGAAGATATGGCACATGGCGACGATAAAAATAACTACCTGGGTAGTTGTTGATACGTATGTGGAAATATTCTGTGGACGCTTAAATAGAGCTATTGCCTCCGACAGTTTGCAGAAGTTCCCATGACGCCCACTGAGTAGACGTCTTCTATATAGGTTGGAGCTATTGGAGGAACGTGTGCCATATGGTTGAGCATAGGCCCAACAACGGCAAGCAGTTCCGTCACCACCACCGCCACCATATGTCCAACAACATCAGTTGGCAATAACAGTTTAAAATAATAACAATATTAAAGTAATTTGAGGGAGTTTGCAGGGAATAGTTTGCAGGGACCTCAAAGATGGAGTACCCAAGCAGCACCACATCTTGGCCCAATATTGGACCAATATTGGGCCAAGATGTTGTGCTGCTTGGGGTAGTACGGGTTCCTGATCGATTTCACATCGTAGCCTGCTCCCATGTATCGGTGTTGTGGTCCTATACATTGAGGAAATATCCTCGGGTCGATTATTTGCCAAGTAATACGTACATCAGAGAGCGACGACGACAAAGTCGAAGGTTTCTAGAACGCACCAAGGGTAGACTGTGTCATCACATGTCACATATGTCATAAGATACTTGGATCCGACTTGGCCTTAGTCCCCATCATTACTGCACAGACATAAACAAACATCTCACGCCCCTTTTGTCCTGGCCAATCTCCCTTAGTGGCTCACGGCCATTATCTCATTGGTAGAAGAAGAAGAAGAAGACTGTGTATGGAGCATTTTCTTGTCCACTGTCGGCTGTACGCCCCTCTACGCCAAGACTACTTGGTCCGCTCATTGTCAGCCAGAGCTTGTGCCTTGTCTCTCACAAAACTCCAAGATGTTGCTGACCGTCAACATCGCTACAGCAACACTCGCTGTGCTGTCGCGACTCCAGAGTGGACAGCTGCGGAATCTTGGACAATCCTGGCTCAACGTTGTCATGAAATTGGGTGGTGAGACAAAGCCGGTGCTCGTCTCAACCAACGGCGTCGTCGACCTGTGCAGAGAGTCTTCAGGAATGTTGTCCTCTGCTGGGCATGCTACATGACCCTACATGCTACATGACCCTGCTGGCAGACCGTTGCACATTTTTAGGTGCTGGTGACGAGGCATGTTTCCATGTTTTGCCCAGAGTTGGTTTCAGGATCACATCGAAATACCCAGCATTCATCCTTGGACACTATAATCAGTTTTGAAAGTCCATCTCATTCTTGTGCTACAGGTCCAAAACGCTTTCTGCACATTCCGCGCTTTGCTGTTTCTAGTAAGGTGTCAGCAACCTGGGAACCCACCGTGCAGCCACCTTGCCGATGCGTAAGTTGCTACAAACTGAACCCCGACTAATGTTCACCTCCCTGCGTAAGAGATTAACAGTCACAATTCTGTCTTCAAGCACTATAGTTGCTCAATTTGCCACCACATTTGGGTCTGAGGCGGTGGAAGGACGGCTTTCCCTTGGGTCATCCTGCACACTAGCTGATGCGACTCACACATGAATTCCCGTTTCCCTCGTTTGACACACTCGTACGACGGACATTTCTCTCCATTCACAGCTGACATCTCTTCGGGGATTTTTCCCTTGTAGATGGAGGAGCCGTATCACGGCTCGCTACGCAATTTTGTCCAGCATGACACAGTCTCCTGTTCTGGTGGTTCTAACTCCGGTTCAGCAGGGCATGTAACGGCAACAACAGACATCCACATTACAAAAGTACCTACCTATTTCCGTGTAAAATTACGAATCTCTGGCACACCTACAACATGGTGAGGGGAAGAACGTTTTGGCCTCCGGGGGGTGGGGAGGGGGGGTGAAGTGGGACTCGTATACATATTAAGCAGCGCGGGTTAAGCAGCGCGCCGTAAGGCGAGGCGCTCGTATCGTTACTACTTTCGGTTTGAGATTAAAAAACGAATTTGGTATCCTCAGCTGACGGGTCGTCCCCCCCCCCTTCGGTGTCTCTGGTTCCGTTCCCCTTCAATATGTACCTACTGAATGGAGAGAGAAAACACGAAAAAAAAAACGCAGGACGAGCTCAGCGTATCACCTGAAAAGTTTTGGAACATAAGCATCCAAAAAAAGGTCAATGAAGGAAAAGTGATTCAAGCGTTATTGTTCATGGTCTGCGAAACCATATATAAATACATCTGACACACGCCTTTTATCACTTACAATGTAAATGCTAGAAGCTTTGTTAATTACGTCTGCATAATTTGAGGAAATACGCATTATTCCTTGATGTCTGATATAATAGTCGTCACGGACACTTGACTTACTGAAGGTATACCGGTTTATAGGGTATTTCCATATTAATTACAATGTGATTTCGAAAAACAGGCGTTGTAAAGATGGCGGTGTAGCATTCCCCACATTCTCCCTACAGCTATATCGCATGTATAATACTTCACCGCATAACACGCTCAGGGTCAACCATCATTTAGAACGATCTCTCTTTCCTCTGATTAGTTGAAGATACGATGTGTACACATTTTTGCATAAGTTGTACACATGCTACTTCACACAAAAAGGCGCTACACTTCTGATTTTCAAACCGGCCTCGGTGGCTCGGTCAGTAGCGTGTTCGCCTTCTGATCCCGAGATCGCGGGTTCGTACCCGGCCGAGGACGCCACCAACTTGGTGGCAGGGTAGAAGTTGCTTAGATACGCCGTCTTCCGCGAGGGACGTTGAATACGGGGTGCCGTGTGATTAGCTTTCATCGCACGTTAAAAGAACCCTCAGGTGGGCAAAACCAATCCACAGACCGACCGCTGTGGCGTCGCTCATGATCTCAGTTGTCTTGCGACGTAAACACCCAATTATTATTACTTCTGATTTTCAACAAATCAGGAAGATAACGATATCATTCTGTATCACAGTCGGTTCTAAGCGTGTTATGCGGTGAAGTCCTATTTTGAGTGTGTGACTTCGTTCGGAGGAGTTTGGATAGCAACCACTCCCGCAAGAAATGTATCGACACCCGTATTCTCTCATTGTGGGCGAAGCCCTGTACGAGGGTACATGTGATTCTGTTCCTGCTGGTTATCATCGCAAATGTTTCCTCGTTGTGGAATTGTCTGACGTTTCATCCCCATTTTCATTCGCGGTCATATGACAACTGTTACCTAGCGAAGCATGTTGGTCCTTTCCCGAAAAGGCAATCCAGGAGTGCAGTCTGTTTCTTCATCAGCATCGTTAGCGAATGAGAAGAAACCGCTGTACGACAAGGCATTGCAAGGACCACGAGAAGGATGACCACTACTCGCCACCGTTTTCTTACTCTTCGTTTTTCTTTCTTCTTGGGTTCACACCTGTCGACTATCCTCTTTGGTCTGCTGCATAAGCTCCTCTAAGCGACTTCCACAGACGGACTGATGTACGGTACTTACATTATACTAAGGCAGTACCCGTTCAGCGAGACCGAGGAATCCCTTTCCGTTGTGCTGAATGAGTGCTCAGTGCATGGAACATACGTTTATTCATATTGCTATCGATCGCTCTTTTGGTCATCTGCGATGTGATGATTGAATGATGATGATGAAATTGACAATAAACTTAATAGCACTCCTCTCAAAATATTATTCTTGTACGGCTTGCCCCAGGTGTCCGGTGGGACATTTGTATATCCCGTTCAGTTTCCTGATGTCGATCTTGGTCATTCTGTTTTCTTTGAATGCCAATCCTAAATTGAACAACTCGACGCCACGGTTCTTGGGCACGAGTGTCGCTTGCTCCGGATCTTTAGAGAATGCATTGAAGAAGTAGTGCATAATGGACTCGTAGTCGTACTCCTCGTCGAGGTACGGAACCCGGTTGGTTTTCATGAAATTCGCTTTGAAGCCTGCAAGAAGAGGAAGGTAAAAGGGCCGATTACTCTTCACTGAAACAGTTGGTCTAAGTAGCTATAAGATATTAATAGAACGTACAACGTTGTAGTATTTCAGAAAGCAAAGTATTGCTTTCTAGGTACAATGATGCAGCGTGTCCGTTGTCCAGTCTCTTAGTGAGATATTTAGTGAACTTGTTCACTTTTGTGAATTTCACTTACCGCGATTAATGTTCCTTCAAGCAAGGAAAACCTGTTCCTTCGCAGAAACATATTCAGTGGCACAGTAACTCTGCCCTTATAGGAATCGTATTCACAACCTAGAGCTGTCTTTCTCTATGTGTATAATAGATAATGATAAGTCATTTCCCAATTAAACCGAATCCCGTAAGCTCGGCGTGCTTAAATTATTGAGTAAATCTACACTGAGTGCAGCATTTGTCGTTCTATTACACGTTGTTACATCAGGGAGGGACACACTGGAAACCGATGCCAACGTCTTGGTGGTTGTTGACTCATCTCAACTGAGCTGTATATCACCTGGGCTCGCACCGACCCGTTCCCTTCACCGTGTCCTCGTTGATATCCTCCTCCTGTATTTATAACATCCTCCGTGGCAGGCCTGTGGTGGGGCTGTCGATATGCACTGCTATTAAGGACAGACGCAGTCCTGGATGTGTTACTTACATCCTGTTGGGGAGCCTGAGCGTCAACGTCCTTCCATTGCAGTCTTGAACTGGGTGGCTGGTGGTTACGACCGCAGGGCAGCCTTCCAAAACAATGAAGGAAGTCCTTCGTCTTCTAAGATGACGAGGTCGCTAAGTTTCAATTGCGTATAGGACGTGCACGGGAGCCTTTGTTCGTCGTAGCTGCAGCAGGTACTCTTCCTTCCAGCGCCACGACCTTGTTGCAGAGGGTGCACGGGCTATGTCCGTCAGAAAGACTTTCGACTTCATGAATAATTGCAGCAGCCTCTCGGAAAGCCTGACTGCTCTTATCAAATGTGATTTTGAAGGAGAGCTTTACCGGCCGAACCATCCTTTCCCACCGTCCGCCCCACCCCGCACCAGAGCGCTAAGGAGCGGTGAACCTCCAACTGATGCGAAGCCTATACTTGCCAAGTCTTTTACGGGTTTGCTCGACAGGGGTACGAGGATGTGAAGCGCATCAATGGAAGTCATGTACGTTATTGGAGTACCACGTACGGAATCCCGCGCATGGCGCCAAATAGGAAGCGTACGCCTTTTCGTGGCAATCTGGGAATATATGCTAACTGGTGCAATAGGGTGTACATGTATTGGCATCGGAGCGGAGTGTGTATTGTCATCAAGTATGAGCGGAAGACCCGTCACACAAATCAGAAGCCGTAACTGTAACATTCGGCGCAATGGTTGGCAGACAGTGTGTTATGCTCTGTTTATCTATTTTTAGGGTGAACATCGATTCGTGAAATTTATTTCGTATTTTAACGGCCTTGGGCCCTATTCTCGTCGAAGTAATCGACCTCGATTACTTTTTGTCTCACCTGTCATTGGTGTTACGTGAAGAAGGCGTCAAGAACTGAAGTGAATGCCACGCACACTCGACCAATAGTCGAGCACTTGATCCTGCACTCTTCATGCTTCATCTATACTTGATCACGGAGATTGCAAGCTGAAGAGCTCGACTAACGGTTGAGGGCGCGGGACATTTCTGTTCTTCACGCCTTCCTCACGTAGCACCAATGACAGGCAGGACAAAAGGTAATCGAGGTCGATTACTTTGACGAGAACGGGCCCCGTGGCGTGGCTTGAGGAATAGTGTCAAGCTCTGGCTCTTTTTGAAGGAATATTACTTTTACTTCCTACTCAGCCGTTCTATTTAGCATGAAATATTGCTTTTTCTACCATTCTGAATGTAAAATGGAAGCAGAAAAATTAAGCGAAGATTCTTAGTATACTCACGTGGTACAACGTTATTCCACACGACACGAACGTAGCGGTCTCTGTCAGCACGGGATTGTTCGTGCCATAAGCCGAGGACGTGTAGTAGCTCATGGACGATAGTTCCATATGTAGCGCACACCTCAAAATTCAATGAGACTAGTTGTCGAAGCCCGGACATGCCCACCTCCGAGAAGCACCTGTCGGAAGAGAAAACACACCTGAGTTGTCTTCATAGTGCCCTTCTATATATGTGATAAATACGGTGAGATTTCAAGGGCATATCAGGGCAACTTATTTGTACGAGAGAAGTTTTCTGTTAAAATGTGTGGGAAAAGACCCATGAATACATAAAGAGAATTCTCACTTGCCCTTGTTTGCTGAGTATGTGAATGAAACCTTCTTCGTCACCGCGCTCTTTGAAACGTACACAAGACACCGCTTCTATTTGCTGCATCGCACTTAAGATTTCTTCTTTCTCCCATGAATCTGGAATAAAAACGTCAGAAAAAGGAAAACTGCTCTACACTTACAATGGCCTCATAAACCACAGAGCCCTTTCAAGCTGTGTGTGCTCACCGAAGGCATCGTCCACTACGTAGTAAACAATACCGTTATTCCAGATTGGTGTGTCCTTGGTACGTGCACGAAGGTCTGTCAGCTGACAGTAAAGAAAGAAAGGCAAATGCACAGTGTCAATTGTAGCATAAAGATACTGGGGTGGTACTGGCATCTGTAACGATTGGGTGGTATATGAACGACCCAGGAAACGAAAAGGAAAAAAAAAGAAAAGAAACCAAGACAGGAAATTAGGTCACAGAGCGAGAAGATGTAGCTATCATCGATATCGTTATCTCAACGAATACTTAATTAATAAATTATTACAACTAATCGAGAAATTATAAGTGAATCAGATGTCAACATCCTTCTTTCAACGACGCTATTCTTGCTTGTTGTAACTCATGGCACATGGAGTTTAATGCTAACAAGTGCAAGCGCCTTAGAATCTCTGGAAAGAGACACGTCGGTCCTGCTTACTACTTAAATAACAAGTCAATCGAAAAAGTATCATACTGCAAGTACCTGGGAGTTTTCATTGCATCCTACTTATCGTGGTGAACCCACATTCAGCAGATTGTTAATAATGCCAGTAGAACATGCCACATTCATTGACTTTGTGTTCTTTGTACCCCACTTCCTTCCGTAATGTGTATGCCATGAGGGTAAAATAAATAAATAAATAATTGTAGCTGAATATTTGTGTCCGGATGTAAGTACAAACGATTACACGACCTGTTGTAACAGTAAAGATAATTTAGTGCTCTTTCTTCCACCCTATGGAGTAACATACGTAAAGCTCTCTCTCATAGCCTCTCCACAGCAGAGTTTTGACCGAGTGCGCTTAGTCTGACGATGAACATGCAGTTTCAGTTTATGATAGTAAGCAAGTACCGACATGCGTCTACGTCAAATTACACGGGATGGTACGGAAGGGAAGCTGAAATTATTCGAGACCAACCATGGAAGCACTCACTGCCTTAATTAAGCTACGGGGAAGGCGGAATTGGTCCGTCAACAACGTGAGTATAGGACAGCTTTCCTCTCGACAAAAATATGTAAACAGAAACATATTAATTACAGCAACAAATGACCCGCTTCGGTGGCAGATTTTTCTCTAAAAGGAGACCCTGATGGTCCCAAAAGGGGTAGTTCCCGTTTTAATATTTCCATGCCGATGGCGACCTGCTTTATAAGTTACGTTTTTTCACGAAACGCATTTGAATTTTTATTTAAATAATGAGCGGCTCCAACTCATTCACACGGTGCGCAGGTTGTAGGCGGTATGGAACAGGTACTTGTAAAAAAGAAAGTGCTTCGCTTGGCGCACCCGTTCGCGAATTATTTAGCACGGGGATTTAGCTGAGACACCCTGTACAGGCATTTCCTCCTCCCTTGCCGTGTCTATTGATCGCATACATAATGTTACGTAGCTCATATTAAAGGGGCACTACAGTGTAATTTTTTTACGATTTCCCTCTCCATCTCCTTCTCATGAAGCGCGACACTCCGGAGAGGCGTTTGGTTAGCCTCCGCAAAACGATCTCCAGGTATGATTGGACAGATAGTTTGAGGCGACCAATTATAGCCTTCACGCATGTCGACCTTCTTGGGAAGGAGAGGGAGAAAGGGTACATTACGGTTTCTTTCGCTCATAAATCACGAAGGACGGAACTGATGAATACAGTTTGTTTTGTATTGGTGTTACGGCTGCGGCATTTTTCACCACGCGAGGAGAAACATTTGAAAACGAGTGCCACTTTATGTTATAACTGAGTATGACGTAGAAAACAGGAAACATACCGATGTGATGGGTGGCATGTAAATGTCTCCTTCCACGACATCTGGAAGAGAAACAACAGAAAGGTAAGAAAGTGTTAAATGAACAAGGAAGCGACACTCTGCGTTGCGGAGAACTCTGCTTCGTTCATCAAGTAGACGTCACCAGCCACGACGTACGATATTTCCACTGTACGGGTGTTCCTATTGCAAAATTAAATTTACAAACATGCCCTAAAAAGCCAGCCATGAGCGGTACGGAGTGACCTGGGAGGCCCGGACCTATCTCCTGCATTGACGTAATCAGTCCCGTGTGACGTAGCATCACCGTACGAGCCGCGAGGTCTCATTTCCCGTTGAAAATTCCTCTACTGCGGACACGGCGCAGAGCTAACTTGCTAGGGGCTGCCCACGTCACGGAATGATGTCAGCATGACTCACTCACTTACGGGCCCTCCGAAGGAGAGGAAGGGTCTCTAGAGGGCGTGCAGATCAAATTCCTCTCTGGCGTTCAGGTCAGCTACGATCATTTTTCTTGCGCAGGAGCGCATGTTACATGTTCCACAATACAACGCAGCCAAAAGAAAAAAAAATGAAAGAAAAAATATGGAGGGGGCCTTCAGAACTTCTTTAAAAGGGCACTAAACCGCAAAAATTTCTCTTCACAACATGCATGATGCAGTTAGCTTGAGACCAACACAAAAGGAACGAGATTCATCGTCATTCGTAATCTATAGCTTCGCTTACATGAGTGAGAAAAAAGCATATCGTATTGACTTATCGCAACAAATCCTCTCCGACATATGGCTACATCAAGCAGTCCACCTATCGGGATAAGTGCGAGGATCGAGGTGCGATAACTCGTTTCGATACGCTTCTATGAAGTGCCACATCGCTTCCTGTCAAAAGTGTCTCCGGTTGTGTACTAGATCGAGTGCTGTGACGGCAGAGGGACAGATCTCGTTCATGTTGAGAAACAAAAACCGTATCTAGAACCTATTGCGGACTTCGTCCAGACCTAAAGTGCTCGCTTCTTTCAACTCATTGTATTGTATATATAGGGTGCTCCTTTTATCTGCAACAAATTTTCATAAAAAGGGGAGTTGCCTTAGGACGCTTTTACTTTTGTCATTGGATTATTCGACGGGGCTGCTACCAGGAAACCGCATTTTTTCGCAGTTAGGGGACTAATTAACAGATTTATTTTAATCTACTTTTTAATTGTTTACTTTACGGAGCACATTGCAATTGCGATATTAAAGCCTGACCTCCACATGATCCGCTCGAACCACTGATGAAGCAGAAAGGTAGTCGCAGCGTCCTCTACAGAGCTAACTATTTCACCTCCGCCGTCTGCTGCAAACCACTCCTTTCATCCTGGTGGACACGGCTCTTCCCCTTCATCTTTGCGATAAGCGCTGAATGCAGTGGTGACGCGCAAAGGTCCTTGCAAGCAAACAAGACAAACAAAAGAAGTATCATGAAACATACCGTGATAAGGGTTTGCACGAATGCGTATGACGTCTTCCTGTGACGTTAAGTGAGAGCGGAGATATAGACGTCACTGTCGCTCTTTTGCCGATCACTTGCGGTTTGCAGCAGTCGGCGAAAGTTAAATAGTTAGGTCGGTAGCGAACGCTGCGTTTACTTATATGCTTCATGAATAGTTGGAGCGGATCATGTGGAGATCAGGCTTATCACAGCTGCAATGTGCTCCCTAAAGTCAGCAATTAAAAAAGAGATTAAAATATATCCGTTAATTAGTCCCATAATTGGAAAAAAATGCGGTTTCCTAGTAGCAGCCCCACCGAGTAACGACAAAAGTAAATGCGTCCTAAGGCAACTCCCCTTTTATGAAAATTTGTTGCAGCTAAAAAGAAGCACCCTGTATAACAGTCAGCTGTTTTCATAGATCGCCAGCGTTTTCATAGCTGTTTCGCCAGAATGCGAAACAGAAAGAGGTGACACCGAGGTGAAGAGGAAAGGGGGGGGGGGTAATGACAGAATCGACCCGCCGTTGTTGGCCACACAGACGTGGGCATCGCCACGACTATAGCAAAACAAAACAAAGAAAGACGAATGGAGGATGAAGGGTGGAGATGCCTAGACGGAAAATGGAGATAGCACAGTCTGGAGCCAGCACTGAACGGTTTAAGTGATCGCAATAAACTATACTGGTAACTTTGACTACATTAGTGTCGAACCGCAAAAAATACGGGTTCGGTTCGGGTTCGGGTTCGCGTTGTTTTGATTTCGTTCCGGTTCAGTTCCGGTTCGGCCAGGCCAGAAATCGAACCGGTTCGCAAACCGGTTCGCAGCCCCGAACCGGTTCGCGAACCGGTTCAACGCTTTCGTTATATATGTTCCATAAAACTGCTTTTATCAGGAAATGCGTGGCTAATAGCATACTGCTGTTGTCTGCATTGACGTCTCTAGCGGTGAGGTAGCCCTTTAGTGAGAGAAATGAGAAATGGATGAACACTTATTGCAACTAGAGTTCACGCTGTTGAAGCGGTGTAGTCCTGCTACTTTCTGTTCCCAAAATATCTTTTTTCACACGCACAGTGCCAGCAAGATACACTTAAAGGAAGCCTAATAAGATGGACAGCGTAACATAGACGACAGTACTTGCCGGCACACTGCCTTCGCAGCGTGAATCGATCTGAAACCGTACTGAAGCATGTCGAAAATAAGCCTGCAAGCCTTACTCTGTCCGAGCTCACAGCAGTGTACTTGTTAATCCACAACACAACGGCAATGTGTCACGACGACACAACTGCGCTACCAATAAGCAGAACCACATTTACTTTTCAAAGCACGACCAATCAAACAGGCACCGTTCTGCGTACGCTCCTTCTCCAGTTCTCATGTTTCTGACTTGTTGAATTGGTGCTGCTCACGTGTAAAGGGAAATCTTGGGCGCTTATTTGATCACATATTCGTCCTGTAGAGCTATATAACTGGCCTACTCCATTCGTGTTTCATTCGTCCGCGTGGCACCTGGTCTCTGAAGAGTAGACGCCGCACCGCGTGCGTGGGGCGCTAGCCGCGGCACTCACAAGGACAACTGCGCTTCAACATGTTAAAAAGATGCTGAAAGTATACTTACTATACATCGTCGTCTGACTGCTAGGTGAACATTTCTGAAATTTACGATATAGGCGCGTGATGATGATACCAATGTGTCTTCCTTCGGGGATAGAGAGGAACTCTTATGCTGACTTCTTTTATGTCCGAACCGTTTTGTTGCGAACCGGTTACCGCTATTATTTTTTACGGTTCTGCTCCGGTTCGGGTTCAACAGTGTCATGAAAATTTCGGTTCGGGTTCGGGTTCGGTTCCGGAAAAATAACGGTTCGGGTACGGTTTTCGGTTCGGGTTCGGGTCCGGTTCGACACCCTGCATTAGACGCGGCTTATGACCAAACGATACCCGAGTTTACGCTTTCCGACATCCGATGTCGGATGTCGAACATGATGCATGTAGATGATGTCGTACATGACATGTTGTACAGGATGTCGGCAAGCGATATATTATAAAAATTATGTAAATGATAAAACTATGACAATTGACTATAGATGCGGTTCTCACAGGTGGGTTATGCGTCCAGACGGACATCCTATCGGAAAGCGTACATGTAACTGCTGAACACACTATATATAATTACCTACAGCTTTACAAAAATAACAAACAATAAAATAATGGGGGAATAAAAAACAAAAACACCCTGTATATGCACAATTCAGTAACTCTGTGGGCATATCTACTAATAGTACCCCAATGAACTCCTGTGACGCTGCGCTATGACACAGTACACGGCACAGTTAAAGAAAAATGAACGGTGCAAGTCCCTCTTGTATTTTGAACGGTTCACCACTATCACTCTGTACGAACGATGAGAACATATGTTCATTTCAGACAAAATGGCATAAATGCAAGCAAACAGTTGAACCACGTCCATGATTGGGTGAGCCTGAACTTGGGCACATAAAAGGACCACACGACACGGTACCAAGAGCTCATATAAAGTCCTGTCGTCCTTTTATGTGCTCAAGCTCAGCCTTCCCCAATGTATATATGCATTTCCCGTATTCCGCCTGCCCGTGCTTGTATCCTCTCTGTCTGCTTGGTTTTGGGATATAGGTTACACGCCACCAACGGAGGTCGTACAGCTTAGGCTACATGACCTTATGGACTTGTGCTAATGAGTGGGATTGAGTGACATTCAGATCTCCAAAGCACAACTCCTGCTCGCTTAGCCTCATTATTTAACTTTACTACGCATAATCTTGTTAGGTACCATCGATCCAGTACTACGTGGTGTTAAAGACCTTCGAAATATTGTCGTGTTTCAAGTGATCCATCGTAATCATCCCAAAACAAGCGCAGCGAGCTCCTTAATAGTGGAACGAGAAATATCCTTAGAGCATGCAAAAGTCGCACAAAACAAGACACACAGTTTTATCTACAGAAGAAGGCTTATGCTCACCACTTGCCCTCATGAATGACTGTCGTTTCGTCGTAGCGTAACAATCATTCAGTCTTTTCTCAGCCATTTGGAAGTGTTGTGCTCGTTACAGGTGGCGGATTAATCGATCCGGACATTTTTAATCGATTAATTGAATGTTCAGAAGAATGAATGCGTGCTTGTTGTCTGTATAGGTATTTGGCCTTTATGCAACAGCGCAGCGTTCGCGTTGAAATTCCCAGTACAATTATATATCAAGGATCCTTACGTTGACTCACCAGGAATGTCGTATTTCCCTGAGTAAAGTGCCGCTGCCTTGTCGATGGGAGCTGGCTGTGTCTTGTGCACTGCATGCGTGACAATAAGAAAGACGGCAGCCCACAGCCCATAGGCTAGGCCTCTCGCTGACGCCGCCATTCCTTGTCTCCTTTCTGGCAGCGAGAAATGGCACTCCGTTCGTCAAGGATCCCGTGTCATGCATCCGGTGCGCGACTTCCACAATGGAACGACTGTTTGCCGCTCCGTAAAAGAGAAAGCCTGTACAAGAATTGCATGTTATCAAATGTACGTACTCCTAACTTCACAACATTTAGCAGCGTGCGTGGGAAAGAACAACAAGATTTCTATGACGGGGGAATGAGGAGAGGAGTTCTTGAACAACAAGCTCTTGCACTACCTAAGGTCAACTGAAACACTATGTAACGAAAAAAATTGACGGGGCTCAGGACATCGCCTGCTCCCATCTGCGCATGGTTACCGCCAACACGGAGCCATCCACTTTTTAATGTTGCTCTATGCACACCCGGTCTACGACTAAATGTTGGAAGTCCGCAGAAAAGAAAGGCAGGTATTCAAGAAAGTTTTGATAGTTCTCTTTTCTAGTTCAGCTGAAAACGTTACATCACTTCTTTGCTTACGTTACTTACTTTTCTTACTTTCTTTTTTATTGTTTAGAATTACAAGTTTAAACTACATGGGAAAGGGGGCTGAGAGTGCAAGCCTTGTCGAACAGCCCAAGATTGTCAGCCAAGTCTTGTCACGTAGTGTGATGAGCCAGGGATTCCCCATCGCCCCGACGATGGGGAAGAGCTGTGTGTCACCCTTCCAATGAGGAGACCAAGTCGCTCAACCGTCTTTGGAAGACACTCATTTATAAGCAACCAACAACGAGATAGTAACCGATAGGCAATCATTAGATGCACATGAGAGAGAAGGTTGCTTTACAATTCCACTTTCGGCCATGGCATAAGTGCTACATACAAAGAGTAAGAAAATAAACTTGCTGTAAAAGAAGGTCCAATCGTTGATGAGTGGAGTCGCTCGTCAAGATCAGAGGCGAAGTTGAGATGAAGTCTTTAAGAAAAGTTCGATTGAAGTTGACAAAGATGAAGCTTGAGCGTGGAGACTCTCTTGCACAGATTATTGAAGACTACACCAGCCCAATGTTTGTGGCGCTGCATTGAGGCGCCCGATACGCCACGAGAAAAGATTGCGACTTTTTGATCCGGTCTGATACCAAATGCACATACAACTTATTATTGTGTCTTGTTTCGGGGCAACAACACATCCCTCCATAAATACGTTACTGACTCCTGCGAGCCTGCAGCACTCATGCGCGTCACAGAGGTTCAAGTTGCACCGAGGCCCGAGACTCGAACCGCACACAACAGGGGAACCTTCTGCGAAAAATACGTGTGCAAATGGCCGCTAACATAGCGCAAGCCATCCGTACAGCTTCTTGCCTGTGTTGACGTGCCGGGCAGACGTTGGTTTTTTTCTTTTAGCGACCAGGAAACAAATTACCGACGATCATGGAAGGTGTTGCGATTTTCAGCGGCAGCTGTTTGTACTTTTCATGACGCAGACGAGAATTTTTACATTGCCGCTATATGTCGCAACACTTGCCATGACGGTCTGCAAATTTCCTTGTAGAATGTTTGTGATATGTTTGTAGAAGGGTGACTAACACCGGACAGAGTTTTCGACATGTTTCAAACGAATTTCTTAATTAGAGTACATATCTATTTGTTTTCTTTCTGTGGAACGCATTCGATGTGTTAAAACTCCCTAATGCGTGATTTCTTTAATTCCGTGTTAGCGCCTCGAAACAACCGTACAGACGTGTGGGCAGATGGAGACAGGACAGCAGGAAGGAGTGGGGGACACAGGGGGTTTGGTGCGTGTCCTGGGCTGACTTCAGGGGGAACTGTGCCGTCATTCGTCTTGGCTACCACCAACGAGCCGGCGCTTTCTACCCATTCGGCCATGCCACTGATCGTTCAGTGTGGCAGCACAACCCACCTCACATTATGTCGCCCGCGTCGCCTGGACAAGGCCCATGCCGACCTATGGTCGGGTTTGCGGTTGCGCCGCACGCAAACCATATACGGTCACAGCGCAAGGACCGCCCTTAGTCCGCTGCAATGCTATCGCATTACGTTCGCGTTTGGTAGTGCATCATTATTCATTACTGGAAGGGAACTCCGAAGTACATTGCTAGGGCGACAAAGTCTCTTCGTACGTCTTTTCCTTGTCTCGGGGCTTCCTTTCATCACGTACAACCAGCTAGCCTGCATCTCGTCTCTCTTATCCCTTAATGCCGTATTGGCCTCCATCATGCGCGAGGGCATAATCTAAGTGCCCAAACCACACTTGACATGGCGTCACATTGAACACTCCCGTTTGTTTAATTATCGCGGCGCTGGTTCAGTACGGAGGTTTACAATAAATTTAGCAGATGGGAACGTCTTTAGGATAACAGTTCCGTAAGCAGGGTACGCCAAGCACCTGACTCCCTTGCAGTGGATTCACTTGCTGATCTTGGATTTGAAAGCTTTTTGTTTTTCTTTTGTTTCTGTGGAACGCTTCTCATATGTTAAAGATACCTAGTGTGTGCTTCTTTTGATTGCCCTGCCCCGCAAGCAGATACTGCTCTGTAGTGCCGCTTGTCCTCTCCACACCTGCACGCGCACCTGTGTCACTCTGTCTTCCTCCTCTCTGGAGCGGAGAGGCGAGGAGGATTTTGGTACGCGGGCATGGGGATCTCCTGGAACCTTCCCGTTAAGAGCTGCCGCTGCATAAGAACTGCCCTGCTATACTCATGTGTAGTCATAGCCTCCTATATACTGATCATGCCTGCCCGCTGAGCGCGAAACGGCCGTTCACCGCACTACGGTGGGGGCGCCAGCTTCTCAGGATACACGGGCTCTTTCATAAAGCAGAGCTGCGACAACTTCGTCGGTAACTCAGACGTGACACGTTGCCGTTGATCGCACTCTCCCAGTTCCCTCCGTCGCCAACCTGGTCAACTTTACCCTTTGCGCATCGCTTCTACCGCGGAAGGGCAGCCGCGCAAGGGTGGTTTAGAGGCCTTTCTGGGCCGCCACAGCTGTGCTGTGCTTTCAAGCGTATTTGCAGTTCCCTATTAAGCGCGTAAGCCAGGTTTGACATAAATGTTTCGAGGCTTTGGACTGCACTCAGCTGTAGCATGTCAAAGCCATTAAATTATTTCGCTCCCTGACAATACAGCAATCACTCATCAGAAATTGCAGCTTACTGCACATTCGAGTGTGGAGAATTCTCTACGGCTTTCCACCAAGGCGGCTGAAGCTATGTGAACTCTGAAACAGACCGCCAACGCAGTTGCGTTCTGACTTTTTTTTCTCTCGTCTTTTGAATTGTTTATATTGCTTCATGAAACATTTCAACTCTCCCTTCCAACTGTTTATTTTTGTGGCTTGTACAGAGATGTAAGTATATATGTGGGATGCTGGGAAAACCATGCCTTGGGTGTTCCACCCACGGTCACCCGTACGCACCCTGTCTGGGCTGTCAGCACAGCCAGAGGGAAGGAAACTTCTGCGACTATGGCATTGCTTCCAACGACTGGACGTGTGACAGTAGCTGGGCCCTTCGCCTACTTTGTGGCAGTATCCATCGTGCCAACTGCTCATGTCTCAAGTGCATTGGCGCGTTATTCGACGTCCGTGCTCGTTAATCCGCGGAACAGACAGGGCGTAGCCTCACGGCACAGTGCTTGTAAGCTTTTACAGTGCGCGCTGTGCTTTGCGCAGAGACGACTGTCCCTCACGCGAAGCTCTGGGCCAAAAGCAAAAACGACTGAGAGATAAAGAGAGATTAGATGTGAGGCAGTAGTCAAACACCCGAAAAAGGCCCTCTGCATATGGAAGCGAAGGTAGATTAAGATGACATACGAGGCAGGCGAGATGGTGGTCGGACTCCACACAAACAGACAAACAAATACAAGCCTCAATTTGGGCACATCAGAAATCAGCGAGTTCAAGCAAAACCCGCATTCTTTCCCAATTTCCCGAATTCAAGCTCGATTTTAATTCTTGTTGTTGTCGTCGAATACTTTAGTTGAGTTGGAAGGAACGTTGGTTGAATTGCGGCCGTTTTCTTGTTGTACGCGCTTGAGTTGAAACCCCTAGTCATTGTATTGCAATCATCCTAGAGATCGTACTGTAGTTATCCCGTTCCCACCCCATCTCCCACGTCCTTAAGTCCATCACATCAATTTCATGTTTACTTCACATGTTGTCGTAGTGCACTTTACTTTAAAACAAAAGACTGTTTGTGCAAGCCGTGTCCCCGTTACGTCTGCTTTGTCACGAGTGGCCACCGGCCATAGCAAACGTTTTCGGGTGTAGGACTGGGAGAAGCACACAAATGTAATGAGAATAGCACGGGAGGTTACAGACATAATTGAACGTGTGGCAGGCAATGCCATGTATCAGAAACTCGTATCTAATGAGACTACGTGAGAGAACTGATGTTCTGAGGCTGGAACAACATAGAAAGGACAAATACGTACAAAGTCTCAAATTGCTCAGTGACTTTCATCTTTCATCGTTAATGAGAGTACCTTTAGACATTCTTGCGCGGTTACCTAAAAACAACGGTTTTTAGGCGCGAGACACACGTGGCGCACATTTCAACGCAGAGTAGCAGACGACAAAGCGCTCACGCATTACATCACATACTAGCAAGCGCCGTTCTCCAGGGAGCACAAACATCGGTATGACCATCACGATCCTGGGAAACTGGCGCCACCAAAGTGAACGGCCCGGCCCCTCCGCGCCTCCGCGTGTGTTTCGCTCTCAGCGGGCAGGCATGATCAGTATATAGGAGGCTAAGGTGTAGTGTTGCTCCTTGTTCGAGGACCGTGATACCTCTCTTGTGACTCACGGAGACGAGGCTTATGTCTTCAGGCCGTGTGTACCACTCAAGTCTACAAAATGGCCATTGCCCTATAACAAATCAAAGTAAGATCCATTGACATTTGGAACGACAACTTTGCTTTAATTATTATCAGGTTAATTTAGATTTGGTAACTACGAACAAATTGCAATTGTTCATGGGTTACAACGAGAAACTGACAAGGGAGTGAGCCGGGCCAACTACGTTTACTTTGACCACATCTTCTTCAAAGACCCGGCTTCGCTAGTTGACTTTAAACCGAGCTCAAGTGTAGCTAAAACTTGAAGTTAACACTCAAATCTGTTTTGCAAACGTTAGTTGGCGACGTAATAAATGTTTCAGTGACAATAGCTCCCTTTAGTGAAGCAGAGTTAACCGTTAAATTCAAGTTAAGGGACCGTTGATCTCGGTTCAAATGTTAATCGGCGTTTGGTGAAACGGGGTCTAAGAGTCTTCCACCGCGATCCTTCTGGACTCGAGAGTGTTCTGCTGCCTAGTGTTCACAAGCTGGGGAATGTGAAATCTTCGTATTTCGATTGATACCACTCAACTTGTACATGGAGATCGTCTTGCACCATTCGCACGTTGCAAGAAATGGAACAAGAATTCATCGCCGGCTATAGAGGCTACCTCACAAAATGCCGCAACGCGACATCCAATCGAAGACTCCTTTAGGACACTGCGTGCTCTCTCAGAAAAAGTGAGCAACGGTAGGACACCCGTTTCACTTCAACCAACGATGTTCCAGGATGCCTGCTATGAGAAGGAAGCAGTTAATTTGAACTAGGAACGCCTGGTTCTCAAAAGTGCCTGGGACAGCTACTAAGACTAAAAAATGGTGTTTATTTTATTTCGTAATATAACTGTACCTCGCTCAAATACTCAACAGGCAAAATAAATAACAATAAAAATAGGACAAAAATACCGTCAGTGAAGATTACGCACTTCCACGAATGTTCGAAAGAACCTGCAGTACTTCATAGTTTCGGATTCTCGTTGAGTATAGGGGAGGTGACGTTAACAGGACCTTCGGCCCCAGTCTCCTAGCAACAGGGCGCGTCTCCGCTCTCAGCCCTACGCTGGAAGACTGCGAGCAGCTGTAGCGAAGAGACGGAATCCGACCTTAGAGCAGCATCAGTACTCTTGTCAGCCGCAGATGCGAAATTATCGGTGGCAGTTTATGAAGTAAGACATTTCTCTCCTGACTGCCATTTATTGTTCCTTTTAGGAGCAAAAGCATGTGTACACCCTTTTATCCTGCAAATCTGATCAGGGTATATCACCGTC
Organism: Ornithodoros turicata; assembly: GCF_037126465.1. Taxonomy (NCBI): domain Eukaryota; kingdom Metazoa; phylum Arthropoda; class Arachnida; order Ixodida; family Argasidae; genus Ornithodoros; species Ornithodoros turicata. The sequence goes on along the minus strand of NC_088202.1, from coordinate 82,515,772 downwards.
GTCTAGGTTGCTGATCGTATATAGTTCTCTTCCGCGTATTATGGCATTTCTTTATTTTATTTTTAATGCGACTGCATTTATAAGCGAACTCCTCGAGTTTTCATGAGGCGAGGTATGTAGCAGCGTAAGCCCTGCACTGATTGGCTGCTAGGAGGAGAGGGCGCGCCTTCAGGTGTCACACCGGCGCAGGAGGAACTTCTTCACTTCAAGCGTAAGCGTGTCGAGGCGCAGCGACAACTCCGTGCTAGGGAAAGAAAATGGTGGAGCAGTCCAGAGAGAACAACATCGTCCTATGGGCCCGTAACGTGCAGAGCATCAATGCACATGCTACCGACATACCCACTGACCCGGTACTGCCCAAGTGCAACATCCTCGCCCTCTCTGAGAACCGGACCAACCTACCGCGAGATATGGAAGGCTTCCGATATGTTTCCCATACCAAGGGAGAAGACAACAGGCGTGACGGTGTAGCCATCAAATCGAGAAATTACGAAACTACCTTAGCGATCAAGACAGACATTCTCGAAGTCGACAAGGTTTAAGACATGCCCTAGCAGCTGCAGGCGAAGCTGGTGACGTATGCGTCGTAGAAGTGGCCCCTACTAATGATGCCCCTACGCTCATCGTGCCGTATCGTGCGTATACATTACACCGGGGCCCTCTACAGACAAGATCAAGTGTATCCCTCTAGCCCAGCGTTTCCCGAACTTCTCGTTCTGTCGGACCCCCACAACCACTAAGACCTCCCCCGAGGGCCATTCGAAGACCCCCGAAGACCTCCATTCGAGGAGCCCCGTTAAGTACGATTCATGTTGACATAAATAAGGGAAGTGAAGAAAGAAAAGCAAAAACAAACACACAAACAAGCCACCGCCATGCAGCAAATGAGAAGGTAGGACATTTCTGCCTTCTTTAGTAACACAAATATCGTCATATACCAATACCGTCCCCCTCAGAGATGACATGACCAGCACTCGCCAAGACGGTCTTCGAACGTCGCGGACACCCACGGACACTCTCGGATGAACTCCGAGGGTGCGCAGTCCACACTTTGGGAATGGGAACCATTGTTCTAGCCAAACTATTCGATTACTCTGCAAGCAACACCTTCGTAGAAAACTCGAAGGAACTGAACATGCCCATGATTGTGCCCGGAGCAAGAACATGCCCGGAACAAGATGCGACATTTTTTTCTCGACGCCGTCTGTCTCAGAGACGCGTTGCCCCACGCCCTTGAAACTTTACTCATAGGTGGCTCTGCATGTCCGCTTTATTGCACATGAGAATTGTCCGGATTGGTATGTGCGTCGAAGAGAGAAAAAATCGGTTACTTCTGGCTGGAATGTAAAGACCCGCAAAAAATGCGCGATTTTCTGTAGTCATTTTTCTTGGCAGCTGTGCAGCAGCGTGTCGCAGGTTTATTCTGTTAATGTAAATCTACATCCTATTTCTTCATTCATTCATCTAGATATATGCAAAGTATGGACATTCTTGGTTATCCGGTGTTTAACTGAAAAATTAATGCATCCGATGGTATCCACAGGGCAAGGCGCAATGCAATGCAATGCAATGTAATGCAATTTAAATTAAATGTAATTTAGAAACTGACCACTCAACTATTAGGTGGCCATATGCTTGTTCCTCAGAGATTCCTTTTTGCATTGCCTAGGATTTTCCAGCAAATTGTCCTGTGTCCTAGGATATTTCCAGCAAAGCAGAAGCGCACTCAAACGCGAGCGGCCAGCGACACATCAGACAAGCGGTGCCTTGTTTGCAAAGGACGGTGGAGGGAAAGAACACAGGGTTCTGTGTGGTTTCATCGCACATCATGTAGGCGGTGGGCTCAAGGGGGCTGTGTAGGTGTTTAAATTGCAAAAACTCATTTGTACAGTTCGTTACCACGGCGTGTCTCATCGTGCCCCACGCGCTGTCTCGTCTTGCCCCGAGGGTTTGGGCAAGATGAGACAATCTGCGTTTTTGAATTTCTTGTTCTGTGTTTATTTTAGTGCCAGTTACGTCCGTTCTGATTTACAGACCAGAAGTTCTAAACCTCTAAGAATGTGCCTATGGGTAGTTCTTCCGAAAAGCACGAAAAATAAAAATTCAATTTTCAATTGCAAGTTTCTGTCTAATCTTGCCCCACCTTATCCTACTTCAATACAGACACTAAAAAGTCCCAAAACAACTGGTTCGCGGACTTTATGAATGAAGTATTCGATTTGCATCTAGCCAGTGACGATAAAATTCCCACAGCGCGCATGGGAAGTGTGATAGATTGTGTCTCCGTCAGGGGGGCGTATAAATGGTAGTGGTTGCTAAGTATGTCAGCTACTTCAGTCTCCACAGGCTTCTACTGTTCATCGTCGGAGAATGCCCGCGATGAGCATATAAGTGCTATCGCATTTCAATGACACTCTGCACAGTGATTTCAGCGATTTCTGCCTTACTTTTTTCTCATTTTATCGTTTTTTTTAGGATACTTGTTTCTCTATAATGTAGTGCACACGATCGCGGTTGGCGTCAGTTAACTGAGAATTAAGTGCAAGATTCACAAGGCTGCAAAAGCCGTCATGTGCACTTCGTAAAATAAAGTATTTGTTGAAAACAGGAGGTGTGTACGCCTTGACTGCAACCCTTCAGAAATACTCCAACTGTACACGTGTGGTGTTACTCACCTCATCTTCAGCGAATCAGGAAACAGAGCGATATAATTCTGAATGTCAGTTGGACTAGAGCGTTCTATGCAGCGAAGTTGTATTTTTGGAGTGTGTCCTGTGGCGTCCTCACTGTAGCAGTAGTTAATTATGATAACAGTGAGCCATAATAGAATCGCAGTAGCAAGCGTGACACGCGCTTGTAGGTTGCGACGAACGTGACTTTCTGGCTGTAAATGGAACCGTCCGACGCGTAAATATTTTACTAGCTGAAATTTGTGCCGTATGCATGTGACAGGGCGCAGTATTTAGCATCATGCTGTCTTTCCATGCGGACATCATGCGGACTTTCGCAGCGGCGTGTTGATGTCAGGTGATAGGCAATTTTAAGTTGCTCCAGCGTCCACAAAAAATTATGAAGATTACGCAGTTTCTGCTGCTGCTTGCAAGCATTACATTGTCCAAGGTAAGAGACGTCTTGTTATGGTGGGTGGAACTGACAAGATTATCCAGTCAGTGGACGTGCACGTTTCTTCTACGTCTGATAATATACAGTCTTAAAAGTGAATGTTGTCGTCAATGCACAATGCAGGTGGTACGCTGTCAGAAGCAGAGGTCCGGCACTTTCCGGCGAATTCCGCTCATTGATGCTCACTCACTCGCCGCTCACCTCTCCAGTTGCTCATTCGTGTTCGCTCATTCGTCACAATGAACATGAGTGAACATGAATGCGGGGTGTTCACAAATGAACACACATGAATGAGCATGAACACGCAGTGTCACATGAATGAGCATGGAATGCTTAGAAACTGAGAATTGCATACTTCGGGCACCAGGCTACATAGTTCCATCCCTAAAAGCAATGGTCAAACCCGCCATGCACTATATATAGATAGATGCACTTGGCAACATGAGAGTTTACGGGATAACGATAACTACAATCTGCATGCTGACTTGAGTTCATCTGTACTATTTTCCGTAGGTTCAAAGCGAATATGGTGTCTTAACAGTTGAGGACATGAAGAAAAGGACAGCGCCCTTTGTGAAAACATCGCAGGGCGCTGAAATTTGTATTAAGTACCTCCCAGATATGGTACCACTACCTATATTTCCGCAGAGTTTGGTAAGCTTCTTTTTTTTTTCACACAATATTTACATGCAAAGAGGTTGCCAAATATGAACAACGAACACCAGCCGTTCGACAGGCCAGCGTGGAAAATTGACCGATAAGATGTTTGTCCCGATTGTATCGGCATGCATGTACGCTTGTGCCTATACTGTCCATGACGTAGGGTACCAGGAATACGCCTAGAAAGGATGAGTCAGGATCTCCAGATCATTTTGACTTTACATTCTTTGTTCTCACGTCGCTATCATATAATGGACGATGCTGAAGGACCATAAATATGTAATCGTTGGATGCACGGGCGGCGGAAGGGGGTTTATATGGGTTACTGTAGACTCCCTGAATTTGTGAAGGGGGCGCAAAATTCGCATGGTGGTAAGGTGCCAAAGTATTATCTCAGGTGCCGCATGCGAGTAAAAATCCATGAACCCTTTTCCTGAATCGATCAAATTGCAAGCATAGTCAAGGTTTTGTCGGTTGGTTGGGTGTGTTGTATCCGTGTCTTGTTGGTTGTGCCAGCCACTTCAACAACGACAGAGAGGTCGTTCTCCTTACTGCGTAGCGTGAAGACGTTCCTAAGGTCGTCCATGGGGCAGATACGTCTAAACCATCTGTGCATCCTGCACGCCTACCCGAAGAAACTCGACATGCTCGACGACAAGGCTATAATACAGGAATCCGTCTCGCGGAAGAGTTTTAGATCAGGAGTGTTTGGGATGCCGTGATACAGTCAGAGATTGCGTGGTGTGTTTTTGTTATTGTTCTGTATACTGAAACATTCATATACAAATAATGCAACATACAATTCAATTCATACAAGACGAAAACAATAAACCAGTTGCCACCTTTTGTCATTCAGACTGCCTCGAATTTTTGGGACCCGGGCAATGAATTTGCGATGGCAGTGGCGGATGTAAGGGGGCGCCGGTTGGGGGGGTCACCTGAATTCAGGGCGTTGCATCGACCCTAGTTGGATGGTTCCTAGCTGTCGTCGCGCAGTTCGCACACCTTTGCCGAAACGTGCGGTGCTGCACCGGGTGGATGGAACCTTTCATATTCCTTGTTCCAGGGCTACTTTCAACTTCTTGACATGACCCAGCATGATGCGTGCTCAAGGATACCGCCAGACGGCACAGAAGACGCATTGCTTTTTGTGCGGCGTGGAAGTGACTGCAGCTTTGATCAGGTTCTGCTGAACTTCGCAAATCATCATCCAGCTGGGATATTGGTGTCCACGCCTGATTTACGCCTGGTAAGCGCACACGTCGCATCCATGTGTCTGAGCTGTGCCGGACTGGAACAAAAATCTTACCGCAAAGATCTCAGACCGGCCCAAGTGGGAACGACCTCAGACGACGTCTTTCTGGAGGTGCTATCGCGCTGAGTGGCTTGCTGGGAACTTTCCCGGTAACATCTTTAACTAATCCAGCCTTGTGACTGTACCCAGAGGACCCATGCCTATTTTTGCCATTATTACCAAAACCATGAATGAGCGAGCAAATTGTCAGCGCAAAATACAATTATGGTTATGCATGCTTCACATGGTATCAATGTTTCAAGGGCCATCTCGAAATTAAAGACAGGACAATACGGGACCTCAAAATCGTTGTGGCGTTTATTGAAGAGGCTTCTTTGAAGACATTAAAGGTACGTGACAGAACATTGTTTTAAAGTAGTTTAGTAACTATTCGCCTATCACAAAATATCTAAGCTGATCTCTGATTGTGCTCTGGTCACGTTAGAACATTGTGTATGCGCTCCAAATCAGAAGTGTCTAAGCTGACAAGGCTAAATAAATTAATATTCATCGGACATTTGTGTAATGTGTATACCGCACACAGATGCTTACAGGCCAACGGACCTTTTTTGGGTAAGCGCATGCGCATGCGCAGCCACCTGCGGGCGACTGCCATATTCATTGGGGGGACGTAATCGGTTTCAAGGTTACGTGGACGTTTAAGGTCGACATTTGACAACGCTTTGTACCGGTAATCTGTACAATGAGCTTTCACTCTTTCCGCACTGTTCTTACAATCTTCTGTTGCTAATTTCCCCCTCAACGTGCCAGTCAGCAAAGCGTCCCCATGTTTATTGGGGGGAAAGATACGACGTTCGACATTTCGCCGCCAGGGGCGAGGCGAATATGGAAATGGTCCATTGTATTCCACCTCGTATGCTTCCGTTCCATATTTACGCGATGTTATTGGTTTCTTGTAAGTGATTACTCGTTTTTGGTGTAGAAACTCTTCAAACCCAGCGATGTCCTTGTGGGAAAGATGTCCACCCAGAAGGTGCAGGAGCTCGACCTCAGCTTAGCTATTATTTGGTGCCTGGCCGTTCTCACCGTAGCTGTTGGCACATATATGCCTGCGAACTCAAGGCACCACGGGTAAGTAAAACTGCTAGGCCAATGGTATGTATACTATTCATGACGGGAGTTGCCTTTGCCATGCCAGTATAATGATGAGGGGGAACCAAATACATTAATTAGAAGAAAAATCTAGGTGGAAGTGCATCTTTCCCCCCAAGGTACCTATCTATGCAATTATATCTCTCCTCATCCACACAAATACGTACTAGTACACTCTTAAAAATGAACTTCACCGCATAGCACGCTCCTGGCCAACCATAACCTCGAATGATATCGTTATCTGCCCTCATTTGTTGAAAACGGGAGGCGTACGCCTTTTTTGTGACAATTATGAATAGCATAAGTGTCACAAAAAAGGCGTACGCCTCCCGTTTTCAACAAATCAGGGCAGATAACGATATCATTCGAGATTATGGTTGGCTAGGACCGTGCTATGCGGTGAAGTTCATTTTTTAGAGTGTAGCATGGTACATCCAGCTACCTAAAACAAAAAAGAAAAAAAGAGAACTGTTACATGAAGTGGTTCCTGCATGAAGAGAAGGAGCAAATATCTATTTATTTACAAACATTGGTGCTAAATAACTCGCCCAGAAGGTGCGTGAAGTTGTATGAACTGAATGAAGGTACACCATTAATAATCAACATCGTGGTTGTCTCCCAATGGGGGACAAGAGTTCTTCAAAGGGTAGAACTACCTCTTCAGGAGAGGTGGTGCATTTAACTCCAAGATAAAAGCATGCTTCTCACCCTTGATGTAGATCTGTCTTCCAAATGGGGGTGGGTGGGAAAGTACACCGTCCATGGAAGAACACTTCTATACTGCAGCTTCCTGGAGAGCAGCCACCCTGCCTGACGTCACCCGATCGCCATTACAGCAGTGTGGGGGGCGTCATGTCCGTGCCCGGTGATATTGCGCCGAAACCAACCTATATACGTGGGAACTGCCGTTCCACGATGTGGTTGAACTGTTTTACTGCTGGTTGTAGAAACGCTTGTGGAAGTGTGGAAGTGGAAGTGCTTCTACTCCTCACTTTCTACCCCAGAGGGTTGATAAAATTTTACTTTTTGTTGTGTAGTCTATGCGGGTATCTAACATTTTGAAAAAAGAATGAAAATATGAGAGGCACTTCTAAGACTCCCAAAGGTTGAAAGTTACGCTTGGGAAAATTTTCTTAAATGCAGCCCTCAGCAGTGACTTACCCAGACCTCCCCTTACACCCTGCATGCGCGCAATGACACATTAGGCGGCTACAACGTATCCGCACTCTTAAAGCACAACTTCACCGTATAGCACGCTCCTAGCCAACCATAATCTCGAATGACATCGTACTCTCCTGATTTGCTGAAACGGCAGGCGTACGCCATTTTTGTGACAACTGCATAAGTGTCACAATAAAGGTGTACGCCACCCGTTTTCAACAAATCGGGAGAAAGAACGATATCATTCAAGATGATAGTTGGGTAGGAGCGTGCTATGCGGCGAAGTTCATTTTCAAGAGTGTGCAATAGTGACCCCACCCTCGATTTTTTGCAACAGCCCCATCTACCTGCCATTCTGGATAAACCACTGACGCTTATGTAAGACCATCTTATATCGTATCTTATACCCTGTCTTATCCTCGTATCTTATACCATCGTCATTTCAACAGCTTGCGACACGTGGAGAAAAGGTGGTCCCTCGGCTACGTCGATCCAAAACTGACGAACTCAGAAGAAATGGCGCGTATGAACGCCGATATTGAAAATTATATATCTCCCTTCGTGATTGTCATATATGTCTTCATGATGGCCACCACGCTTACTCTGTTGTACTTCTTCTATGGCTATATGGGTGAGCTGTAGTTATTAACAATGGCTAACACACTAGCCACACGGTAAACTTCATGCATCAAACAGAATGGCACTAACTTCACCTCCTAAGCAACCATCATCTCGAATGACATCGTTCTCTTTTCTGATTTGTTGAAAACAGGAGGCGTACGCCTCCCATTAGGAGGTGGGCGGCGCATCATAGCCGGCACTTCGTCGTCTACAGTCGAGGGATGGCGCAGCGAGCGAAATGGTTTGAGTAGTCACCGCTTCACAACATTTTGGCGCTTGCTTGGAAATGCAGTACCGCTAATGTAACGTTATAGTAACGTCTTCTTTTTGTGTTATTTTTGTTTTCTCTTGGCGCGCGACGGGTCAAGCGAAATCTTGTGCAAACATATGGCCGCTCGTGCTCACCCATGCCAAGTCCAATACTGTGAACACGCATATTGCGCTCAGCCAGACGGAACAATTAGTGGCGCGGCTTTTGAATGCGCACAGGCTGTCCAGCTGTCTCCTGAACTTCTTCGTTGATCTGTTGCTGTTCCGTGCTGTGTTGTTGTCGGGCGAAGGGTTAGTCACCAGTCGTTTCGTGTGGTTTCTGCAAAGCTTGCGCATATAATAAACGAAATCTCTCGTAACACAAAAAACGTAGGTTAGACACGACTCGGTTGAAACAAGTTGGTGTCGACATGTTATAGCCTACCGACATTACGCGGAAATTGCGAAACGAAACCGCAGCCTGTTTTCTTTATTTCCTGCCACCCTGGGCTTACAAATTTCAGACCACGTTGTGGTGGTGCAAAACGCTTCATTTACTTGCACAGTCAACGGAAATGAAATAAAACTGCAAAGAGGCTGCATAGCGTTTCCCATATCCTTGGACACCAGTGGAGGAGGAGGAGAAAGGCAAAAGAGAAGAAGAAAAGGGAAGAAAAGCAGGGTAGAGGAGCAAAATGTGTGTGCGTGGACCATACAGCTGCTTGGAACGTAAGGTGCGAATGGAGGTTTCCAGTTTGGTCGAGTATATAATTCGGGTCTGTTGCGCTCATCCTGGTCGTCACTACCCACGGCCCCAGACTTCGCCCAAGTACAGATCAGCATGCCGTGAACTGGGCCTCTGATGTCCCATTCGTCTGGAAGTGACCTTCAGCTCCTGGATCTCGGAGTGAGAGCACTTCATAACAAATTGTCATTGTGAGTGTCATCTTGCCTATCCGCGCAGGAACGTCCAGAAATCCACTCTAGCTTTTTTTCTCGAGGCTGCCGACATCACATGACGTTGTCTCGATTAGCAAAAGGCACACGGCACACTGATTACAATTCTTCTGGCTTAGCGTACTTCCTTCTGTAATCGGGAACTCTAATTCGCATGCTTCGAGGATAGCGAGTTCAACAGGCTCTGGCAGGAGGTAGTCGTTATAAATTCGCGCAAGGTACACCAGCCGTTTCTCGTTCCGAAAGGCGTCGTCCAGTACCTACAACGAAGAGGCAGTACTGCCGGTTGGTTATACGTGGAGTTGACCGTGGATCTGGTACCAGTAGACATACGCGCACTTCCACAGACCGCACTTCCTCAGTTCCGGTACGTGACTCTGTCCTGTACGCTTGCTACCGTCCACCAGTTGGTCCTGATATTTCGCAAATGTTCCGGTCGCCATACCCGGCATGTTTAGTGCGGCACATAACTGAGCATTGGCTCAATATGCAGTTCCACTAGAGAGGACTCCCAAAACTACTGCGGTGTTCACGTCCATATGATCTTGTCCGATGCTTGGTCGAACCTCAGTGTCAGCCACACCCTTTAGTGTGCACATTTTGCACTGCAGTGTTAGTTCACTGCGCAGTCCTTTTGTCCGGAAGTGCACAACTGAATGGATGATAGATTCCGAGCGCCTTGAAGCTACTGAACAGATGCATTAGTGAAGACAGGCGTAACTAAAGCCCACAATATTGACATGTAACTGAAGCCCACAATACTGACATGTAACTAGATCCCACAATATTGACATGTAACTGAAACCCAAAATATTGACATGTAACTAAAGCGCACAATATTGACATGCAACGAAAGTCCACAATACTGACATGTAACTAAAACCCAAATATTGACATGTAGCCAAAGCCCAAAATATTCAGTCAACTGAAATACGCGCTTCGCTGCTGTCAAAGCGACGTCAAATTGCACAAACGATTGCAAATGTGTTTTCATGTATCCATAACGCAGCGAAGATCCCCTGGAAAAACTAATGCACGTGCACAAATGCTCCCATGTTCGCTCATGACGTCGTAACGCTGAGATTCATTTCCCAATCTGAGGGAGCCAACATTTCTATCCATTTATTTACCGTACTTCGACCTGGGTCCCAAGTGCTCCGATTCCATTTCAGCTTCCATTCTGATTCAACTTCGATCCTGAATAACTTTTCTCAGCCGAAGCATATCTGCACACTTGCCCATCAAATTGTCCGCTGTACCTTATTGTACACTAAACAATATGAACGTGTCTGAAATCTTCCCCAACCAGCTCCATCCGCCGCCCGAAATTCCAAATGCTTAGAGTCTAGGGCAGCGTTTCCCAAACTTTTGGCGGTGACGGACCCTCGGAAGCGATGAGAACCAATTCACGGACCCCCCCCCCCCCCCCCCCGATACGCGCTGTGTACACTGCATTGCAGAGCGCGTTTAATATGCGCGACACGGTATAACAAGGAAAGAAATTACATTTGTGCAAGCATAAACATGGTCAAGTGACTCTCTAGACAGAAGCGAAGTCCAACGCCACTGCTTCCAACGCCACGTGCAGTGCGAAGTATCATCTGGAGTGCCACCATCGCTGCAAGAGGGCCGCGGATTGCCAAATATAAAATGCGCTAAACACAGGAACACTCTCAGTCAGTTCGAACTCGAAGCAAGACGATATGACGCACTGTATTTCCCATGCTAGCCAGTGCATAACCAGCAACCTCGTCAGCTGCTGCGTGCTTTCTATACAGCTTCAGAAACGATTCCGGACTGGTTTCTTCTTCTTGTTTGTATGTGTATGACGCGGACAAACGTGCATTGCAGGATTTTTCTGTCAAAAATTAGAAGCCAGCTGTTGAAGCTGGGTTTTGGAAGTTCTGGGTGTTTGGAAATCGGGCAGCATGTACGAGCGCGTGTTTGTGGGGACGAAAATCCTCACTGAAAAGTGAGAGACGGTCGCGGACCCCCACGGACACTCTCGCGGACTCCCAGGGGTCCGCGGACCACACTTTGGGAAACACTGGTCTAGGGGACCGCACTTGATCCGCGCTCCTAACCACGTCATGGGACGAGGGGATACCCAGTGCGGTTCAAATAACTATTGTAAAGTTGTCCCATGAAACAACAGACCCCCCTTCCCGTTGACATCCTACTGGATGAGTGCTAAAAGCGCTGCCAGGTTTCCGGCATCCTGTGTAAAAGAAAAGATTTCACTGTATAACCTATCCAGCGCCACTATTTTTTTTTTTACAAGCATGATCCTTCCACATTTCTGTGGCTGCGACTGGGAATTCCAAGACAAATAAGTTTCATCTACTGTTCACCCGCGAAAATGAGCATCGTTGAACAAACAATAAACAAAATTTGGGGCTGGGCTACGCTGCCCGTGCTCGTGCTTCCGCGTCATGATCAACGTCGGCCTCGTCGTCTTCCGGCCACGTGCAGCGGTATATCATTTCCAGCGGTCAAATTATTGTTACTTGTGACGACACACTCGATGAGAGATGGTAGCACTGCGCTGGCCATTCTGAAGCGGCGTACTCCACGGATGACCATACCTGACAAAAACTCGTGTGCCGAGTCAACGGCTTAACATAGATAAAATATTTTTGTTGGTATTGGTTCTTGATATGTTTTTCTAGTGCGTGATCGAGCCAGATTTTCGATTTTGGGGGGCTCTATTTTGTAAGCGAGCGGAATCTCGAAATATAGCTTTTCCCAAACCTTTCGACGACGATATAAAAATTTGAGTCTAAAACGCAAAATCTGCTTCGATCACGCACTAGATCTAAGCATCCTCTTCCATTTAAAAGCAGTTGCACGGAGATCAACCAAATTTTCGCGGCGCTACGGAAGTTGAAAAATGTATGGGGATTCCCATAGAGCGTCTGTGGTTATGCCATAGGCGCCGACTGCGGGGGGGCGCGGGGGCCCTTGCCCCCCCGGAACCTGAACTAGGGGGGGCGCCGCCTCCCCTGGGAAGTCCCGCTAAGAGACTGACACCAACCTTTGGGGCTCGGCGCGCCCGGGTCAAAAGAGCGAAGAGGAACCAACCCCAAAAATGTATCTTGCAATTCGTAAAATATGTATCCGCCCACCATACTCATTATCACAGTAGAAGGTGAGGCGAAGAAACACAGAGGATGACACAACACATAGCTTGAATTTCGCCCAAAGCAATCTGATCAATGAAACGAAGCAGTCGAAAAGGTACCAGCAGCTGCCAGTGAGGTGTAACGGTAGAATCTTCGGAACGCATATTCGTTGGGAGCGGGTTCAACTCCCGCTGCTCAATTTCATTGACCATATTCATAACATTGCGCGCATTTCGGGTCAAACACCGAGCATTCAATGCATTTTGTTCCTCTTGCACTCAGTTTTCAAAGGCGTAATGCCTTCAGTTGTGTACATGTTCACTGTTTACGTTCTCTCTGTTTTTTTTCTTTTTTCTTTTTTTTCTGTTCCTCCTTCCTCTTATTTCTATACCAGTTCTGCATACATCATAAGATCCCATCAGAGTGTGTGATTCTTCAGCTTTAGTTTTGTGTTCTTCATTTTTCTTTTCCTTTTCTTTCCGTCTTTTTGTTTTCTTTTGCTTTCTTTTTTCTTTGCCTTTCTTGTCTTCCCCATTTCACTCTTTTTTTTTTGGAATAACACACCGACATCCATCTGGTTTACCTTTCTTTTTTTTTCTTAATAAACATATCCCCCCCCCCTCCCCCCGCGAGAGTACTTATTTCGCGGTGCGCCCTTGCCCCCCCTGGGAAAATGAAAACTCTCCGCCTCTGGGTTATGCACCGCCTTAAGTTTGCCGTGTGGCTAGGGTATTAGTCAACGAATGCACCATAGGAAAAAGACTGGAAAATTAAAAGAAATCTTATGTTGTGGGGAAAGTACGCTTAGTGTGAGCCGATTATTTTATTTCGTTTGTGGGTTTTAACTGTTCCTTTTTTACAGTGTACGTTTTTATCGTCATATTCACGATTGCTTCAGCGATGGCTGTTTATATCGTTTTGGAACCAGTTATGCACATGAGTCCATTTGGCAAACAAATGTAAGTATATACTACTGCAAGTAAGATATAATACCGGATTCCTTTGCGTAGAGTTCATAAAAGGAAAGCATCTATATGACATGTAGTTCTGTGCTGTGGCATAACACCAAGCCAGTTCTCGTAATGTCGCTGTAACGTCCTGTCCGGGAAGTTCTGCTATACATATTTTTATAATACAAGTACGCGAAAATTACTCTACATCTGTTTTGACATTCCCTTCGATTGTTTCCATGCAAAATATTATCTCAGTCGAATATGTGAACGTGCTAGCCCATCCAATGTGACTCCGGAAAATCGGCTGTACCGATAACGTTGAGATTTCACTCTTCTGTAAAGTAGTGAAATGTGGAATAATCCAAAAGCTCGAAAGCTCGCTGTGTGGTCCTCTGCGCTAAGTGACACAACAGCAGAACTGTTTACTGCCAACTTGTCAACCTGTCAGCTACAAAATTGACAGCCCATGCGACATTTTGTTTACTGAATCAGAAACTTAATCGTGATGGGCGCCAACCATTGCCATGAATGATAGGGCTGTCGCTTCTGATTTGAGGGGAGAGGGAGGTGTACACCTTTTTGTGTCAATTATCATGTATCTAAATCGGCATAAAAAGGCGTACGCCTCTTCTCTCTCTTCGAATCAGAAGCGATAACCCTATCCTTCGTGGCAGCGGCTGGCGCAGAGCGCGCTATGTGGTGAAGTTTTTAAACTGTGCAGACATCGTTGCCGAAAATGATTACCATATTGATGGCAAATGAAATGAATGATGGCATTACTATAGATTTTACCATATATATTTATTAGTAAGATTAATAACGCTATATATTTTCATTATTCCGAGTTCACAATCACGTTCGTCATGATTGATATTGTGTTCTCTTCTTCCGTATCTTGCATTCAGATACTGCGGGTCACCAGAAGTGTGGGAGGTGACACTCATAGTATTTTCAGTTACACTGTCAGTAACATGGCTTGTATTCCGGAACCATCCTTCATCCTGGATCATGCAGAACATGCTCGGAATTGCATATATGATAACACTGCTCAGATTACTCCACCTACCCAACTTCAAGGTGTGGTGTGAAAGCACGGGAATTACGAGTGGGGAAGAAAGCACACATGTTAATGTAACTTCGCAGACTATAACTCTTCTCTTGGCGATGCTCTTCTACTACGACATATTCTTCGTCTTTATTACGCCGTACTTCACAGCGGTAGGTAATTTTAGAAGAAATGCAAGATTGACGAGTGTGTCCCTATTTCCCAGAGTGGTGAGAGCATCATGGTACAAGTTGCGAAAGGAATTGCTCAAGGGGCATCAGGAAGTGGTTCCTTGGAGAAGCTTCCCGTATTGTTGAAAGTGCCACATATAAGCAATCGCGCCATGTCGGCATGTCTCGGTGGATTTTCTTTGCTTGGTTATGGGGACATCGTGGTTCCAGGTGAGCCGGCCCATGCGCACATATTCGTGTACGCATGACTGGAAGTAGAACTAGCGGGATGCGATGGCCAAATTTGTCACTACGTGGTCACATAGGAACAAATAAATGAACCAGCGTAATTGCAAGCTGGGTTACATGACGAGAAAAGCCAGGGCTTGGACAACAAACACGAAAACAGGTCAAAAGGGGGCAGAGCATAGCAAACTTGCAGTCCTGCCCTCGACCTACGCCCATGCAGGCTTCAAGATATGTTGTACCGTTTTACAACGAGGTGCAAATATTGTGCAATGTTGATTCGGAGAAAAAAAAAGTGATAAAAAAATCAGTGAAAAATAAGTGAGTCACGTAATTGAATAAAAATTCAGTGGGGATTTAGCGGTAGATGCGAGAGAAATGCGTCAGCATTAAGCACCTTTTTCTGTGCGTACTTGACTTCCGGGTATCCACTTCCGTTCTAAACCTGACTCTTAATTACATACATCTTACATTCATTACCTTTAAACTCAACTTTCTTGTTTTAATTGCCTTTAATTACCTGTAACTACCCTCAATTACTCTTACCTCATACTCTTAATTACTTTCGACTACTTCAAGTTCAAATCGTTTACCTCCATTTACATTTACCCTCTTATGTCCCCTTTAAATATCCCCTTATACCGCTGCCTCGGTGAGGTTTCACCATCTCATACACGAACACACACACACACACACACATGCATACAGCTTTTTCCATTTTGACACTCCTAATGCTGACGCATTAAAACTCTCGGAGGACGAAGTGCAATCCTTCTCGGGTCCGCGGCACGTGCAGCAGCTGCTGCAGCTGCAGCTATCATGGCAGCGAGCAGTGTCTGTAGCTGTGGAACAGCGATGCATAATCAGGTTTCTTGTCAAGGGGAACGTCAAACCAGGGACTGAAACCAGAACGGAACCGGAAACGGAAAACCGCTTGGAACGCAATTTTTTTCAAGAGCCGTTACCGGAACGTATAATCGCAATTCACTATCGGCTATTAACCGAAACCGTAACCTGAACCGAACAATGTGATTTCGGTTACCGCCGGTTCATACGAATTTGTTCAAGCGAGAACTCGAACAACTTTGGATGCGCTATTTGTATCGCTTTACAACTCTGATCAGTGGTGTAGTACGTGCTTCTGTTAAAGTAGATCTCTTCATCATGTGTTTTTCATTCAGAAGTTATGTAGACAACATGCGATCTTATGTGCTCAGACCCATAATCGGATGACATACGCATTGTATGACATGTATTACGTACATCTCTTATGAGTTATGAACTGTATTATTGTGATCATTCAAGATACGACGCGTTGCACGTTCTTTCTTTCCACACCTGTTTGCTTAACCGCTAAACACACGCAGCTTTTCTTGCCTCGTAGCTTGTTACAGCACGAGCGAAATGAATGTGCACGAGAACACGGCCCCTCGACCGCTCCCTCAAACAGGAGCGATCGAGGGGCCATGACGAGATAATAGAGACAACAACAAATTATTTTATGGAGATTGCCGCAAACGGCCAAAGTGCGTCGAAGAAAGAGTTCTCTTCTTCTTCGACCTGGCTGATGGTAGCGGGGCCCACCCCGGTTGCTTGTGTTACCCGTTTGCATTTTGTAGCTCATTTTGCGACATCCACTCAGCCTGCAGATACATCCTAGAGAAAACCGAAAAAAGAGAGAAAGAAAAACCGGTCCAACTGTTCGGTTGCCGGTAACCGCAAATATTAAAACGGCGAATCCCGTAACCGCAACCGCTTTCAGAGTTCTGACACTGAACCGTAACCGAGCTAGTATTCGTTTCGGTTTCAGTCCCTGCGTCAAACCAGCTGCCTGCGAGTTTGCAAGGGTTGCACGCACAATATGGTGAACAAACGATGTCAAGGGGAAGAGTGTACGCATGGTGCAGACAGTTTGGCGAACGACTGGATAGGGTTCGGGAACAGTTCGGGGCCTTGCAGCCCAGCGTAATATTAGTGTCGGCAGTGTGAAGACAATCATTCACGACCATTTACTGTTCCGCAAAGTCTGTGCAAGATGGGTTCCCCGACACCTCACTTGTGACCAGAAGAGAGCGCGCATGGCAGACTCGAGCAGCTGCGGAAGCAGTTTCAGTTCGAGGGGGACGAATTTTTGCAATCAATCATCACATGTGATGAAACTGGGATGCACCATTTCCCTCCAGAGACAGAGAAAAAAAACAGCATGGAATGGCGACATAAGCTTCCCCGCCGCCAAAGAAAAGCAAGATGCAGCCGTCTGCTGGGAAGATCATGTGGACTGTCTTCTGGAACATGCGGGGTGCCATCCATGTCGACTTTTCGAGCAAGGGTACTCCTAGACGTTGATAAAGGGTTCCGTGCGAAACGCAATTCGGAAGAAAAAGTCTGACATGTGCCCCGGAAGGGTCATTCTTCTTCATGACAATGCCCGGCCTGAATTTGACTGTAGTAACCCTGGTCAAAATGCGCTGGGAGGTTTTACCCCTATGCCGTTAATGTCCCAATTTAGCCCCAAGCGATTACCATTTGTTCGGGCCCCTTAAATAACACCTTAGAGGAAAGACGTTCCACACAGATGAAACCCTCCAGAAAGATGTCCTGCAGTGGCCACAACAGCAGCCGACACTTCAATGAGTTGCCACAGCGATGGCAGTGGTCGTACCGACACAAGCTTCACCACGAAGGCAAATCCGGGTCCGTCAAAACGACCTTCCCGTTCCGTCGCTAACGGCTTGAAAAGTAAAGTTATAATACCAATAATATTTGGTGTTACGGCGCGAAACAACTATGATCATGCGAATAATGTAATACGTCCCTGAAGTATTTGGTTCTTATTATGTTCTACATATGTCACTCCTTAGGCTTGCTGCTCTCCTATTGTCGACGGTTCGATCTTCTGCATCCGGCTGCGTCCCACTACTACATCACTGCCTTAGTGTGTAAGCTGGACATCAGGACCTTCATTTACTCAATAACCTTGAGTATTTTATTAAATAGATGCGGTATTATTAGATGCGGTACTTCTGTTGATGAGTGCAATTTAATTGAATTGCAGCTTACGCTGCGGGATTGTCAGCGGCATTCCTTGGACTCTACCTTATGAAGACAGGACAACCTGCGTTGCTCTACCTTGTGCCAGCGACTGTGATTCCAGTTTTCTGTATGGCCTGGTGCAGAGGCCACCTCAACTGCTTTTGGAACGGTGTCATGGTACTGTATATTCCTATTAGCTTGAAGTATACGACGATTTGCTGTATTCGTGGCAACTTGTCAAGTCTGTCGTTATAGTTTGGTTGTCGTTACTTTTGTGCGGTCGTCGTCGTCGTAGAGAAACTGATGAGAAACATCAGCTACATTAGCAATATACGTCCTGCGGCGATCGACTCACGGCAACAGCCTCTTCATTTCGTTAGCTCAGGTGCGACCACTACCGTGATGCATTTCGCATACCACGCGTCGCATACATCTCGTCGCATCTGTGATCCATTAGATGACATATTTGAAACAGACTACTACCAGCAAATTTCTCCTTTAAATCCTTTAATAGGCATACGGGTCTGGTTCGCAGACTTTCTTCTAACGAACACTAAAACAAATCTCGGTCTCTGTCGGCGAGAAGGGCAGATATAATAACCTCGCCGCTGACACTCGCCTGCTTTCGTCAACCGCCATCCTTGAGGTGACTGGGCTGTGGACTAGGAGGTGGTTAGTGGTTAGCATGAAATGTGAAATGTCGTGTTCGTCCTAATTGTCATTCAGCCTCTGCAGTTTACGTTGCCAGATATTATGCCTGTTCCCGTATGTATAACTTTCTTCATAATCTACAAGAACTGTGCGGGAAGGCTCTAAGTGAATAGCTAGGCTTCCTGTCCTTGGAGTAGCTGATGACCTGGCCCTGGAAAGGGAGAAAGACTACCTTCTTTGTGCCATACCGGTGGCTAACCTTTCCCTCTTATTTTTTTTTTATATATAATAAACATATCCCCCCCCCTTCGTAATGTGTGGTTCGAAAAGAGAAGGTGCGATAAAATGGACAAAGCTGTGTCTTTTAGACGTGCTATGTATCAAGTTGTGCATCAACTAATGAGTCTTGTTTTTCTTTGCAGCATTTTGATGACAACGGAATATGTAGTTACAGCGCCGTTCCCGTAGAAAGCCCTACGCCTGATCTGGACGCGTCAAATCTGCCCGGACATCAACCAGGCAATAGCGGGCTTCGGGGAATATTGCCGTCTCGTTGACATGAAACGACATTACACCAGCCTTATAGCTTCCATTGAACTATTATAGTTTTATTAGATTTGGAAAATCCGTTTGTCGTGGAGACTGCAGTAAACTCTTGACCTACAAGGAATGAAGATCTATAAGCAGCGGACAATAAATGCTTCAATAAAGGTTATCACATTTGTTTGTCATGTGCCAAAGCAGTCCCTCTCATGCACGCAGCAGGAGGTCAACTTGTCAGGGTTGCAGAGACACATTCGCCGCCTAAGGATGTGAAACAGAGATTGTCCATCATGCTTGCGAATGTGGATGACACTTTGTGCCGACAGAACGGCATGACTGAAAATTCATGTGGCCACCCGTGCTTTAGTCCACGTATTATCGAAGTTTATGTATTTTATAGCGCTACTTGTCATGAGCTTCCGCACATGTAACCACACATGGAGCTGCTGCCAAACGTATGTTAGCCGAAACTTTGTGTCTGGCCAGACACAATGCCGAACCCTTAGTTGCGTTGTGCGCCGAACCCTCAGTTGCGTCAGTGTCCTGAGTTAGAATTAGAAATGCTCACTGTATAGCTATACATCCGGATGTGCCTAGCGCCTGTCCATTCATCAATGCTACTGCATCCCTCTCCATCACATAACATGGTGGGAAAGCCTGCAGCATGATGACCACTATATGATGGAACAACTGTAGCAGCCCGTTCTATTTGCCCTTCAATCCCTTGGAAACGTGTGGATACATGCTGGTTTTCATTTTTACTACATACCACACCGTACGCTGGTATGGGTCCAGCGCGGACTTGCACGTATCTCAAGCATTGTATTTTAAATACTTGCTTTGGTATTTAATATATTACTAGTTACATTTTCCAATAAGTATTTTGTACACTATCGGAAATACTTTTTCAGTATTTTCTACTCAGTACTTTAAATTCTTTGTCAATCGTCTTCGTACTGCTGGCAGCTTCTCGCAGCCTCTCAGTTTTTTGTTTTTGTTTTGTTGTCCATTTTGTCTTTGAGTGACACCGTCCGATATGGTTCAGTTAAGTAGTGTCTTTCGGGCCGTTTACATTGTCACATTGCAGCATGGAGCCTACCCTAGCAGCCGCCTCTATACATCCTTGGCGATATCTGAGTTTAAGGTCCCGTTCCGACATACAGCGCTTTGCTCCACACTCTTAAAAATGAACTTCACCGCATAGCACGTTCCTAGCCAACCGTCATCTCGACTGATATCGTTATCTGCCCTGATTTGTTGAAAACGGGAGACGTACGCCTTTTCTGTGACACTTATGCTGTTCATAATTGTCACAGAAAAGGCGTGCGCCTCCCGTTTTCAACAAATCAGGGCAGATAACGATATCATTTGAGATGATGGTTGGCTAGGAACGTGCTATGCGGTGAAGTTCATTTTTAAGAGTTTATCGGAAACGTTATCGTGGACACCTTCCGATCTACTAAAACTACATTCGTTTGTTGATCAGAGGTCGCAGGTGGTACCATGGTTGGCGGTACTCGTTCGCGTAGACAAGGAGGAAACAGTGTCTTCACGTGCTCGTTCGCCGCGCGTATCTGTGCTACTGTCAGTTCTTGGTGGTGGACCAAGATCAAAGAGGGAGGAAGAAGTAGTGGTTCTCCTGAAGGCATAGGACGATTCTTCTCGAAATGTGTGGGCTCCTATTCTTCTCGGCGGTTACTTCTGTCGTCCTGATGGCTACAGTAGAAGTAAGAAATAGTTGGTTCAGATATTATGCTGTCTTTCGTGTTACAGTCAACCGTCGATTTATGAACGGTTAACGTTCTTGGAAAAATCGTTCATAAAACGGAGGTTTGGAATGAAGAGGGGGAAACCGTTCACGGGTGTAGTTCCGTATCGGGACCACTCGTTTTTAAAAATCAGTGGAAGCGTTAGGAAGATTAATATTGCATAGAAGTGGAAGGAGGTCATATACTGAATCTAAAAATGTAAGAATTATAAAACTTCTGTGGACTAGAAGTTTTTTATGCATTTCAACAACCCTATCTGATGCACTTCTAGCGCAGGAGAAACACGGGAATGCTAAGCCTAACGGATTCGAAACCTGCCATCTTGCAAAAGGTAGGGTCGTTGAATAAAGCTAAATCACGTCACTTTAGTCAGGTTAGTCAAGGTTGGGTTCCACAGATTGCACAGGCACGCACTAGGTGGTGCGGGCGCCGAGACTGTGCCTCGGGTTAGATCAGAAGATCCTCAGTAAAGATGGCGGATCGCCTTCAAGAAACGGGCGATATACGTTTCACGCTGTGTACTAGGGTCATTCCTATTTAATTTCGTTACTAATTAGTTCCTCTTTTACGTAAAAGCGTTTGATTTTTTTTTTAAGCCGGTGGTCTCGATACGGAACTAACATCCCACAAAATTATTATTGCTTCTAATGATCAACCGCAAACATTTATTATGGATCAGTAAGTGATTTAGTGACGTATACTTCATATTTTATTGGTTTTGGCGAACATAAAATGTCGAACGTTTGGCGAATTTGAAGAAGCAACAGTTGGTGAGCTGCAGTTATTCTTCAACTGTCATCATTCAACTGCCAATTCATTCGAGTATTCATCTTACGATAACATTTTCAACACTGCTTGAATCAGGATCATTTCTAACGCAACGTGACTGCATTTCACAGCGTATCCCATCGAACGTATCGAACGTATACCTGTAGCCGCGTCACTTGTCAATCGTCCACGTTATAGATGCTGAGAGCGATGAGACGGCTTTCGCTTGAGCTAACCCGTACCAGTGCCCAAAAAGTGTCAACTTCATATTGTGTCTGTGTTTTTACAGTTCACATCAGGTGCAAATCCTTTGGATCTCGCCATGATCACTTTAAAAGGAGAGAAGCTGAACGAAAAACATTATTGCGTCTCCTACGCTCCGGCTGTCAAGGAGATCAAAAAAGAAAAGGAAGCTGTTAGTATTCCTTCTCAATTGAATTTTTGTTTTGGGACCGTTGCATAAAAGTCATTTACACGTCCGGAATATTTCTATTTCACTGGAAAGGTGTTCCGACCCCTGGTCAGCTTAGTGAATGACTCTGAGTGCAACTACGAGAAGCGAGGCTTGGAAGGCAAAGTTGCAATGGTTGAACACTGTTCCAATGACACCAACGACGAGATCATAATAAAGCTCAAGTCGGCGAAAGCGTCTGGGGCGATAATTCTCGTTGCTCCAAAGCGCAAGGTCTGTCGAGCGTTTCTGTGTCCCATTATTCGGAAAATTTGGGTTGCAAAGCACGTTGTCGGTATCTGACGAAATCGTGCAACGGACAATTCTGTAAAGTACGTATTTTACAGGCGAAAGAAATAGAGACAACGATAACAAAAGTAGATATTGAGGTGGTCTTCCTTCCCAACAAGACTGGATACGAGATAGCGGTGAGCGGTTTTAGTGCGTTCACGGTTGCATGTGTATAATAACCACATTTTTCTTCGTCAGAAATACGACACTGACCATAACAGCACGTTGTACGTGAAGCTCTTCTCGAGACCACCTCCATTTGATTGGAGTTTTGGAGTTATCTGGATAATTGCTGTTTTCACTGTAGTCTGCGGATCCTTTTGGGCCGGATTAGTGCAGCATGCTGAGTAAGTACTGTGGAACGCACTATACCTGTACTCGAACCCCGGGAAACGAGACAGTGGGAGTTTGTGGGACAAAGCTTCCCGTAGCGGTGCTGGTACGAAGGGCGCAGTGTGACGCTTCGGAGGACGCGATATGTGTCAGCATGGAGAGGAAGTGTAATGAGTTCTGCTGGACTGCGGTATGCGGTATGCGGTAAGCACGTATGACCCATACGTGCTGCAGCTCAGGGTTCAAAGTGGGCAGCAAGTTATCGTAGAGAAAGGAAGCCGAAACCGGAAAACTGGAAAAAGGGAACGATATTTCTGGTCTAAGCAGAAGTGAATGAAACCGAATACCTATTCCTCGTTCCGGATAAAAAAAAAAGTGTGTATTTCTTTGTTTGTTTTTTCATCCGGAACGAGAAATAGGTATTCGGTTTCATTCAATTCTGGTTCGACCAAAAATATCGTTTCCTTATTGTTTGTTATCGGTTTTCGGTTCACGCGAAACATTATACTTCTCTTTTCTTGCATGGAGATGTGGTACAATGGACTGGCTGCGCCACCAGTGTGGGCACATCCATGTGCTGTCCCTCGCAGCTCTGCAGTTGTCATTTGGCGCTCATGGAAGGATTGCTTCAGTCCTGTTTTTGTCTAGTGCTCTATTTGACATGATAAACACAGTTTTCATTTAAAGGTTGCCAGTTTCTTCGAAAACGTGTTTACATGAAGCGGTTCCAACCAGTACGAACCGATATTTTTTGTTTCGGAGCTGAACCGAGCCTAACCGTTTATAGGAAACAGCAACGAAAACCGGAACGAAAATCCTTTCAGACACCCTGGTGGGCAGTGGTGTCGGAGGCGATCGAAAGATCCGACACGGGGTTGCGTCCGCAGGAAAGGTCTCTGTGCTCGGGATGTGTTTGATGTGGTCCTCAAGATGTGCGGCACGACGTAAATTACGCGTGGGACCAGATTTTCACGTGGAGTGCAAAGCTTTAGTTACAGGCATGTGGTTTAAATAAAATCGACGTAAGCCTCCCAGAGTGTGACAGAACCGCTCCACAGTCACGTAGGCCATGATGGATTCTTGCGAGGGCGCCCGTTATGGGCTACCTTTAGCACGTAAGGTTAACTTCTTAGGAACAACATACCATTGGCCCGCAACGCATCGGGAGTCCTGATGTTACGATGTGTTTAACATCATGTTTGGCAGGATAGAATGTTGGGTGAGTGACGGGATATCCGCAGGGGAGTCTTGCAACGATCTTCCATCGCGCCGTCATTCGCAACCGCTTCTCCATATATCTTTCCGCTAGACGATTCCCCGCTCCAATGAGTCCGTCATTATCGCATGCAGTTAAGTGAGCGGTGTTGTATCGCTCAGCTGACTAGAGATCGAACGTCAGTCAACTACACTGCAAGCTCTATTCGTACAGCTTACTTGATTTTTGCACTTTACTTTTACTTTCTTGCCCTATCTGCTGACGGAGTGGTAGGAATAGACCGTGTCGGCGCTGCAAAGGAAGTCTTAAGGCTTGCCCATGGATGCAGACTGTGTAGGGAAATTGCGCCTCGTGCTATCGGAGTTTAAGATTCTCTGTCACCGCGAATCCATGGCAACTCGCGCAACATGTCCCTCTGAATGTGTGTGGTAAGCCATGCGTGCCCTTAAGAAGCGCTCCTGAGTTGGCAGGTTTGTTTTTGAAAAACTGCGCCTCTGCTATAAGTAGAGATGGGACGAATACAGAATTTTGTGAATCCGAATCCGAATCCAAGGAAGATTCTGCGAATCCACGAATCTTACGAATCTCGAATCTTTCGAATCCTTTCTTTTAGAAGGAGTTCAAAAAGCCAAGAAAAAAAACTTCTACTGGAGAGTGTTTTGGAGCAGAATATGATATATTTGTTTAATGAAAAAAAAAAAAAAAGAATTCAGTTTCGTTCGTTTCGTAGTTCTTAATTTACTTTAACATATTATTCGTCGACTACAAGAAATACATATATTCTCGAGTCTGATTATTTCCATAAACCTAAAGCAACAATCAAAAGCAAAACCATATTACTTTTAAACTTGTAATGTAACAGTTCCTGCCTGAACTCTTTCAGTCCAGAGCAATGTAAACAAAGAAACAAGAAAACACCCGTCGGTCAAAGAGGCTTTCAGCGGACTCCGGACGCGCCAATTTGAAAAAGAAACGAGCAAACATGGTCGGTGGATTCGAAAGATTCGATTTGCTGTTTTGGGCACTGGGATTCGGATTCCCGAATCTCGAATCCCTGCCTAGGATTCGTGGATTCACGGATTCGGTTGGCACATCCCTAACTAAAGTAACATGCTGATCTGGCAGGTAACTGCTAACCAGAGATGACTGTGCAAGTAGTTCCCTCATACTACTAGTAGAGGCACTTTGCAACTCCTCTCATTCACAAAGTTTTAACTCTTCGTTAACTTCCTTTCCTTTAAATCTTCAATTCAACTCTTGAAATAACACCGTCTGTCGAACTTGACCCACAAAGAGCCTCTTGACAACCAATCGTCTTTCTCATGTCTGTAGGTATCAATCGAGGAACAAATGCAAGAGCAAGAAAAAAGGGAAACCAGTTGCCCAACTTGTACAGCGGAGCAGCGAAGCAGATGTCCTGTAAGTGAGACATTCACGGCATTCGTGTAATTTGGTTTTCTAAGCATATTTAAATATCTCAATAGCGTGATTACCTATCATGTTGGATGACTTTTAAAAAATGGTTCTAGGTTCAGAACGCGCTTACGCGGTATTGTTTCAAGCTTCCTAGCTCCTTGATGACAAAGCCCAAGTGTGCTGGTGGCCCACAAAAGCTATGGCCTTCTCCAGAAACGATTCTCCTACTTGGCAGCATTTGGGCGAATGAATCATTTTTATTGTAAAATTTAATACATTTATGGAACGAAAAGAAGCGTTATCTGAAGATCAATTCTGCATAGTTGGATACGTGAGGTATACCCTCTTAAAAGAGCTTGGAAGATACCTCGAACATATTTCACTGCGTGGTATAAGCGTACTGCCTTGAATAATTCTCACCCGAAATATTTGGTTTGAGAAGCGCACATCTTGAAAGAGCGCGCGCAGCGTCGGCTACCTTTACTACCTCCTTCTGGTGTGTTGTGTGTGTGTGTGTTACATCATCGCGCACTGACTGGCTGCTGAAGATCGTGTGCTACGGCGAGGGAGCAATATGGCCATTCGACTGCTCTGTCACACGCGGGACATGTGACGCAACATGCAACCGCTAAAAAAAAAAAAAGAAAAGAAAGAAGGCGCGTGTCACCCTATTGGGCGGCAGAGATGACGTCGCACATTGGCAGAAGCATTGCGTGTTGCGCTCGTACTTTCTGTGCAAATATGCAGGCCAGGGGTTGTAAGGGGTTGTGTTTGTGGGTCCCATAGGATGGAAGCAGCTATATTCCGTATTCAGTGCTCATTATTTCGAATAAACTCTCAATACAACGCAGGAAGAACAACAAGTGCGCGCTATTTCGCGATGCGAGCTGGTTGTGGTGAGCTCCCACTAGAGACCGTATTTTTTGTCTGGAATTGCATTGTCGAACGTACAGTACAAGACATGGACTCCATAATCACATAACATTGGTATGATAAACGTTCCAGCACTGCTCCAGCTTCTGTTGCGCACGCATCTGCAATGTGATCCACACTGCTCCGCTCGCAGTTGGTAGGGCTCCTCGCGGTGACTGCGTAAGCTCCGTTACGTAAAGTTCCGTTTTTCGAGCGTTGGCTATAATTTATGATTTTGATCACGTTGATGCGCCTATTCTGTTCTTGCCACCTTGTGTGACGTCTGATATGCGTCTCGGCGAGGTGCATCCCTACGCGTCACGGGCAAGGAGCACCCCTCGCACGGCACTAATTGATAAAAAAATGCGGGAAGGGGCACTAATTGGTCTAAATCAGCACTTTTATTTACGTTTTAATTACAAACAGCGCAACGGGTGTATCTCGTTCCGCTTGCATTATTTTCATGACGAAATCTTTCATATCGCGAAGAGAAGTGTTAGTGCCCCTTTAAACGTCCACAATACGAAGCTCCTCGTTGCCGGTTGCTCCTATCAATATTCAAACACTAAATGCTATAGAAAAGTAGAACCAGCAAAATCGTAAGGAAGTGTTAATGGAAAATGGAAGAATACTAAAGACTGAACGTCAAATAAAATACAAATGTTTACGTCCGCAGGAAGACTTGTGGAGTTCCCATGGCTATGCTCCAGGAGAAGGCAGACTTCACAGAGTCGGGTGATGACGCTGACGATGACTTTTCAGTTCCCATTTCGGCAAAAATTGTCATCATGTTCGTGATTCACATGTGTGTCATGCTACTGATGCTCTACTACTTTTTCCGGTACCTCGGTAAGGCTTCTCGGTTTCTGTTGGCTATCTGTGCTCCACAACCCTACCGAACATCTAAAGCACTATCTGTTCCAGTGTACGTAATCATGTTCTTGTTTGCGATGTCTTCCTCGGCTGCGCTCGTCGCCTGTCTGGACCCTCTCGCCCGTCGCATTAATATTGGAACAAGGAGGCAAGTATAGGTCTGCGATCGAAAATGAAAAACCTGGCCGGTGGCAGAGCTGCCTCCACAGGTATTGTAATCACATTGCCTCCACAGCGCTGTAACACCGCCTTGCCGAGACAAATTATTTGTGCGTACCCAGCTTGCTCTGTCCGTGTCAGAGCTCTGTCCTGACGCGCTGCCCGTGCCAGTCCTTGTCTTTAGTGTGTTCTACAGTGACCAGAGCTATTTCTATTTTAATAGAGATCCATTGCGTGTGCGAAGGACGGAAGATTATAATGCTACAAGGGTTATCTGTTATGGCGGTATGCCCTCCAATTACGAAAGGGAAAAACACCAAGCGGACTCAGATAAGGGACTGTGGGACGGACGTTTTAACTGCATTCATACAACCAAAGATCGAGCCGCGCATGCACCGCGCGTAATGACAGACAGTGTGATTGATGTACTGCACCCGTTATACAGGGTACCGAAGATTCTGGCATCTTGCTGCCAGGCGCCCCTGGAAATCCGGGACGTAGTAGTCCTGTGCGTGGGCTTCAGTGTGGGCATCACGTGGATGGTAATACGACACCATGAGTATGCGTGGGTCTTGCAGGACATACTAGGCATCGCATTCTGTATCAACATGCTCAAGGGCATTCACCTGCCAAATCTCAAGGCACGTTGTTCCAAATGTCAGTTGTGCTTTACCAGTTCAAATGACGCTGTGATATCACCGATTCCCTATATACATATAAAAACGCCACACCTATCTGAATGCAGATGCTGTGCCTCCTTCTCGTGCTGCTTTTAGTCTACGACGTGTTTTTCGTTTTCATCACTCCTCTACTTTCAGCAGTAAGACATTGTAATTTATCGGAATTTGTCGGGGTTACTTTGTGATTGTAGCGATATACAGGATGTTTCACGAAAAATGAGATTAAAAATAGAATTGTTCATTGCACATCAAAAAGACGGACTGCATAGTGTTACCAGTGGTGCGAGGATACCCAAACTATTTTTGTTTTTAATTAATTACTGAAATTAATTAGTCAGTTTTTTTCGGTATAAGGATTTGAGCTAAAATGTCAATGCGAAAGTTGTAGCGGCCGATACGACACGAAACCCGTTGATTGCAACTTTGTACGTTTATGGGATCCTTTTTTCCCGGTTCGAAGGGCTAACTTTGGGGTTTGCAAAAAATCGGCGCGGGACCTGTCGCAGACGCGTCATAGTCAATGAAAAGACCGAATGTGAAGCCAAAATGTCAAAATGTAAATGAGAACTAGTGTTATGTTGTGCCTTATCTCTTGATAAGCACCGCGGTCTTGCTGTTATTTCATTTCACTTGGTGTTTTACGCACGCAAGTTATGCACGCGTGCCTTTGGGTTCTAGATGTCGCTAGGCGGCAATTGACAACCTTTAAACGAGCGATACAAAGACTATTGGTGGTTTGGGACTTGCTGTGTGGTCGTCCCTTCTTCCATCGTCCGTCGGCGGCAGTACAAATTGGCGACGAGGCTTAAGGAAAAGTGCATTCCCACCGCCGGGAGATGAGCTACTTCGCGCTGCAGCCGCCAGCACAGTTCCTTCCACTGCCGGGTGAACCAGACTTGCCATGGGAGCAATGGCGTGTAATTTTCCTGAACTACCTGGTTGCCATTGCCGACGCCAATTGCACGGAAGAAGGCATTATTACTGCATTGTCTGGGGGCCGAGGGACAGCGTGTGTACCAGGCCTTGAAAACAACTGTAGCAGTCCAAGTTGATAGCGCAAAGAAGGAAGATGGCAAGCAGCCGCACCTATTGGAGCAAGCGCTGCATCTTCTTGACAAGAGGTTTGGCAGCACGTCGAATGTGACTGTTCTTCGACACAGATTCCGCGTAAGAAGGCAGCAACCGGGGGAGGCTACAAAGGCATTCGTCGGGGAACTACGTTGCTTGGCGGCGAGATGCCAGTTCGAGACGTTTGAAGATGACGCCATTCGTGACCAATTATTGGAAGGTACTGCCGTTCCAGGATTACGTGAGCGGTTGCTCACGGAAGGTGGTAGTCTGTCGTTGGACGCTGCAGTAACGTTGGCCACTACTTTCGAAGATGGTGCGAAGGCGGCCAGGGAGTTTCAGCATCCCAGCGAAGTGCAGCAAGTAGACAAGAAGGGCTATCAGCGCGGAGGAAGGAGGTGGCAGCAAAAGGCAGCAGACCGACAACCAGCAGGACAACCGGTCGGTAAGCAGTTGGCGTGTTACCGATGCGGACAATTCGGACATTTTGCTAATGACGGGAAGTGCAGAGCAGTAAATAAGAAATGCAAAGGCTGCGGGAAGATTGGACATTTTATTAAAGTATGCCGGAAGTCAAAGGAAGTCAAAGCTGTTGGCGCGGTTGAAGATCTTGATGTGCTGAAAATTGAAAACGGACATGAAAATCAGGTGGGGGTACGCCGAAGTATATGTGGGGAATGTCCCGATGAGATAATGTGTCAAGGTCAATACGCGCAGCAATGTCAACGCAAGCACCTACTGTCGCTACCGCCGCAGACACTCGTGAACTTCAGTAACAAGAAGACAACGGTATGTGGATGTTTCCACGCTACGGTTTCCTTTAGTGGCCGTGCTGCGACGATACTGTTCTATGTGGTGCCTAATGGGACGACGTTGCTGGGTCGTGACGCTGTCAGGCAGCTGAATATATGTATTGAAGGAAAGTCCCTGCAGTGCTTGAGCGTCGATTGGAATGACAGCGTCTTGCCGCCAGGTTTGAGAAGAGAGTTTGGGCATTTGTTTCCTCGTGCCAACCCGATCCGCTGGTTAAACAAATGCCCAAACTCTCTTCTCAAACCTGGCGGCAAAACGCTGTCATTCCAATCGACGCTCAACCACTGCAGGGACTTTCCTTCAATACATATATTCAGCTACCTGACAGCGTCACGACCCAGCAACGTCGTCCCATTAGGCACCACATAGAACAGTATCGTCGCAGCACGGCCACTAAAAAAAAACGTAGCGTAGCGCCGAAGATTTACGCACAAGGTTCACGTGAAGGAGGACGTTACACCGGTGGCGCAGAAGTTACGTCGCTTACCACTTACGTTGCGGGACAAGGTTTCCGAAGAATTGGGAAAATTGAAATGTGACGGCATTATTGAGAAGGTGGATGAGTCGCCTTGGGTGTCGCCGATTGTTATTGTCCAGAAGGATGGAAACATCATATTGTGTGGTGACTTGCGGGAGCCTTACAAAGCGATAGTGGCAGACTCATATCCGGTACCAACTGTGGAGGAACTTTTGAACTCGTTGGCAGGCGCAAACTACTTCGCAAAATTGGATTTAGCATCTGCTTATTATTAAGTGCATTTGAGCCAGGAGAGCCGCCGGTTGACAACTTTTATTACGCATCAGGGACTGTATAGATTTCGGCGTGCGCCTTTCGGGCTTGCATCTGCGCCATCCGTTTTCCAGAGAAGTTAATGAAGCAGTTACTTCGAGACCGTCAGGGGGTAATTGTGTATCTGGATGATATTGTGGTGTTCGGCAACACGAGGGAAGAATACCGACGGAACCTACGTGCAGTCTTGAGGAAAATTACCGATTCTGGGCTGACATTGAATAGAAAGTGCGTCATCGATGCCGAAGAAATCCAGTTCTTGGGCAATAGGTTGTCCTCTGGAGGAATCTTGCCGGTACAATCGAAGATTGATGCTATCCTGAAGGCGCCAGCACCCCAGAGTGAGGAAGGACTTCGTGCGTTTTTGGGCCTCGCTGGATATTATGCACGTTTCGTGCCCCGATATGCTGAAGTTGTAGGGCCATTACGTAAGCTCTTGCGAAAGGGAGCGACGTTTATCTGGGACGAGGAAGCAGAGGCAGCGTTCGTCAACGTTAAGCGACTCCTTCTGTCAGCGGGACTGTCGCGGCCGTTTGATCCCAGGCTGCCGGTGATTGTGACAACTGACGCTTCAAGTTGTGGAATTGGTGCTGTGTTGCAGCAGCGAGGTAAGAAGGGGCTACACACTGTGGAATTTGCATCGAGGGCGTTGTCTCCTGCCGAATGCAACTATTCCACCGGTGAACGAGAGGCACTTGCATGCATCTGGGCTTGCGAGCGATGACATATCTACCTCTGGGGCAGGCACTTCACGTTGAGGACTGATCACCGTGCATTGGTTACCCTTCTGTCTACGAGGGGACTGGGTCACCGACCGAGGCGGATAGTTCGCTGGACGGCCAGACTTCTTAATTATAACTACACTGTGGAACACAAGAATGGTAGTGAGAATGTTGTGGCGGACGCACTGTCCAGGTTGCCCCAGTACTCCAGTGAAGAAACTCAGTTTGAGGTCTTCGTTCAATAACAGGACGGTCGTGGGCGCTGTGATCCGGCACTCCTGGCGTGTCTCCGACGGGTCCCGCGTCGATTATTTTCGTGAAATAGATTGTAGAAGTGCTCCGTAACGCCACCGTGTTAAGATAACTGGTATTGCCATTATTCCGAACGTCCTGTACCGAAGTATCCTTTCGAAATGCCCTGCCCTCTTTGTCAGACCCGCGAAAGTGTAATGGTCGAAGTAGCCAGAGGCGGGTCCTCATCGGAGCAGCTTCCGATGGTGATTAAGTTTCCGAGGCTCAACCACAATAAATTCGAGATCTGCATGCCGATGAAGTTCTCGATATTGGGACTCGGAGACATCCTCGCTCCTGGTGAGCATTACGGCTTCGCTAATTTGAAGCTGGTTTCAGAAGCATCTTTGTTCGGTGTACAGGTCTCCTGATCTCTTACTGCCACGCATTCGACCTTTTGGCACTAGGCACGCGCTATTACTTCTACGTCGGCTGTGTAGGTGGGTACAAGCGGCGGTTGAACAAAAATGACTTGCGTTGGTTCATTGAGTATCTTTTCAGGGTATGCCGTCGGTATGGTAGTGACATTCTGTGCGTTGCATCTGATGCGAAGTGCTCAACCCGCACTTTTGTACCTGGTGCCATGCACAATTATTCCGACAGCTTTAGTCGCCTACTACAGAGGACACCTCTACTCAATCTGGAATGGCGTTCGAGTAAGCCTTACGCATCCTTGCCCTACAACTCCAGCGCCCAACGTCCGTGTTCTGAATGATGTTTTCAATTTTGTTTGGGAATCTCAGTTGTCCAGCACAGCAGCGTCGGCCCCAAAGCCTTTGACCGTCAAAGAGCACGGTGGTGCGAACAAGGAGGAGGAGGGAGAACCGAAGAAGCCCCATGACCCTTTGATAAAGGGTGACGGTGCGGGAGGGTCACGTTCGTGTTCCGAAGCCGAGCTCCTCCAAGGTACAGAACCCGACCGTGAGACACCGGTCAAGACACATTACAAAAAGAACAAGAAGGCCAATAAAGGTAGGGGTGTGCAATAACTTGCCTCTGTAGCCTATACAATGTTGCCGAGCGCAACATTGAGACTTGAGGTGCAGGAAACAAGCGGGAGCTGCTTATGCGTATGAAACGTTAAATTACGCATGTCCAGTCGATGCGGAACCATTCTGCAGAGGGAGTGTTTTTCTAAAAATGTTTAAATGTCTAAATGGCAATTAAACCATGCAAGTTCAATAATGCATTGTCAATTGATTCTGGTATGGTATATGGTACGCTTCCATTAAGTAAACTTTCGGTAACAGATGCAGCACATACTTAATGGACTGCTCAGGCCGTACGGATGTGA
The DNA here is from genome assembly GCF_037126465.1 of Ornithodoros turicata. Lineage (NCBI taxonomy): Eukaryota > Metazoa > Arthropoda > Arachnida > Ixodida > Argasidae > Ornithodoros > Ornithodoros turicata. The sequence goes on along the minus strand of NC_088202.1, from coordinate 82,482,985 downwards.
TCTAGGATTTTGCACCCGCCGAAGCATGTGCAAATTACCCTTGCGATACAAACACGAGAATAAGGCGATTTCGAACACACTGAGGATCCGCATGGCCATAATTTGGCTAACACGCGTTCTTCAATAAGTGCTGTTGATCTCCAGATGCAAGTATGCACAGATACTCCCGTCTTGCACTTCCATATTCATTAACTGCAGGTCATCTTCAAGAAAGCACTAAATGAGCACAAAGCTAACGTCTATCGAGCGTCCCACAAGTGCTCGCAATTAATAAGTGCCGTTTGCGAGAAAAGAGGCTCACGCAAAGAAAAAAAGCTCGGCGAATTCGACGGTGTGCCACAAAAAATATCTTTCGCTTAAATGAGATCTCGCGAGCAAGGTTGACAAAACTAAGATTTCCCCCTATTCATGTGAATCGTAGCAGGTCAGCAGCTTCTGTCGGCTGGGTTGGTAAAAGTACGCATGATGCATGATGTAGTGTAATGAGCAACTGTAAAAGCTGTATTTGCTGTTTTCTTATCTCCACAAACCACAATTAGGGCGAACTCTAGATGCAGCTGCGCCACCGGCAGAAGGCACTCCAGCAGAGCATGAAGGATCCATATGTGACCCTCTAGGGTCTCCGGCGTCTCCAAGCGGCGATAGGACTCCATTCTTGGAACCCATCAAGCTAAGAGACATTGGAACGCTGGATGCTGAGCCAGAAGTCGTGCCGTCCACATCTCGAAGGAAGGCTCCAGGGCTCTGGGATGGATGCTCGACTTTTGTTACCAATTCACATGGCAATGCCTTGGAGACCCTCGCAGAACCTCCATTTCCCGTTCCACTCTAAGCTGGGTTCTCTTTTCCGTGTACACTAAATACAAAATATTCGTATTCGTATTCTTCGGCTCATCTCTGAACGGTATGAGTAAGGCTTCCATTCCATGTTGTCATTTGCAGGGAGCAACGTTTAGTAGTTATTTTCCTTGGTACCACTTTTCAACCACCGCCACATTCGTTTTGTACCCTTTATGAGAATAAGAAAACATGCGTATGTGGTTAGTAAGTACCCAACTTCCTGTAATTAGTGATATCACTGCGACTTTTCGCATGCCTAATGTAGGGGCTGAGAAGCTGCAAATATGCGAATAAAGCCTAACTCAAGTCTGCTTTGTGGCCATCTGACACTCTATACCTACACCTCTACACCTGCCGCATGTTGCTAAAATGAGAAATAGAATCCTTGCCATTCTTTCACAGCGGGTACTATGGTATATTGCATGCGCGTGTGACAACGTCTCGCGTCCTACACGGTATGCCGTTGCCTGTTGCGTGTACACGCAACTGCTGATGGCTGAGACTATGAAGTTGGTCGAGCTCACGCTGCTTTTATACCCCTGTCACACAGGTAGTCTGAACGATCATTGAAGCCAACGGTCATTGAACTAGTGTGCCTCAATACTAGCTTTAATACTAGCACATCAGATTTCCGTACTTAAATATATTGCTTACAATTTCAGGCAAATCTCTTGCGAGATCGCACGTCGCAGAACCGCAGATAGTAGCGAGTTTTAGTTACATCAGATGGGGTTCACGACAACAGTTCCGAAAACATGATAAGCCCATCGTCCTGACATTTTAGAAGCATATAACATTTGCGAAGCCAACCATTTTGTTTCACTTCACTAAAGTTGGTTCGTTATTAACCTACAAGTTACATTATATAAGAATAATAATAATTGTCTAATAAATCTGTAAACAATTCGTGGCTTTATGTTGATAAGCAACCAGAGCCGCGTTTACATGATGGCGACAGAAGCGCATCGAATCGAGTAGAAAGCGGAATGAAGTCGATGCGCCACCGTTTACATGGATGCGCATCAAGTTTAGCTCGAAACTAGCGCCCCACGGTGCACATCTTCTTTTCTTTCTTTTTTTTTTTCCTTCGCTCACAAAATCTACCATGCAGCCAGCTATGCTGCAGCCACACGATTTCTTCCTCACCCCCCAAAGCGCGCCCTCCTTTTGTTTTCTATGAGCATCTTTCAAGCGCATCTACCATCCCGGTCCACGTCTTTCTCGGGAATTGAATTCGATGCGCTACCCTCGCAAATTGACCGTTTACATCAGCGCACCCAATGCGACAAGTCCAGTAGATGCGGTTCTGTCGCATTCATGTAAAGGCTGGTTTAGAGTCCGACGTAGTTTTCGCCCATCATTGTGTTCTGCGCCGACAGCCAGTGTTCGTTACGCCATGTCCTAAAGGATGGCTTACAGAGGGCGATCAAAAATTTTTCAGGTTAAAACATCTGATGCAAGTGTGTGTGTGTGTCATTTTAGCGCGAAAGGTTTTGATGTGTGCAAATTGTTTCCCAGAAAACTCGCATAAACATGGCTCGGTGCGTTCACCCTTAACTCGCCACTCCGGGTATAACGAAGGGAAGAAGGTATGATGTCACGTCATCAATGACGTTACAGGGGGAACTCGTTCTGGTTCGGGGGTCAGTGGGGGTCAGCGCCCTGTCCCTTTGCCACCGTAAACCAGTTTTGCCAGTTTTCCTGGAGTAGGTCACTCTATCCTGGAGAATTTGGGACAGAAGGAGCGGCTGAATAATGACCGAGCCAGGAGCAATCCTTTTTCAGAACTCCTTTTTCAGAACTCCGAGTAGCAGACGACAGCGGAGTAGCAGAAATTTCTTTGGACCAATCAGCGACCCTGTCCTCGGTAGCGTCAGCGCGAGGTCCCAGGCAGATCACAGGCTGGTACTACTCCCCACCGCCGTTGCGCGCGGTCGCTTTTTGTGGCGTACTTTAAATTCAATTCATATCATTCATATTCATATTCATCAAATTCTGCGATATTTATGACTCTGTGGTGTGAATTACTTCACATGGTGCATCTTACTGGCCAACTTAACAGTTTTATAGGAAGAAAACGGTGTTCAAAAAGACCTCTGTGCTACTTTAAGGCGCGGATATAGTCCGACGTAACTGTGCTGCGCATCCGCGCGCTGCGCCTGACTATGCGCGTCTGACTATGAACGCATATTGCCCGTATGGCTTGGCGTGGCGTGTTTGACCGCTGACTGCGACGAAAAAGGAGATATGGGAAATGCGGTAGCACTAAAACTTGAAAACCCTTTTGGAACCCCCCTTCAGAATGCTACACAACCCTTCAACGACCCTTCACAAACGCTACACAACCGGTCACACGACCCTACAAAACGCTAACTCAAGACAGCATCCGCAGACAAACGAGCCTTTCGGGCTTGCTCTGTTCAGCTTGGTGTCGCTGTCTCGCAGCCTTAGCTTTTTTTCGTCGCCGATCCTCCGCACAGCTTTCATAATCCATGGCTCGGCCACGCAGACACACCTTAAACTGCCGACCACCACAGCTGGACCTGCACTCCCTGCGCCGCGTTAAAATCCTTTTGCAACTCCCCTTCACAATGCTACACAACCCTTCAACGCACCTTCACAAATGCTACACAACCCTTCACACGACCCTAGACAACGCTAACGCAAAACATCATCCACGGGAAAACGAGCCTTTCGGGCTTGCTCTGTTCAGCTTGGCGTCGCCGTCTCGCAGACCTAGCTTTCTTTCGTAGCCGGTTCTCCCCACAGCTTTCATAGTCCATGGCGGGCCCACGCAGACACATCTGAAACTGTCGACCACCACAGCTGCACCTGCCACTTCCGCTACGCCGGCGTCGCGTCGGGATATCCACGTGCCCTCTCCTCCTCTCTCGGAGCGCCTCTCTCCCCTTCCGTGACTACAGACACAACACGCCGCGATTCTTGCCTATCGAGGACTCTACACCTACACCTACACCTACGCATTACATGAACACTAACGCATTAAAACTTCGGAGTATATTTGCGTCTTTAGAGTCCGACATAGCGGGGTGTAACGACGCGCTGCTCACCACCGGCAAGCAAAGCCAATCGCACTCAAGGGTATTTAAAATGCCATATCTCCCCCGCTCCTCCTAACGTTAAGCATCTATCTTACCTAATATTAGTCCTCCCCCAGTTGGAATACGCTTCAGCTGTGTGGGACACCCCCCGACGACCGTTCTTACAAATCGACGTGAAGCCATCCAAAACCGTGTTACCAGGTTCATCACTAACAATTACTCGCCATCCGCTAGTATCTCTTCTCTAAAGCAACAAATAGACCTAGAAGATCTATCTGGACGCAGAAGGATCTCCCGATTATCACTCTTTCACAAATTCTACCACACTCCTGCCCTCGGATCATGCTACATCAATCCACCTCATCGGATTTCACCCGGCATTGATCACGAATTCAAGGTAGCTCGTCATAAGTGAAACGCGTCTTCTTTCGCAAATTCGTTGTTTCCTAAAACACTCATTGAATAGAATAACCTTCCACCTAATGTCGCTACGCATTATCGACCCTTCCAGCTTTCGCGATTCCATAGTCGCCATGACTATATGACTCATTCAAAAGTAACTCACAATATCAACCATCATCTTATATGTTGTGTTTTTGCATCTTGTTTATGTTGTTGTTAGTTAGCTACTGTGTATATTGTTGTTTCTTACGCCTGTTCTACCCCAGTCCACCCATGCAACGCCCTCTACAAGGATTTTTGAGTGCCAATACGTTGAATTGAATTGAAATGTCACTGCAACGTGTCATCAGGGCCTCACACCTACTCATTTTTTAAAAACAGTACACGCTTAAAACAGCCAGTACAGCCGCTTAAAACAATTATTCGGATATTATTTATCGTGCAGCTGCAAGTAGGGTCCGTTCTCAGGAGCACGACGTCACCATGGAACATTGGTTCATAGCAAGAACAACAAGTTCCAGTGCTCTTGAGAAGTGACTATGCCACACACACGCAAGCCCGTTTAATGGTCTCCTCACGTTCTTCCAGTGCGTGCGCAAGGAGGAAGTCATGATGTCGCCTGCTTCAACGAATCGCCGCATATGGCTCCAGACACCGGCTTTCCGTGGCTACCACGGACTTGATTGGCGGGCTCTTCGTCACGTTGTTCAAGCGAACAGGCGGCTATCGCTGTCAGACATGTGTCGATAGTGTTCCCTCAGATGTCGGCCCAGGGCGAACATTCGCAGAGTGCGTTAGTCGTGACGTTTCCCACATATGTGAGGCCGAGAACGGCGAGCTCTTTCATAAGCACCCCCCTCCCGAAGAGGCTATGTAAATCTACGTGCAAGTCTGCTCCAATTACGTTACGTAACGTAATTGGAGCAGATTTGCACGTACACCCTTAAAAAAGTTTTCTACTGTCTATAGACATTCTATAGACACCTACGAACCTTTAGTCTGTCTATAGAGATCCTATATACGTTTCTAACACATTTGAATAGACAACGAACTGATAATTGGCACACCACATTCTATAGAACGTCTATTTATTTCACCAATGGACAGTCTATACACGCGTATTTTAGCCTCTTTATACATAGTAGGCACGCAGCCTGTATTAAAAATCGCAAGGATTTCTGACAAAAAAATACTTATCTACTTTCTATACAATTTCTATAGAACGTGATAGAGATCCTAACTACTTGCAAAAGAATTACTACTTAAACCACAGGTTTTCAGTACAATCAGAATTTTTCCTTCTGACATAGATTTTTTTCTTTTCTTTTTTTTTTTTTGTCAACCTCTGCCACCACACATTTCATTTTCTCCCGCCCCTTTCTTTGTTGGTTTCCCGGACTTCGACTAACGGACAATGGGTTTAAAATAGAAAAACAAATAAATAAACAAACAAAAAAAAGGATACCAGGGCTCCGAAGTTGAAAAAGCGCACCTAGAAAGGAAGTGACGCTTTCTCCCTAAGGAAGAACAGATACTATATAGTGTTTGTTTTGAGAGCTCCCGCGAATTCGAGAGTCTTGCTCGCCTTTAAGTCAAATCAAAGGGTGACGCGTCTAAGATTAATTCAACTACACACACAAACGACGGTGAAGTGAGGAGTAGCTTGGAGTATTAATTAACCATCAACATAATATCTGTGTTTCTTTTTTTGGTTTGAGACACTCACTAGGTCTATAGAAAATCAAGCATAGGCAGTGCCACACAATCGAGGAGTTCCCTCTCTTACTCGCAATAAACGGTCCATGTATAGACATTGTGTATTTCTATATACTTCCTACAGATACATGTATATACACAACTTATCGAGAATTTGTGTATATACATGTGTCTGCAGAAACTGTATAGAATGTTTATACAACTCGTGTATAGAAAGTAGAAAGCCGCACTGGTTAGAAAAATCATAGCTTGTCAATATGACTTCTATACAGCTTCTTTAGATTAAGTGGATAAAAAGTAGCAGTGGATGGAAACTAGATACAGTCTATAAAATGAAGTTAGGAATTCTATATAAAGGAGAAGCCAACTTTTGTAAGGGACCCTTACGGGCTATGTTTCTCTAGGTGGCGTAGGCAGCGAGGTGAATCACGTTTCTGGACCTACTGCTGGCAACAATATTTACATCTTCGAATGTGCGCACGGCAGCGACCTGTCGTCAAAAATATGTCACTGTCGTGTGGAAGCGCGGATTTTTAGTGATTCAGTAGTGAATTTCTGTTTCTGTGTTTGAATTTTTGCTGAAAAGCTTCACATAATAATTGGGAATAGGTTTATACGTAGGGTGGAGTAAACCTTTACGTGTGTGGCGAGACACGACTTGCCGCACTGCATACGTGCTGCAGCTTCCGGGTACGTGCGTGCCTGTAAAGGGTGGGGAATAATGGCGTGTTTCTAAGAAACTTTGGGGGGTTCTTTTCCTTCTTTTCTTCTTTTTTTTTTTGGGGGGGGGCTTATGCTTTAATGAAAACCGTTAAGGAACTAAAGTCCCTGTGGTAGCCCCTACATGTCGCCGAGCCAGCGTCAGCTTATGTCTCAGTTCAGCCCCTGCTACTCGGCATAGTTCGCGGCCCCAAGCCGGGAGGATACAGATAGATAGGGTGCCTCAATACTAGCTCCCACAGGGGGACCTAGTGTTCAGGCACCCCACACACAGAGGAATGAGAGAGCGCTCATTTCTTCAGACTTCCATGGTTGTGATCCCAATGTTTCTTTCCCGAAGCATATTTTAATGAAGGAGCAAAAAGGCAACTCAAATAAAAACTAAACATTTCTTAGGAAACGCACTCGGGTTGTTTCTAGGCGTCTCACCTACTTCAGTTAACATAGCTATGTGCTTTCTGTTAACCGAAAATATTTTCGTTAACATCGCTCTCGAAGTATACGGGAGCACGAGATGACAACAAAGCAAGCTACTCGTGCTTGCAGCTCGTTCGAGTCGGCATTCCAGTTCGTTACTCGGAAGCAAAGCCTTGGTTCATCGTGTCTTTTCTTGTAGTCCTCGAAATGTGTAGGCTCGTATTCCGCGCAGTGGTTACGTTCTTGTTCTTGATCGCTGCAGTTGAGGTAAGTAAGCTAGTGATTCAGTGGCTTTACACGTTCGTGGTCACACATTATACTGTTTGTGAACATAGCGCTGTCCTAAGGTAAATGACAATGATTCAATGAAAGGTAACTACGTTGCACGACTGTTGTGAATTCCGTCCGCGCCTGCGGCTTCCCACAAATCGAACCCAAACCATGCCTTAACATGACTGGAGCCGATTTGTTGCAAACGGCCGTAGAGTATCTCGCTGACTCCCACGCTCCGTTGTACATCGTTCCCTGGAGGTATCAACCTCATCATGCCTTTCTTCTCACAGGATGCGTCGGGAGCTAATCCCCTGGACATCGCCATGATTACTTTAAAAGGGGAGAAGCTGGAAGAAAAACATTATTGCGTATCGTATGTTCCGGCTATCAAGGGGATCAAAAAAGAACAGGAAGCCGTAAGTACCCTTATACTGATCTGATTTTACGTTTGTGTGTCATGTTGAAAGCAATCGGACAGGAAAATTTCTTTACGAAAAAGGTATTTCGACCGCTGGTAAGCCTAGTGAATGACTCCGTCTGCGAGTACGAGAAACGTGGTTTGGAAGGCAAAGCTGTATTGATCGAACGCTGTTCAAATGACACCAGCGACGAGATCGTAATGAAGCTGAAATCCGCGAAAGCTTCAGCAGCATTAATACTCTTCACTTCAAAACATCAGGTTTGACACTTTCCTCTGAATTTCCAAATTTTGACTGGTTAGCGTGCTGTTTATTTTGTTAGCTGCGAATTTTCGCTTTATAGGCGAACGAGACTGAGACAAAGCTAACAAAAGTAGACATCTCGGTTGCTTTTGTGGTGAATAAGACTGGCTACGAAATAGCGGTATGTGACCATTATTTGTGAGTCTAGGGGAATACTGGTTCTCTGACGGCAGACAACACGATTCTATGAACCCGTTTTTTCTTAGAAGTACGACTCTGACCACAACAGCACGTTGTACGTGAAGCTGTTTTCCAGGCCTGCTCTATTTGATTGGAGTTTTGCAGTGATCTGGTTGCTGGCGGTTTTCACTGTAGTCTGCGGATCCTTCTGGTCCGGAGTGGTGCAGCACGCTGAGTGAGTACCGCATACTTGTTTTGGGATATACCAGTTCCATCCGGAATGGCAACCATAGCGCGAAAGAGGGTGCGCAGAAAGTTGCGGGGATTCGGTATTAGTCATCTATAAGTTCTAAAGTCATATCTTGCCGCCGATATATTTTTCAGATGGTCCTTAAAGGGGCACTAAAATGCAAAAAAAAAATTTCTCGTCGAGTGAAAGATATTGTCACTTTGCTACCAACAGAAAATGAACGGAATATGCTTTCCTTTTGAGTTGGTGTCAAGGTAACAGGGTCTTTCATTCTGTAACCCCTATGTGTCATATCTGGAAGTCGGCAAAATGGGCCACTCTCTAGGAATCTTACAGCATCAGCGTTCGGATGTTTTCACTATACTGTAGTTCCAACACCCAATAGCAGAATCCTCTCAGCTGCCGCCGGTTACACTAGGGGCATGTGCCCGTGTAACGTTCTACCGTGCACGCTAGCGAGAGCAGGCTGCTCTGGCTTGCAGTATCCCGCGGGATGCATATTTGGATTCCATTGACATGCCCTCGTCCTCCCTGTTCATCCTGATGTGTACGAGGGTGGTTCCATAAGTTTCCGGCCCGACCAAATTTTAATAGTCGTAGAGACGAACCCCACTTTTCGACATAGTCACCCTTAACTTCGATGCACTTTTGACACCTTTCAACCAGCATTCTTATACCCTTGAAAAAATAAGCCCGAAGTTTTTTCCGCAAAATGCTGGAAAACTGCCTCTTGCACCTCGCGATCGTTTTGAAATCTCCGTCCTCTGAGGTCCCTCTTCATGTTTGAGAACAGGAAGTAGTCACTCGGTGCCAAGTCTGGACTGTAGGGTGGGTGGTGGATTTCTTCGAAGCCGTACTCCTTCAGTGCAGTTTTGGCAACAGAAGCCGTGTGGACAAGGACGTTGTCCTGGAGCAACCGAACACCTCGACTCAACCTGCCGCGCCTCTTTTCCTTGATGGCGTCTCGCAGTCGGTGCAGGAGTGAAGCATAATAAGTCGCATTCACTGTGGTGTTCCTCTCTTTGAAGTCGATGAGGAGGATCCCGTGACAATCCCAAAATATTGTTGCCATGATCTGTGTGGATTGTGTGACCTTGGCTTTTCTTGGGGGTGCTTCTCCTGGTTTGCGCCATTTCATCGACTCCTTTTTCGAAAGGGGATCATAGTAGAGCACCATAGTCTCATCCCCTGTGACAAGTGACTTCAATGCTTAGCCCAGTCTTTTCCCCAGCGAAAGTCCCTCTTTTGTCAAGAATTTTATCACAGCGCGGTACTAGATTTTTTTCCATTTTAACTGACGAGTGCACCCTGGCTGTTTGAAATGCCGCTCTCCAACCGACAAAAGCATTGAGAGGGTTGAGGGTGGTGCTTCGGCCCTTCAACAGATGGCGCCACGCGTCCTTAATCGCATTTTCAAATTCGCGCGCATTTTCTATTTCGGGCCGGAAACTTATGGAACCACCCTCGTATCATGCTCAACGACTGTAGTTCTCAGGGGTTCAGTGTTGAACCGGACTCTCGGGAATTACGTGCAACTGACAGGGGTAAGACATAGGCCTACGGGCCTACACAGGGGTACATCCTTGGGCGAACACTGGATGGACGGGCCAAAAGCACGGAGTCGGCCGCGCGCATATCTCGCGTAAGGAAGCCATACGACTTACATTCACTGCGAGTGTTTTTGGGTTTGACAGGACACATCCGAGTGTTAATTAAGGATTATGACACTAAAACTAAGTGGCTCACGCAGTTAAAGAAAGACGTACAGTTTCAATGGACGGAGAATGCGAACCGGCGTATAAATTCTTCGTTGAGAGGGTGTCATCAGATTCTGTACTTACGCTACCTGACTTCACGTTGCCATTCGAGCTCAAAACCGATGCATCACATTATGGCACAGGAGCTGTGTTGTACCAAAGGCGATCAGGGAACCCCAGGGGCCGTCAGTTGAGTGTAGAAGGCACCATTCCTCCTAAAATGTTTCCCCCCTTAAGGGTGTTTTCTTATAAACACTAATTATAAGTGTTTTATGAGGTATACACCTAATTCCATGGCGTAAAAAGCAGGAGTGCGCCATGTGACAATCATGTGCATAAAAAAAGTGTAAAACTATTTACAGTGAAGGGTGCATCTGCATGTGCACGTGCATGCATATGCGAAATACACCGTTACACCTTTTGAATTGGAGTATCGTTCACAAAATACACTTGGACAAATGGTGTTTTGAAACGAACATACTCCTAGAAAAAGTGTTGCTCTTTGCTCTTTGCACTGTAAAGAGTGCGAAGAGTATTTTAGAAAACACCCTTCATTCGGGTGTAAAGACAACACCAAATAGGTGTGCGTCATGGGTCCAGTCATTGAGACCAAAAAAGTGGAAAAAGTGTACTGTGCACGCTGATATAGATGCCACGTCTTGCGCAATAGATGCTGAGCTTCTGCCCATATAGTACAGAAAGTGTTGCTTCCTTGGTCACGAAGGATATCTCTGCGCCCAAAAGAAACCAAGTGTTTCTTCTCCCACACGCCTGTTTAATATCTCATCTACCTCACAAGAGGCATTCCTAGTTTGTTGTATTGCTCGTTTTCTCTCAGGTATCAGCCAAGGACTAAAAGCAAGGGCAAGAAAAAGTCTAGGACTGCTGGCAATCCTCCGCAACATGCGAGCGATGTTGACATCCACCAAAGGTAAATTCCCTCACTGTAAACCATGTTAGCATATTTCGCTCACTGCCGTCGGCGAGATGAGGCGCTAACAGCATAATGTAAAAAATTACCATTTCGAACAGCTGCTAGTGGTTTGCTGTCTTCCGGAGTTTCAAGGGCATATAACATGTAGCGCGCCGTGCCTAATGAAACGTCGTGTCCTCAAATTCTTTTGGCGTTTCGAAACCTCAGATTGACCAGTATTCATTTTGCTGGTATACATCTCGCAGCTTGTCACAAAGGAAACTTACCACACTACCATTACACTAAGATTATTAAGCAGTAACTGCATACGACGATTTCTCGACGGGAAAACGGCTTTTTCTTCTTTCTTTCTCACCTGCACGCCTCAAAAAACTTTCTCACCGGCACGACAACCCGACGAAGAAACGGCGGGACGAACCGCATGCATAGATTTCGACGGCGGCGGACCTTATGGCGCCCTAGCGGTCGTTTCGGTAGCCCGTGTTAAATATTCACTTGAAATTAACTGCTGTTTTGCTAAGTTAGACAGTGGCAGACAAATGGCAGACAGGTCAAGGCATATTCGCAAAGCAAGCGCTACAAAAGCGCCCTCAGACAGCAGCCGGCGGGCGACAGCATGCTTCCCAGTTCCCAGGTTGGTAATACCACGCGCATCCAAAATGCCCGCCACGTTCACTCGTGGGACGGTAGCGCATGGAGCCGTCTTAAGCGCTACCCGCATACGACAAATTCTCGACGGAAAAACGGCCACCGTCACCGTTTTTTCCGGTGAGCCGTAGCGAGCAATGGGAACTTCACCGATTTCTCGACGACAACGGTGGACAGAAAAATTCGCCGAAGAGCAGAAGCAGCCGCTCGACGGCAGCCAATAGGACCGCTCCAGGCGCTGTCGTTCCACGAGCGGATGTACCGGACCAGTGGCGGGCATTTCGGATGCTCTATGGTTAACCTGGGAACTGGGAAGCATGCTGACGCTCGCCCGCTGCTGTCTGAGGGCGCTTTTGTAGCGCTCGCTTCGCGAATATGCTTTGACCGCAAGAACTTCTGCTGTGTGCCACTATAACTTTTCTGTGTGTAGGAAAACATTTATCAATTAATTTGAAGTCAAAATTTAACACTGAGTAACGAAACGCCCGCTAGGGCGCCAGCGTCCGCCGCAGTGGAAATCTGTGCATGCGATTCATCCCGCCGTTTTTCCGTCGAGTTGTCGTGCCGGTGGATTAGTTGGCCGTTTTTCCGTCGAGAAATCGTCGTATGCGGTTACCGCTTTATTGGCTGCCGTGGAGCGGCCGCTTCCGCTCTTAGGCGGATTTTTCTGTCCATCGATGTCATCGAGAAATCGGTGACGTTCCCATTCCTCGCGTCGAGTCACCGAAAAAAACGGTGACGGTGGCCGGTTTTACGCCGAGAATTCGTCGTATGCGGTGACCGCTTTAATGTGAGTTAGTAGAAATCCTCGCGAGCTGGAATGCAACTCCAGGTTCCGGATTTGAAATTGCATGTGTTTTCATTTAATGCCTAACCCGCTTACGCCCCGCTACCCGCTCCAGAGTCGCACCCGCACCCGACCCGCTACGCGCACAATACCCAAATTTGGTCCCACACCCGCTGTAATGTGCTGTCCATTTCATGCAACATCTGTGGTTCGCGCATTGCGGCGTACGGTCTGCTGTCTGGTGACGGCGTAGACAATGCTAAATAGGACGGACATTTTCCATCGCTCATACATCTTGCTCGCAACAGGGGATTGCAGGAGGCAGTTTCCTGTAGGTTCGAAGAGAGCTTCCTTTCGGCAACACGCGAACGACCAGTCATTTGCTTTGATGCTCAAAAGTTGATGAATGGGCGCGTGAAAGATGGCAAACCGGTTACCATGCCAGATATGCCGCATAAGTTTCGTGTACTTTTCAGTCTAGCAACGTTACATACGTGGCTATAGGAGATATGCTATTAGCGTCCACTTGATGATGATCCCTTTCAACATAATATCTGCATCCAGATCATTTGCGGGTGGGGTGTATCATCATGCGGAATATTCTGCATCCACAAAACTGAGACGTGATCAATGTCCACTTCCGCAGGAAGGCTGTCGACGTTACCGTGGGCGTACCGCAAGAGAATTTGGAATTCGCAGAGACTCTTCATGACATGGACGAGGGTATTTCAGCCCCCCCAATTTCGACAAAAATTATCATCATGTTCGTGGTTCACATGTGTGTCATGCTGCTGATGCTCTACTACTTCTTCCGGTACCTCGGTGAGACTTCTGACCTTCCTTTGATAATGAAACTCGACCGAAAAACTTACTGAAGGCCTTTTGTTGCAGTGTACGTAATTATGTTCATGTTTGCGATGGCTTCATCGGCGGCGCTCGTCGCCTGTCTGGAGCCTCTTGTCCGTCGTATCAATATAGGAACAAGGAGGCAAGTTTCGCACAGTACGCACAGTACGCACAGTAAAATAACCGTTCGAGGAAGAACTCTTGCTTGTCCGTATTTCAAAATTGGACGCCAGGACATTCTTTCATTCTCGAAGATAGGAAAAACTCTCGGAGAACGGTTATTTTTCTGTTTGTAGGGTTGTGACTTAAAATAGGTTTCGTAATGCAGCCAGGTCGGCATTCATCAGGCTGTGTAATTAACGTGTTGCTTCGCCCTGTAATGACTGTACGATGAACAATGTGTTGGACAAAAGCATTTGTATTCGTGCAACTGGAACTCGAGGAAACCTTCTTCCTCACCGCTTACTCAACACTGGCGACACGCAGTGTTAGTTGCTGTGATGGTAGTTCCTAAGCACGAAATATACGGTCATAAGGTTGTCTCCGTGTGTGGTGGAACACTCGTTAAAACCCCCTTGCAAAAACAGTTATGGTTATTGAAACAGTTCTGGAATTCGTACCCTTCACCTACAGCGTACTTCTCTCCAACGTTTACTTCGCGTACAACTGAGAAACGGCAAGGTGAAATTGATTGCGATTATGGAGAATAAGGAATAAGGAACTGAGAAAAGGCAAGGTGAAATTGATTGCGATTATGGAAAAATGTCAGGACCAGGAGTTCTGGAATTTTTGTAATGGGGCGAATGATGTCCAGAAGTGTAGGCTCCAGAACGAACAGAATGACCGGCACTCGTCCAGCCCAGTATTGTCCCTTCGGAACGTACTCGTGGTATCGCGAGAAACCTGCCAGAGACGACGTTCGTATCGAGGGTGGATGACAGTCGTAGACATAGATAGGAAAGCTTCAGGGTAGCGAATAAGGAATGCAGTGCGTAAATACAAGTGTAAATTCTTTAGTCCTTTTTTAGTACAACTCTTTAGCTACATATGTCTCTCTACATATCTCTTGATGGAAACGGAAATAAAAAATAAAATTAGGTTTTCCGGCACATAACGAACGTGTTCATTTTAGAACATGATATTTATTTTGTTGGTTTGTGTGTGCATGCTTAATGGGGAAAGAATGAAAAAGTTGTTCATGTCTATAATGTGTTATATAGGGTTCCAAAGACTCTGGCGTTCTGCTGCCAAACGCCCATGGAAGTCCGTGAGGTAGTCCTCCTGTGCATGAGCTTCAGTGTAGGCATCACGTGGATTATAATGCGGCACCATGAGTACGCCTGGGTCTTGCAGGACTTACTAGGCATCGTGTTCTGTATCAACATGCTCAAGGGCATTCATCTGCCAAACCTCAAGGCACGTTGTGGCGTACCGTTAGTGCATGGTTAATGAACTATAGTGTTATGATGTTACTGCTTGCCCTGGTAATATGCGCATTGCCATTTTTTGTCTGCATGCAGGTTCTGAGCCTCTTGCTAATGCTGCTCTCTGTCTACGATGTGTTCTTTGTTTTCATCACACCATTCCTATCCGCAGTAAGATATAGTGCGCACCACAATTTTCCGTCTGTTTGTCTCGTGCTACCAGTGATTTATCCTGAACCTCCTACATCCCCCAAACATCCCCAAATCCTTGGCAACATGCCGCTGCCTTTCTTTTCTGTGCACCCCTTACAGCATGGCCAGAAAATCTGCACAGGCGCTCCTAAAGAGACGGCTTCCCCTAACATCACATGCGCAGTCAGGGAAACATTACACACAGGCTATCATAGAAAAACGCGCCTCCCGTCTGATGATAACCAGCGTTGAAGGACAGACTTGCGCTTATCTTGAAAGCAGATTTCTGCGTTGCTTTCAAAGGACAGGGTTTTTGGGTATTACACGCAGAGACGTTACTCCTTACTTTTCTGGCTTTACACGATGGAATGTATTAGGGGGAAGTACTTTGTATCTGTCCGCAAGAACAATGAACAAACATGTAAATGTCAGTGGTTGTAAATGCCGTGAATTACCTAATGCCTAATTTCTGGTAATTCACGGCTTTGCGTCGAGAGACAACTGTGATCACGATCGACGCCACAGTGGTCGGTCTGTGGGTGAACTTTTCCCACCTGAGGGTTCTTTTACACGCGACAAAATCTCCACACATCGGAGACCACATATTTAAACATCCCTTGCAGACGCCGGCCCCTCTGAGGTCTCGTTCTGTGCCACCCTTTGCTGACGCTCTCATCTTCGCACGAACAGGAGATAATTTAAATAGACAGATCATAACTGGGGCTCGGCATCTAACACGTTTTTCTGATTTTCGTTGAAAACGTTTCCGTTTAAACGTTTCATACGCCGTTTAGATTAACGTATAGTCCGGAAAACCTTTTCTTATGAAACGTTTAGAGGAGTACAGAGGGCAATCCAAAAAAGTTTCAGACTAAGACGTCTGATGAAAGTGTGTGTGTGTCATTTTACCGAATAGCACGAAAGGTTTTGATGTGTGCAAGTTGTTTCCCAGAAAAAAACTCACATAAACACTCCCCGCGTTCACCCTTAACTCGTCCAAGTATAACGAGGATGAGGAGGTATGATGCCACGTCACCGATGACGTTATAAGGAGAACTCCTTCTGGTTCGCTGGTCAGTGGGGGTCAGCGCCTTGTCCCTTTGCCGCCGTAAACCAGTTTTGCCAGTTCTCCCGGAGAGTTGGGGATAGAATGAGAGGCGGGGAGGAGGAGGAGGAGTGTCGTTGGGAGGAACCCGAGAGGTCTGCCTGCCTGATTAGGCGGCATGTTTCTGGGGAAGGGAAAGATGGTGGAGAGGAGGAAAGGGTGAAGTGGAAGACCGAGCGGAATCCGCTCGGGGGGAGGATAGCTGCGTCCACGGGCCGACTTCAGGGGAACTGTGCCGGCATACGCCTATTACACATCTGAGGGAAACCCAGGAAAAACCCCAGACGGCACAGCCGGCCCGCGGATTCGAACCGCGGACCTCCCAGTCTCCAAGCGCACGCGTTACCGCTGCGCCACCGGAGCTGGTAGAATGAGAGGCCGAATCATTACCGAACCAAGAGAAAGGCTTTTTCAGAACCCCGAACAGCCGAGTAGCAGACGACAGCGGAGTAGCAGACATTTCTCTAGACCAATCAGCGAGCATTCTCCTTATAGCGTCAGCGCGAGGTTCCATGCAGATCACAGGCTGGTACTACTCTTCACCACCGTTGCGCACGGTCGCTTTTTGCGGCTATTTTAAATTCAATTTCTGCGATAATCATGACTCTGTGGTGTGAATTATTTCGCATGGTACATCTTACTGGCCTACGTAACAGATTTATAGGAAGTAAACAGGGTGTTAAAACTGACTTCTGTGATACTTTAAACGTTTTGTGTAATGCGAAACGTTTAAACATTTTGTTAATGCGAAACGTTGAAACGTCTTTAATGTGAAACGTAGCGTTTAAGCGTTCTGTTAAACTGAAGCGTTTGAACGTTATGTCAAGGTGAAGCGTTTAAACGCCTTGTTAATACGAAACGCAACGCCTTTCGAAACGGATAGCTATTTAAGCAACTTCTTACCTTTATTAATGGGAAACCTGGACGCGCCAGGCGTTACGGGGACAGACAGAAGTTGTCCTCGTTATGCCTGGCGCGTCCTTGGTTCCCATCAGTAATTACCAACTACGCCACTTTCTCACTGTCGTATAGTAGCTTATTACTCCAGTTCATATTTGGCTTTTAAGCAACCCTATTTGTGGTCATTTTCGTCGTCACAGTTCAAAACATATCCAGCTTGTAATGGCGGTGACAACCCCCGTGCTTGCAGTTCTGGATAAACCATTGCGTACTACTATCATCCTTCGTCGCCTTCTGCCGTGGTGTGGCCTGCACACAACGTACATACAATCCTCCTTTTCGCACTTTTAGAACCGCGAAAGCGTAATGGTGGAAGTAGCCAAGGGTGGAAGCTCCACTGAGCAGCTCCCGATGGTGATCAAGTTCCCGAAGCTCAGCAAGAATAAGTTCGAGCTCTGCATACCGATGAAATTCTCGATCTTGGGTCTTGGAGACATTCTCGCACCTGGTATTTTTAACATGGAATTTATTTTCACTGTTATTTGCTACAGTCTTATTTCAGATTTGCATCCTTCCGATTTACCCTAATATTCTAATTTTAGACGACTAATTTACGTTAGTTCATATGTTATTAGGTCTTATTAACGTGAATTCTACGCCCAAACCTCGTGTACCTCTTCAACGTAGAAAGTCCCAGTAAATTTTGATATCTGTGTGTACAGGGGTCATGATCTCTTACTGCCACGCATTCGATCTTCTGGCACTAGGGAAACGTTTCTACTTCTACATAGGTTGTGTAGGTGGGTAGGAACGGATACCTTGAAACCGTTAGAGCACGTGTAGCAGTGTAGCAGAGAAAGGCTTGTATTGTTACTAAGCATACCTTGGCGTGCCGTTTCAGCTTATGGTGTTGGTATGGTGATGACGTTTTGTGCGTTGCACCTGATGCAAAATGCCCAACCCGCACTTCTGTACCTGGTGCCATGCACGATTACCCCTACAATATTGATTGCCTGGTACAGAGGCCACCTTTACTCCATCTGGAACGGTGTTCGTGTAAGTTCTCAGCTCTATAACGTTCAGCACCGAATGTACAAGACGTTTTACTGTGGCCGTTTTCAATTTTTGGTATCAGTTATCCAGCTCAGCAGCACCGGCGACGAAAGATTCTGTGCAAGACAACGTCGTTGCGAAAAAAGACGGTGAAGGAGAACCGGATAAGCCCCGTGACCCCTCAATAAAGAGTTACAGTAGAGGAGTGTCACCAGTGAATTCTGAGGCGGAGCTCCTGCCAGGTGCAGAGACAGATCGTGAATCGACAGTCAAGGCCCGCCAGAGGAAGGGCAAAAGGAGGACCAATAAGGGTATGCACAACACCATGCTACTATGTAGTCTATTCCCACGTACCATAACCCAACATATTGTGGGCTGCGAACAATAATCCCGATCTTAAACGCAAAGCGCAAGGTGGAAACGATTACCACGAGCCTGCCAATCAAAAAGTGCAGTTCAATCTGCTGAACAAAATACGTCTCGCCTGGCTGTACTTTGATGTGGCCCATTGCACTGGATAGCATAATGCTACATAGAAAAAGCCCAGTCGATATCCATCTATCTGCCCCCTCGCAACACACAGTACTTCCAAATCATTTGTATAGGGTTAGCGCGAAATCCGCATTTTCGATCTTGTAACCTCACTGATAAGCATAATTGTTACATGTAGACAGCGAAACGGGTGTCGGAGCTCATGCTTACAGCTTTCAGGCAGGAAAGCATATCGAAGTTCTGAACCCGGTGCCTGTGAACAGAGACGCTAGCCCCACTCGGTTTATGCTTCGCAAGACTTTAATAAAAGTCTTGCGAAGCATAAACCGATATCAATTCCGATGACGTCTCCGGTCCCGGTCCAGTTTGTAGTTGTCGACAACTTCAGCTATGATGCAATTTTGCGCATGGACTTTTATGCTCCACGAGGTGCGCTTTTTGACTGTACCGCCGAATGGCTTCACATATACCCATTTTTGCAGACGGACTTCTGGGAGGGCTCCATCACACCTCCAGCATGAAGTGAAAAGCTTAGTTAAGACATACGATAGTACTTCCACCACAGTCATCTGTGTGGTGGTCACCACGGTAGACTGTCCGATAATCTACGGCTACAACTCCGCCGACACCGTAACTGGGCCTGCAAGCAATTTGCAGGTTCAGAAGAGCATCACGTCGCAGTACAGTATCGTCAGTCTTGAATGTGGCCGGTCAACCTCTGGCTCATGAACACATGCAGGATGCAATTCAGAACTCCTCCCCGAGCGCATTGTTGTGGCATCGATGTCGATGCCGTACATGAGGCCACGAACGACAATTCGTCTGAATCGCGCGACTCCGGAACTTCTCCCTCTATCGTTGGCAATGTGATAGAGGAGCAGCTCTGCCACAAGTTCTTGCTATGCTCAAGGACTACAGCAGCATATTCTATTTTGACCGGAAGCAGAGCCGTACATCTCTGGTCAGGCATCCCACTGACACTCAAATCACCGTCTCCATCGTCCAGCCTGCAAGAGATGTTAGACAACAACGTGATAGAACCGTCCTGCAGTCCGTGGACTGCACATGCTGTCCTTGTCCACAAGAAAACTCCTGTTGGTGTTTTTGCATAGACTTTCTGAAGTTCAAAAGGTCAACGGACACACTTACCCTATGCCACGTATTGATGATGCCCTTGTTTGCCTGCAGTGAGTGAAATTCTTTCTTCCATTGATATGCGTTCTGGATACTGACAAATTCAGGTTTACCCTAAAGATGCTGAAAAAATTGCGTTTGTGACCCCCGACATGCTGTTTCAATACAGGGTAATGCTTCTGGGCTCTGCAACGCACCAACATCATTCAAACGCATGATTGACAATGTTCTCGGCACATTGATATGGACATCATATTTCTTTGCTACATCGTTAACATTGTCGTATTTGCCTCGCCGTGCCGGTATCACCCTCAACCATAAATGCCGCTTTGGCTGCTGCCAACTAATCGTCAAAGGCCACCTATATAGTATGCCCAGAAGAAATTCGATCTGACCCTAACAAAAATGAAGCCGTTACCAATTTTTCCGCGACCGACGTCAACGAAGACGGTTCGCATCTCCCTTTGCCTCATACTTCCGGGGATTCATCGAAAATTTCGCTGACAAGGCATCCCTTACACAACCTGCTGAAGCAAGGCACGACAATCAATCGGAATGCCCTCGCAAAACGTTATTTAGTTGTCTGAAGGCCGAACTAACTTCATAACCTCTGCTACGCCATTTTGAGCCACATGCGCCAGTTGAGATGCATACGGACGCCAATGCAGGGCCAAGCAGGGGCGGATCCAAGGAGGGGGAGGAGGCTCCTGGCTTGGGTACCATCGTACACACTACCTAATCAACTGAAACTCTATGTAACGACAGTAATCAAGGGGGTTAGGATTCCGAATCCCCCTAGATCCGCCCCTGGGTACGGGTTGAGGAGCATTATTGACAGAGCGTCCAGATGATAGTAAACACCTTGTTGCCAGTCGCTGTTCAAATGCCGCCTAACAGACCTATAGCGTCACCGGAAAAGAGTGCTTGAAAGGACTGTCACATCCGTCTCTGATGATTCCGAAGCTATAGTGCCGTTTGCCCGTTTCACTCCTCTTTCATAACTAACAATAACGCTAAAATCCGACGCGAAAAAGTAGGTTCTGCGCAATTTCAAATTTTGCAGAAGACTGAGAAAACGTCAATCGGACAACTACAATGAGGGAGCGGCCGGAGGGCGGGTGGGACGGCGTCTGCAGATCGTGGAGAGTCTGTGATCGGCTTGTGGAATGTCACTGCTGGGCTAGCGTCGTACGTGTTCGTACAGCCAGGAAGTTAACAGCGTGTTTCACGCAACATTAAGCCTCAGAACTGGTCAGCGAAAGTCGTCGTATTATCTGGGGATTGTTCACCTAGTACTTCCGTCCGTACCTCCATGGCAAGCATTTTAATGTAGTCACGGACCACCATGGCCTGTGCTGGATAGGAAGTATCCGTCTGGAAGCTCGATGGGCCCTTCTGGCGAAGTCTTCTATAAACCGGGTCATAAACGCTACGACGCCAACGCTTTATCATGGTCATCTATACACGACTTCGCTTAACATGTCAGCTCCCGCGAACCTGAGGCCCCTCGAAGACCGCAACCTACCGCAAGAACAACGGCGTGATGCCACTTTACGTTCCATTACCGCGCAGCTTTCAACTTAGGAATATTGACGCTCCCAGAACTTCGTTATCTGTGGTTCCTACTTTTCAAGAAGAACTTTGGTCCTCTCGGCTGTCTGATTGTCATACCACGTCATCTTCGCCACAACCTCCTTTGATATATGCACAACGATGCAACTGCGGCCACTTACGGTCATCTACACACTAAATAATTTTACACCTTAAAGGGTGTAAAAGAACATGTGCATGGCGCACACCTTTTTAGGTGTAACGGAACGCTCTCAAGAAATTAAGGGTGTAATTGTATGGAAGGGTGTAATGTAACGTGCAATCCATAGAAGTGGCAACTGGAAATTATTACAGCTTCACTGCGAAAGTATAGGGTTTCTAGTTTTTACAGAAGGTACGTGCTTGATACTTTGGAGTGTCATTGTGGCTATCTTGGCATCACTCTTCGATCACAGCCATGTAAAATATTCTTTAAAAAGCCAAGAATATACTTTTCTCACAGTGAACTTTTAATACTTTCTAGGTATACTACTCAGCTGTAACCTGTGTGAAGCACAAATACGACATTGCGGACACATGTTGCACAGCACACACATGTTATAGGTGATTGATGTGGATATATGGGGGCATCATACACATAAGACACAATCACAGGAACTGAATAGTTCACGCAGTTTATATCACAACTTGTATCACAAGCTTAAGTTCTGAGTACCACAAGCACTCCAACACTGCACAGGAACAGGAATACATTTAGCCTGTGTAATGGAGCCTGTCCCACCTCAAAATACACCCTTTGTTGCACCCTCATCACCCCCCCCCCCCCATGACAATGTCTCATAAAAACGTGTAATTCACAATAGTTACACCCTCGAAAATTTTCAAGCCAAGGTTCTAGAGTGTAAAATAGGTGTAATACATGAGAATACACCAATTTTACACCTTTAAAGGTGTGAAAATATATAGTGTAGCGTTTCTTCTTGCCTGGGATGCCACGATCAGTTCCCACGTACGTACCCAGTTGCAAGGATTGTCAACGTCGCAAGCACATGACGTATACTTGCACAGCGATTACTCCAGCCAATTCCACATTTTCCGGAGTCATTCCAGCGTGTTAGTACTGACCGACCTTGCCGGACCATTCATCATCTACAACGACGGCAACCAATGGATCATTGTTTGTGTTGGCTACCATACTCGATATGCAGAGACGAAGGCACTCTCCACTGCTACGGCATCCGACATCGCATCGTTTCTTCTGGACCAAATGATATTGCGTCACGGGGTACCCAGGTATGACCCAAAATGCAACCAAGGTAAATGGTGCAACTGCGTCACGGAGAGCCTGAATCGTATACTCTCCGACATGAAACCTATGTGCGTCGACGCCTCCCGTGCCAACTGGGACACTGTCCTACCGTTCAACACGTACGATTACAATACGTCACGTCACGGCATCACTTCGCTCAGCCTAATTTTTCTCCTGTTCCTGTACATCGGTGGTGGCTACGTCACCGAACGGATGAGCCGAACCTATAACTACTTGACCCAACAGAATAGATGGGCTCAGTACGACGCCACCCGCAGGAATGTGGAGTACCACACAGGCGACCTTGCCTGGTTGTGGAAACCAGATCGTAGCGTTGGCCTTTCAGAAAACCTCGTGCGTCGAATGAGGACATTGTGCACGTCTCCCGCCTCGAACCACACCACAGCCCCTCTGATACCTCCTCAGAGGGGTATCGTTACATCGAAGCGTGTGCCGGAGCTCGTGCCTAGAACGCCGGTAACAATATATTTAATCCTACGCTTAGCAATATCACAGGGCGTAGAGAGCGTGTAGCCCTTTCTCGGTATGGTTCGTTTCAGGGGCGCGCCTTACGCGACTTCCACCGATCGTGGATGGTGCGTACCATCACCGATCCGCGAAGCTACTGGTCCGTCGATTACCAGGGCTGCAACGTGCTTACTCAGGTCACGCACCATAATATGTGGATATCGTGACTGTCATCCTGCAAACGATACGCGAGCAGTCACTGCAGTCCGCAAAATAGCGGATTTCTATCTGGAGTTGCTTTGAGGGCGGTGCGGACTTTCGAATACGATAGAGCTCTCCACAGCCAAAGCCGCGACTACGCCTACGCCTTCTTGCGCACAGAGGCCGGGCACGTGAACAAGTCAGTTCGTTCATAAGGTAATTGTTAGGTAAGGTTTGAAAAGTTTAAATGCTACGTCAACACGGTGTGTGCTGCTCACAATGCCTGCACATTACATTTCTAGTTGCGACCGAGTACGACTGCTTTCTGGTGCTACTCTTCCTCAGAAGTATCTAACAGAGCTCAACGCTACTTTTGCAGATACAGTCGCTCAACCTCCAGAAGGGTCTCCTGGTGAACGGGAAGAATGTCGGAGTTGCCTGATACCTCTAGGGTCCCCCGCGTCTCCGGGCGGAGATAATACTCCATTCTTAAGTCCTGTCAAGCTAAGGGATACTGCAGCACTGGACCCTGAACCAGAGGTTGTGCCATCAACGTCTCGAAGGAGGGTCCCAGGACATTGGGACGGATGCTCACCACGTGTTGCCACTTCACATGGCAATAACATGGAGGCCATAGCAGAACCTCCGTTTCCTGTCCCACTTTGAGTTCGGTTCTATTTTCTTCCACGCAATACAAAATACAGAATATAAACTTGCTAAAAATGTTCCATGTGTTCCATGTTGTCTAAGGCAATCCACGCTTTAGCACAGTATCGCTCTAGAGAAGAGTACGGTGTGAAACCGCTCCTGCGTTACGAGTACAAGGGTGACTGAGGCGTGTTATTACAACAATGTGCACAGGCGAGCCACTGCGGAGCTGCTAGGTTGTTTCCACGAACTGACAGCGCGAATTTAGACGAGGACTTAGAAAGAGAGTGACAAGAGCGCTGACTTGCCATGAATTCATGAATGACGGAAAGGGTGAAAACACGTGTGCGGTGTATACAATACACCACATTGCGGGAATTCCATGTCGGAATAAACTTGTTTTCTTGCTGGCTCAGATTTATCGATAGAGCACTGATGCACTCATCTTGGCCTCCTCGATGGACATGGAAGGCCTTGTATTTCGTGGTGACTGGCAAACTTCTCTGTGAAGGTGGGAGAACAGCCGCATTCCTTACAGTAAAGTGCCAGTGTGAGTGGACTTGTGCTCGCGTAATGTACAGCTTGCGCCAAAAGTCCACGGAACACGCGAGCGGCGTTTTTCTCCGCGCCGCGCCGCCCTAGCGGAGGCCGGAAGTTGGCGGGAGCGGACAGGTCCATTCATTTTGAGGGGGCGCAGGGCATAACACAGGCAGCGACCCACCGTGTCGTTTGCAGCAATTACCCCACAAGGGCATGCCCGTGGAGCGTTTCACCAGGCAAATTCCTATCTCAGTTCGCAGCTGGAAGATAACAGGAATGACACAGAGCGACAACAGTTGGCTTCAGCAGCTTCGTTCTCGTCTTCCTTTTATTTTGTCTGGGGATGACGGGCGCTGGCAAATAAAAGCGTATGATATTGACGTAGAAACAAGAGAGGGAAGAACGAGCCAAATGACACTTCATTAATATTTTATTTAGTATCGCGTGAAGCCCCCGTTCGCGGAGATCACAGCGGACATGCGGTCTGGCAGCGATTGATAGAGCCGGCTCACGAGGTGTAGTACTATGTCTTCCTTGAGGGACGTCCATTCCATGTTTATCGCCTCCCATAAGGCGTCCTTGGACCGAATTGGCACCTGCTTTTTGCTGATTCGGAATTTCATCATGTCCCATAGATTTTCGATCACGTTCAGATCAGGGCTGCACGCGGGCCACTCAAGCTGCATGATACCAAGATCGTCTAGTGTGAGCTTGACAGTGGGCCACATGTGAACCGGGCTTCTGTCTTGCTGCAGAATAAAGCAACCGTCAGGGAAAGAATCGTCAAGGACGTATGGGAGCAGGTGATCTTCGATGACTATGCTGCTCCGTTGAAGCGGCCGTCTAGGCGGACAAGACACCCCAAGCCCTGGTGCGAAAGGGTGCCCCACACGCTCACGGAGTGCCGTCCACTGGAGACCACGCTGTGAACGTACTGGGGTAGATATCTGAAAAGGAAAAAAAAAATGAATAGGGCCGGCTCGAAGCAGGCGCGGACTCTCAAGGTATTACCTGTACCTCATCAGTAAACAGCACGTGGCTCCACTGCGCAGGGTCACGCTCCACGTAGCATAATTCAAAGTCCAGTCTTGCCTCTCGGTGTTCCGGCTTCAGCGCGGGCTTCCGAACCGCGACTCCTGAACGGAGACCCCCGAGGCACGCTAATCTTCGTCGGATGGTTGTACTCGACGCTTGCAGGCTCAACTGCTCCTTTAGATCGACGGCCGACAGAAACGCGTCGACCACGTTTGCAGCAATTATTGCCCTGTCCTCGTCCGACATCGTTGCCCGCGGCCGTCCAGACCTTGGTGCATCTTCAAGTTGCCCTTCATCACGGAAGCGCTGAATGATATGGTTCACGGAAGACAAGCAGCATCCCACCTCTCGAGCAATCGTTCGCTGAGAATGCCCTGCAAGCGACGTGGACACGATCTGTCGCCTCCGCTCCAGACTAATCCTGTCGCCGGTCATCTTGAACTAGTGCTGAGGTGAAGAAGGCTTTGTCTTTTTATACAGTTGCAGTGATGATGGGAAGAGGGAGACCCCAAGCATCATACAGCCGAAGAAGGCGTGGTCGGATGTTACTGAATACTCTAGAAAAATGATATCTTTATCATAACGGAATTCCTTTGGTAGGCGTCGCCATTCCGCAAGTCGGCTTCACCTAATACCTGCAATCACTAGGTGAAGCGCACTGGAGGCAACATTCAACGTCGCTGGACTGCGTGTTTCTTATCCTCTCGATTTAGCAAAACTTTGTTCAGCCCCCTTTTTGTGTGTGGGGGGGGGGGGGGGGAAGCGAACTTTACGGCAGTGGGGCTTCACGTTTTGTTTTCCAGTTGGTTGTTTTCCAGTTGGCACTCTTTCCTGAATTTTGCGCATTGCAGGGTTGCACTTATGTTTTTGTTTTGTTTATGTTTTCTTCTTTGCGGGTTTTCTTATAGATCCGGAAAGCCGATGCCGGATGACGTTTCGAACAGACACTGTTTTGTTTATTTGTTTGTTTGTGTTTTTCTTCTGAGCGGGTTTGCTTCGGGAAGGGGAAGGCCGACATGCCGGTGACGTTTCGAACAGAGGCTTCTGCTACACTCTAAATCGTTTTACACCTTAAAGGGTGTAAATCAAAATGTTCATGGCGCACACCTTTTAAGGTGTATTTTAACACCCTCATGGCGATTGGGGTGTAAAGGGTATAACGCTGAATAAAACTGCTGGGTTCGTGGCAATATGCTGGTAACTGTGTATTCACAATTACCAGCATATTGCATATAATCACAGTGAGGTCCATATATGTATATACATCAAGGTGATTAAATGTGTGTAAACATGCACACCCGACAAACAGACAATCATGTATGGCACGGCAGCTGTTCATGGCAATGAAGCATGGCAGCTGTCTATAGTCTTTGTGAAATTGTAGACCTTCTCATGAGCAGGCACCTCCCCCATGTGCATGTTAATTACTTAGAATATTTATTCGTTTCTTCAAGGATTTGCAGTGTGGTACCCACAAATATCTAACCCCTGTAAAATGCATTACATTGTTCATTAACCGCGACTCATCAGGATGTTTGGTCCTCTCCTACCTCTATGGTGTATACGTTTCGAAGGGAAACACTGGCATTTTAAAGATGTTGCTAGAAAAACTAACCCTTTCATTAGCAAGAAGACATGCATTTTATCAAATGTATATGTGACCGCAACCCTTCATCAGAAATGCCACATCTACTGATGGTTCCAAGAGATACTACTTGAACATGCCCCAGAAGCAATTCAGAGTTACATTCATGACCGTGATATTCACGCAGAATCTATAGTCTATGTGAAAAGTGCAGTTGGTAATGATAACGCATTTGCTGTTGGCTGTGTTGTTGCAAAAGAACCTTCCGAGGAGGACTTACCCGTGTTCGTTGAGATTGCAGGCATATATGTTATTAACTCTGATACCATTTTTCTCATACAAATATTAACTGCATTTGAGTATGATGAGCACTGTCATGTATTTGTTCTGTCTTGCAATGAGGAGCAACGTGTTATAAGAAATTTAAACACTATCTCAACAGATCTTCTAAATCTGCATATATTATCTGATGGTAGAGGTGTTGTAAATCCACGCCATGCACTTTTGTAATGTAATTTCCCGTTCCCTGTTGTTGTATATATTTACTTTTGTTCGTGTGAACGAAAATAAACATACTCCCTTTATACACCCAGGCGACACACTTATGACCATATTTCACCTGAGGGTGTAGTACACCATTGTTACACCCTCAGGAACTTCCAAAACAAAGTTTTAGGGTGTGAAAGGGGTGTGATCTTTGTTAATACACCTATTTTACACCTTTAAAGGTGTGAAACGATTTAGAGTGTAGAGCAGGGGCATCCGTCAATGAGATATGAGCAACGTGACGTCAGCCATTCCAGATGAATCAGCCGATTGAGCTATCATGTTTTCGGAAACATTATAGTGATACTTCTAGGTTCTCCTAAGGCTCGCCGAAAACGCACAAACTGCAGAACGAAGTTTCGTTAGCGGGAAGCCCTCTCAGCCGCTATGTATGACACGAAGTACTCCTAGAGGTGTTCTCTTGTAGCATTACTACGTTTTGAAGTTATTATAATCAAGTCTGGCCACATTGCGCGATATCATAGGCGAAAGTCTGTTGAGACTGCCAGTCACCGTGGGAACCTGGAAAATCTTGAGCACATCCTTCTCCATATTGCGCACCACCAACTTCACCGTGTCTCCAAGTCAGCTGGGCTCTCACCTTCTCACTAATGCAAAATATTTAGCCCATGGTCAAATTCATGCCCAAAAAACACTAATAACCGTTCGAGACAATCTAGAGCTTCGGTCCTCACTGCCGGTTTATATTTTCACCAAATTACCGCGGGTGAGCGGTAGAGTACCGTCTGTGGCGATGAAACAGGCCAATCATCAGCGAGTTTTAGTATACCGTTGGTAACGTCAACGTCAAGCTACTGAACCTACCGGAACCAATGACAGTATGCGTGACTCAGACTTTATCTGTTGGGTACGGTAGACACCGCAGCCTACCGGCTCCCATAGCGGTATATTAAAATTATCTAATATCATAGCAATAAAGTTATTGGTGTTGAGACTGTGGTGCTTTACCATTACCATTTAGATACTGCCGCTATGGGCAAGGCCAGTCCTTACAGTAGTAGGCAGCCCAACCGGTACGTACCCCCAGTTCATAGGTGGGCTCGAAGTGATACCACTCGGGCCACAGCTGGTGACACTTGAAAGTTGACTCGATCTGGTACCACTTGAATACCCAGTTCATTTTTAGTTATTTTACTTATTTATTTTGCCTGGGAGGATGAGTTTTAGCTATCTAGACCATAATAACGCAATACCTCGTGGTGCAGTGGAATTATATGCACACGCACTATAGCACCCCCTATGAACTATAATTGCCCCTGAACTGCAAAATCCTTAGTTTATCTGCGAAGCTAAAACTCGATGACCGTCATACAATTGTGACGAAATTGGCAAACTTGTCTCTTTTCGCAATATCGGTGGCTTCCTATGTGAGACCTTCCCTTTACTCCAGTTTTCTGAGGAGCTCTTTCAGGGCCCTCAGCGGAACTCTTGTAGCATTGGGCCCTCCTAGCGCTCACGATCTCGTGAGATCTGCCTCCACCAATCACGGACCATGACGTTTCTGCACTAACTGCGCATCCGCGAAGCAAATGTCCACTTTTCTACATAGCGTTGCGTTTTCGATCACCTTTGGCTCAAAGCGAATGCGATCGGGATGCCTAAAGTCCGAGATTTAGACAGAACGTTTCAGGTGAATCATACCTGAGAGGAAGTCTGTTGTCGGGCTTAAGAAACGCAGGCGTCAGCTAGTCAACACCTTTTGAAATAGTCTATAACCAGTCTTGCGGCACTCTTACCATGTGCGTCACACAACACGTGATGGTGAGTCCCAGGCGCGGGTGTCACAGAGCGTTACTCTCCTGGTAGCCGCGACATTTGCGCAGTGTAGCATTCAAATACTTTTATCAAATTGCAAATATTCCTATGCTTGCATGACACTTCTGAAGACAAAACCAAATATAAATGTAATATTTTTATTAATTCTCAAACGCGCAACGTTCAATACAACACTGCGTAGTAACTACACAAAACGAGTAGGAAGCAATGTAACCGACAAACAACCCGTATATGCAACGAATAAATGAATTTATATGGCACAATACTCTCTCCGGTAACAGTCTACTATGTATACATAATCACAAATATACAATCGGCAGCGCGTGAGTAAGAAAACACAACACAACTTCACATCTCACAACCATCACCCATGCTTAAGCATTGTCAAAAAGCACCCCTGTTGAAAAAACTCATATAACTTTCTATGTGTAAAGAAATGAGCAATATGTGTAAAGAAATGAGCAATATGTGAAAGGCAATGAGCAATATGTGAAAGGCAATGAGCAGTATGAGCAGCGCTATGGGCAGTATGAGCAATGGTATGAACCACACGGCAAGGCCAACGACGCGCTATGTGCGCAGATATAAGCAATACGAGAAAAGCAATGAGCAGTATGAGCAACGTTATGCGCAGTATGAGCAACGTTATGCGCAGTATGAGCAACGTTATGCGCAGTATGAGCTGCATTTCGAGTAGTATGAGAAAGATATGAGCAGTATGAGCAGTATGAGAAAGGTTGACCGTTTAGTTAACCAATTATTCACCTAGAAGTGCTGGCGCCACAGCGTCTGGTGATGGCCTTTCAAGAGACGCTCGTCACAGTCGGCGGGCCGTAACGGTCGCAGCTCCATTTCCTTTCGTCCGATTCTGTTCAAATTTTAGGTGCATATTTCCCGTTCCGATCGTGTCCTACATTCTCTTTGGCTCCCGGATTCTCATTCAAGCCGTTGCGAGTGCCATCTCAGTGCTTGGACGCTTACTTGCTTATTCTACCCTGCTTCTCGGAGCCGTCTGGACGTATTTCGCTGCGCTCTGCGTGGGAGTCATATTTTCGTCGCCGTCTCCATGCTGTGACAGCGTCTTTGTATTGTTTCAGTGATCACTGAAGATGTTTTGTGTGTGTACCTTAGAATAAAACTACAGAAGCCGTGGCAGGTGTGTGCGCAATACAGGTACGTTGCAGTCCCGTTTTTCCGTTATCGCCCTTTATGTCTGTCGGGTTAGCTGTCTGCAACTACCATATTCGTGCTTTTTTTTTACTTTTTGTGGAAAGCCGGTTCGCTGATAGCCTTTGCATGTGTGTATAGAGTGTTTAAAATAAAGTCGTGCACCAGGGCATACCGAAATCGCACGTTAGCATGAAAAAAAATGTGTATTTGGATGCCCCAAAGTGAAGCAAGCCACGAACACTCTGTGTCAGTAACCCGTTGCTGCGCGAACAAGTACATGCACTCAGTTTTGCAACCACAACGCAAACATACTCAGATGTTTCAGAACCGCGTTCATTGGACATCACCAGCATTAGAGGAAGGTTACGTTAAATTTTAATCGGCAAAATGACCTCGTGCGTTATTCCGACTGACTAAATACAACTTAATGCTTTGAAGGTGTGATCTACGCGTTGGGATGAGAAACAGGCCCTAGTCATGTTCATTTCAGCATAAACCCGTACGGCTGTATAAGTTGTGGGAACTGGAATACTTGTAGGCGCAGAAATTTAGCGCAGTTGTAATTTTGTTCGTTCTTTTCAACAGATACCTTCGTCAAATATGCAGAAAACGGTAAGCTATCGACATCAAAGGTGCCTGTACAGAAACGAAAAAAGCTCATCAAAAGCATTTGGCAAGCTTTCTGAAGGACCTACGTCGCGCCAGTACCTGAATAAACCGGTATTTTGTAATCACGTGTTGTCATTTTGGCCTAATCACGCCGTTGCACGTTTGTTCAGACGGTTGTGCATTCATGTACATGAACACGCTGTATGAGAGTGCTCATATAGCTCATACGCTGTTTGAGAGAGTGCTCATATAGTTCATACATGCTCATATAGCTCATACATGCTCATATAGCTCATACATGCTCATATAGCTCATATGATTGCTCATACAATAAACACATATACGAGCCTCATATGATTGCTCATACAGATTGCTGTATGGTTTTTTTCGACAGGGACGCTAAGTATTTTTCTGTTTCGCTTCAATAAATATGTCAGCACTTTTCTTTGACAACTCCGATTGATACCAAAACTTCACACTTGCGCCGACGTTGGTCTTCAGTAACATCATTTACCTTAACTTCCGTGCACAAGATTCGGCTGCTCTCGTTGGCCTCCTTATGCAATCGAGCTCAGTAATAATAATCACCAATAACCAGAAATAATAATAGTCAGCGAGTTCTTTCCTCGAACATTTGCTTCATCTTGCTGAAAAATTACCGAAGAATGTTGCATTTGGAAACTTTGTAAAGTTATTTCTACGTAAATTTGGTTTATCATATAAGAAGTCACTTCGTGAATTCGCATGCAGGTTGCGTCAACACAGGACGATGATATCAATGGTTTGAACCGTGCCTCATTGTGCGGTTGCGGGGAGTTTGCGTGGTTCTGCATTGTTTTTGTGTAATCACAGTACGAGGTAACGGCAAGATCAGGCGTGGCTCTTCACCGGCCTTTCAGATTGACGAGACCATGTTCAACGTTCATATCCAATTTGGAAGAGCGATATGTTACAAGTTGTGTCACACTTGAACGAAATATCACATTCAGTACATTTTATATCTCCAGTAACTGAGATGCTTTCGCGATTGTGGTTGCGAGACTGACTCGTTGAGAAAAACCTTAAAAACAGCATATAGGCTGCGAAGTAACCTTTTCGCGTGTGGAATAAACATTTCGTACTTGAAACCAGAACATCGAGGACATGAAATGTGTTTTTCACGGGTTCCCACTACATGGCCAAGGGTGAATAGCAGTCCATATCTTCGTTTAGAGAATAAGTATTCGCGACAGTTCTACCCAAAGTTGTGCTGATATCGAAACTCCTTTTACAGTAATTCATCGGCAATGCAGAAGTCACGAAATCTCGGACCGTAGGATGGCATGTCAACAAAATGGCATTTAATCGTTTGAGGATTTTGCCTTACTGAAAAGAATTGATGTTAACGCGTTCGCCACACTGCCGAATACATGCAATGCAAATGCCGTAATACAAGCGAACATGTGTTACACGTTGCGAGCCTAAGGTAAGGTAACGCGAGACATTTTGTCTGCAGCAGCTGTGCTTCACCTATCGGTAACTGCGCGGCATCGGACTAGATAACACTCGGATAAACTATCACGTTTTATTTACAACAAGGGACAACACTCAACTGAGACGCAATATGAAAGCAGGGTACAAGACTAGATGATGCGGGAGACCGTGCAAGCATTACCCAAGGTCTGCCAGTTTGCAAGATAAGCACGGGCCAGTGTTGCATCTTTGCTCACTAAGGTTATCAAGCCAAGTGACCTCTTAGTTTCTCTCCGTGTCTCCCCAGTCTACACCAGCTTGCTTTGCGTTATAGTTTTAGTTCAGTAACGTTCTCGATATAATTTTCCTCTGACTCGCACAAAATGATGCTACCCTTCCGTTTTTAGTCGCCGGCTGTTCTCGGACACGAGTAAAATACTTGTACACGATTAAAATGGAGTTAGCTTTGAGTTCATTCCCCCATTTAAGAGACACGGGATCTAAACGCGACACTCTTTATAATTAATAGTGTTACTATTCTTCACGGAGCGCCACGTTGCAAAACTTTGTCACCCCATCGCTTCCCACTAAAAGCATTCAGATCCTCGGCTTATCACTCTGCACAACACTGCCCGATGTCGCTGAGTTGGAACATGTTCTTCCACGTTACGTGTTCATCTAACCAATGGGAGTTCACGCAGCTGCTACGCAACCTAACGTTGGCTTATATAAATATATGTGCGAACAAACAGACATGTTACAACCGCTTCGTAGCTGTCGACTCTACGAAGCCGATCACTGACGGCACATTGCCACAAGAACCAACTATTTACACAACACTACAACAAATAGGAAGGCGGCACTGTTTGTACAAAGTGGGAATACTCTAATTCAATACTCTGTATTTTGACGCTGGAACCCGAATATGATTTTTAGTCGATTGTAGACGCTCTTCACGTTCACAAAGGACTATGGAGCGCAAATAAAGACCCATCGTGAGCTCTAGGCGCGATTAATTTCATTTACTTCGATTATTTTTAGTCTGAATCTCCCGTACAACATCCGAATCACTGTTCAGAGCACGCTATTTCATTATTGATGCTCTCGCGCCAATAATGTATCATAAACATGCATTATACGACCGGCCTTTCCTTCACAAATGACAAATGGGACAAATGGGTTCTAACAAATGACAGACATGTTTACGGGCGCATTCCCGCAAATGTCGCACAGCTTATGCACTCAATAAAATAATTCCTATATACAAAATTAAATTACGCATATATATACCGTTACGCGTTTTGTTCCGAGACAAGCCATGGCAAAAAAATGCCTGCCTAATGCGGCTCATTTGACAACGCACACAACACTGCAATGACAAAGCAAGAATACGGTGACCCTGATGTATTTTTGATCATGAAAATGCTAGGCGCTATAACGTTGGTACACTCTAAAAACAGAACTTCACCGCATAGCATGCTGTGCGCCAACCATTGCCGCGAATCATAGGGCTATCGCTTTTGATTCGAGGAGAGAGGGAGGCGTACGCCATTTAGTGGCAGTTACCATATCCAAATTGCCACAAGAAGGCGTACGCCCCCTCTCTCCTCGAATCAGAGGCGATAACCCTATCATTCGTGGCAATGGTTGGCGCACAGCAGGCTATGCGGTGAAGCTCTGTTTTTAGAGTGTAGTAGAACACTGTGGAATGAAATTAAATTACTCGGGATGTTACAGCAAAACGCAGAAGCATTTCCACTGTACAAATGGATATACGATGCCCATCATGCTGGAACTAAATTATGATAATTACATGCGTCGAGGTGATTCTAAATGCGCATTGTAGCTGCAGTGTTCGGGGAATAAGGATGCTTTACTTTTCAAATGTCTTTAGCTGTCAAAGTTATTCAGAAAGCCACGTGCGAACGGGTGGTTTCAACACTCTAAAAACAGAACTTCACCACATAGCACGGTGAAGGCCAACCACTGCACAGAATGATACCTTTATAACACCCGATTTGTGGAAAGCGCGGGGGGTACCCCTTTTTTGGAACTGCATAAGTGTTCCAAAAAGGTGTACGCCTCCCGTTTTTAACCAATAAGGGGGAGAACGATGTCATTCAGGGTGGTGGTTGGTTAAGACCTGAAGTTAGAGCGAAAACGGACACTTTTGCCACAGTGACGCAAAACTGCAGAAACTACTGCATGCATGACTACGCGATGACGCCATTTTTCGTGGCGCTATATCTGTTTCGTTGGCCTAACTTCAGGCGTGTACTTATGAGTACAAAAAAATAAATAAATAAATAAAGGTTGGGTTTGTCAGGTAACATGTGATATTTCCGGTGTCAGCGTGCACATCAATAAAAGCAACACGGTTTTCCAGCTTATTTCCAGATTTAGGCATGTCCTCCATTTTTTTGTGAGCTTCCTATCGTCGTGGATGAAGACGAAAAACAAAACCGAATGAATATCCATCGTGTAGTCTATTGTCAACGATCTCCGCGTCAAAATTTCAGAACCATCAGTTATAGTATTAGATGCCCATCGCAAAATCGGAAAGAGTTTCGAATAGAGCACTGCAGGGGCCGCGGTCTCGGCCTTTAACTTAGCCGCCCGGGCACAGCCCGAAGGCTCCGCGCCTAGTTCGTGACCTGCCCGAACAGGAAGAATGTCTATGTCTGCGGGCCCGAATCCGGCCATAGGCATATCTACACTCTTAAAAACGAACTTAAAAAATAAGAAACTGAACAATGAGGCTCCGCCTCTCGTTTTCAACAAATCGGGGGCGAGAACGTTGTCATTCGGAATGATGGGTGGCTAGGAGCGTGCTATGTGGTGACGTTCATTTTTAAGAGTGTAGGCTACCCAGCTCAACCCGTCAACTACAATGCAATGGACTATGGACTTTTTGGAAACTAACAGTGGCGTAACGCGGGCCCGAGCATGATAGTAAGTCAGCCACGCGTCTGACAGTCCCGCTCCGGCTGTGGGCCCATAATCTGAAACCCAAGTCCGGCCCAGGCCCACCAAAAGTAGGTTCTATCCCGAAAGGCCTACCCGAAATCCGGAGCCTGTGCAGTGCTCTAGTCTCGACTACGGCGGAGTGAATGTCGAACCATATGCAGTGCATCCACGTTAAATTCGCTGGGAAATGCAGGTATGACGAGAAATGCAGGCTATCAAGCGACGACCACGTATTCTACATCCAACAGCAATACAATAATTAAGTACGAGATCACCAGAATCACTCTTACTTCGTAGCGAAAAGTGGCCGCTTAATAAAATTATGCAATAAAATAAGAGATATCCCTCATGGTTTAAAGTTAAGGGACAATGTTTAAAGTCCGCAAAGTTAAAAAAATACAAGACCGACAGCCGCCATCCTCCAGCGTCTAGTCTTAAAAGTATACGCCACGTGGCGTGCACCACAACACAACCGCACCATCACAAGATCCAACAACGCAAAAGCTTTTACGTGGCTTAGTCTAGCATTGACAGAAGGGTCCAGAAGACCTCTCCTGCCCCCCTGATAATCTTCTTTGACGTTGACTTCCGCTGTTTTACTTCAGCGTGGCACGAAGCTGAAACACTCTCGCAGGAGCGCGCTCCAGCAGTAGACGCTGAACGGTCCAGGTTCGGCACTTTCACTGTTGAGGAAAGGACCCTCTTTGGCAGCAGCAGATTATCTTGGAGATGTTTGGGCAGTTGCTCTTCCCTAATTTCCTTGTTCATGTAGTCGATTATGTTTGACAAGTCCTGCTGCACCAAGAATCCTGCAGCGACAGGTCCATCCAAAAGCTCCTGTTTAGTCATTTGGAAGTACCTTAGAAAGTACACGGCCGGGCCGAGAATGTTCTGCTTGGTCTCTGGGTTGGGATCGACTTCCTTCCTTTTGCACATTTCCAGCGTCCAACGATCCATGGCTTTGCACACTGACATTTCAGACTGTACCCACAGCGTACCCCTAAGGATGATGCGAGTCATGAGTTCATAAGGCAGTTCTAGGAACTTTGCACTCTTGAGTATCTTCTCAGCATGCATGTCGATGGTTTCCAGGCACCGGTCCCTCACTTCGTTCAGCTTATTTTCCTGTGGCTCAATTTTGCTCACGGTTTGTGAGAGCTGTATCAGCACCTCGAGCACATCGTCTTCAGAGACATGGTCGTTGATGTAGTCAAGGCATTTAATGAAGAGGCCGTGTATCACGTAGTCATGTGCAACAGAAAGAACTTGCAGCGCCGATGGAATGGACTCCAAGTGGACGTCGTGCGTGTAGAGGTGTCTGAAAATGAGAAAAATAACAAATATAAATAAGAGAGCTCAATGTTTCGTTCACAGATGGGCTGTCGAAAAGAGCCTTATTCCAAGCATATAAATCTACGTGACGCTACAAAAAAAATTGATGATTGTTCAGAAAACATTGAATGACTGATGTCTGTGTTGAAGGACATGAACCCTATAGTGTTGCCTTGCTACCATTGGAACCCAACTGAGTTTTTCTTTTCTTTTTTTTTATATATGGGGTAATTCCAGAGTTGTTTGGATTTAATCCACATGGATTTTATCTGGTGGATTTTTTTTGATTATATCCACACAATTTAATCCGGATTTTTTGGAGATTTTGTCCAGGTGCGATGTGAAAAACAATATTAATTCAACTTCACACAGAAAACTCCCGCTTTATTTTATTGTAGTGTTGGCTGTTTACAAAAGCCCAGGTAAGCGCAACATTAACTTCTAACATTTTTAAACTTTTAACTTGACTTTCTAAACTTTTCAGATTTAAGTTTTTTTCCCGTTTTCTTCTACGTCTGCCCATTCAGGGAGAGGCTTTCTTCTGCTTCCTGGAGGCATTGTAACTGAAGTACGACAGCTAATCACAGATAATCCAGGCGTGTAGCGTCTACACAATTCAGCCACGCGTGCATTGGGACTCTACCTTTCGGAAAACAATGGAAACTTATTCAATGTTACTGGGACAGGCAGTTTCAATAAACCGAAACTATGAGAGGTCACCCGAAATCAAGAACAGCAAAACACATTTGCTTTTACTCTGTGTAACATTTCTAGGCTTGTCTGTATTCTCCAAAAATATCAAAAAATATCCGAGTTTTATCGAAAAAGCCCATTGGAGAGAATCTTTTAAAAAATATCCGGGTTTTTTTCATCCCTGGGTAATTCTAATACCTGACATTTAGCGTCACGGGTTTCGCGAAACGACAATTTTCTGAAGCTAATACCACGTTCTTTGATATCGTAGTGGTGGGTGGTGGTGATGGTGGAAGGACTCGCCGTCGTTTTTTTTTTTTTTTTCGAGGATATCGCTTGGATAGCCAATTGCATCCTATCACGGTGCTCCCCTAGGAGTTGTAACGTGGGTCATGTGAAAATGAAAGATGGCACAAACGGACACTCACACTCTTAAAAATGAACTTCACCGCATAGCACGCTCCTAGCCAACCATCATCTCGAATGATATCGTTGTCTGTCCTGATTTGTTGAAAACCGGAGGCGTACGCCTATTTTGTGACAATTATGAACAGCATAAGTGTCACAGAAACGGCGTACGCCTCCCGTTTTCAACAAATCACGACAGATAACTATATCATTTGAGATGATGGTTGGCTAGGAGAGTGCTATGCGGTGAAGTTCATTTTTAAGAGTGCAGTTTTCAGCGTAGAATTACGTTTGGACAGCGCAATAAATGTTGGAACAGCGCTACACTCTAAGAAAAAAATGGTGTGAAAAGGTGGTAACTTCGATAGTTACCACCTAGGTCAACATCGCGTCTGATAAAGCGTGTGAGAGGGTGGCAAAAGCAATTATCATATATCCAAATTGCTGCATAAAGGCGTACGCCCCCCTCGCTCACCGAATCAGAAGCGGTAACCCTATCATTCGTAGGTAGGAGGTAGAACTTTGCAACCTTTTAGGCACAACATATGCGACAACTATTATTTCATGAAAGGTGTAACTACTCCACCCTTTTTTTCTGAGAGTGTGCGGCTACTGGTGGCAGCCTGTCTCTGGAGAGGCAGCGAACGCTGATGAGGTACTGTTATTTGAAACCCATGTGTCACCGTAGCTGGAGCGTACTGAAACCCCAAAACACTGCTCTTGTGCACTGTACCATGGTCGGACTGTACTTTGTTGATGCAAATCACTGCTTAATAAGAGCTCCTCCAAGAAGAACTGCTGGAAACTTTAGACTTCTTCTGATGTTGGCGTTGATGTTGGCGAAAAATATAAGAGGGAGAGATTGAATTCATCTCACGACAAATTCGGCTGCTCCCATAAACAGACCCTCCCCCCCCCCTCAAAAAAAAAAAAGAAAATAGAAAGGAAAAACCCGCCGCTTTCGCGATACATGTCGGCCAAAGGCCAAATCTTCGGTTAAAAGGAGACTCCGGGACAATCCGAAACTATTATAAGGGCTGATAAGTTCAATACATACTTCCGAAATGACAAATCAAGTTGGCTTGGTAGTCGGGGACTCGTTAGTTGTCAAAAGAGCTGAGAAGCTCAAAACGAAACCGAAACTTTTGAAGGTTCCCTCTCCAACCTCCTGTACTATGTGTGACGTCACCGGTAGTCTCGTGTGGGCCGCCGGCTGTTTTTAGGGTACGTGGTGGTGGTGGTGTAACTGCTTGCCGTAGTCGGTCTCGCAAAGCGGCTTTGTGCTTTTTAACTTCTTCGTGCCACGTGTATGACCAGTCATCCGCTTCCTCGATTTCGTTCTAAAATATTCGCCAGCGGTAAAAGCAAAACCTACAGAAAGCCGTACACGAGACGAGACATACCGGTGAGGTCAAGCCCATTGATGCTGGATTGCTTTTCCGTGGAGGGGCGCCTAATCACTCGAAGGAAAATATTCACTTTATAATTCTCTGTGCCACTTGGGGATGAGAGATTGTATTGACTGAAATATCACACGGTACGGATTGATGTCGTACTGTTACCTCAGCACGTTTTTGGTGCGGAGTGAGTTTTAGTATATCGCACGCAGAGGTGACGGCGTACACGTGACTAACGAATCACACGGTCCTAATTGACCGACTCCAACGCAGTACTCTAAATAAATGACACAAGCGCTGACAAGGCAGCATCCCTCTTGTCAGGTGGCCACGGACCCAGCACTTTTATAAGGTCAAAGTTGCGGTTGTCCAGTCGGTCGAGAGCAGATTTCATGCTAGCCCTTCGAGGTGTATATTTAGAACAGTGCACGAGGTTGTGCAGAGTGCATGTCCTCCACGGTTGCACAAAGTGTACAGCGTGTGTTCTGATATCTCTGCAGTATGCAGTAGTTTAGGCAAATACAAGAGGCGCGTGCTTCAAATGCAGGATAAACACGTCGCATGCAGTGCGTTGGGGCGTTATAATGAAATAAAACTCACTGCAAAACCTTTTGGAAAACATCTGCCTCTACGTAGGGGATGAAGATCTCTTTCAGGGCACATCCCCCGTCTTCACGCTGGACCTCGTGGGCATTCATGATGAGATCTTCAAGATATGGACTGTTCTTCAGTACCATGGCGTGCCCCGGAAGCCTTGTCGTCTGACGACCCGTTCCGACCACGATTTCAACGTCCTTTTGGTCGTCGCTGTTCAACAGGAGGGAAACATCAGGCGCTGATGGCGTGTCGAAAGGCTGTAGTCCGCACAGTTCCGTTTGGGTGCAACGACTTCTGCCGTTCAGGCCGGAACTCGTGTTCCCTAGCATCCGGGGTGTGTTCCTCCACCGACAGTTCTTGCAACAACGGCACAAATCCGCTGCTCCTGCTGTGCTGCGACGGTAGCGACACTGGGCGACCTGCAACACGAAGAGAGCAATGAATTTAGAATTTTCCCTCATTTGAACCATATTAACGTTCGTATCATTAGTTGAGTTGAGTTCGTATCTTGTTGAGGATAAGGTGTTCGAGAGACATTTCAGAAAGAACGCGGCAAAGGTATAGCTCCGTGATTGCATTTGCCGAGTTCGGCTAATCATCACAACATGGATGACGCCAGTCACAACGCTTCATAATCTTGGTTAATGCCGTCACGCAGAATTTAGAGTTCAACACATTTTGCTCAATACATTTGCTGAATTTGGCGCATTCAGTTTCAGGGCCGTCGGAATGTGGGGGCCCTGCACCCCTGCTTCGATGCATAGACGTCGGACAAGACATCTAGTATTCTCTCTCATAAGGCAGGTATTTACAGGATTTACATATCGGTTTGAATTAATTTTGACTGTTGCAAGTAACGTTTTTCTAAGTGAGGAAGATCTCTTCGCAAGAATGTATTCACTGGTACCGTGACTTCCACTCAGACATGAAACACATTTCAAACCTAGGTATGTATCTACCTGACAAGCTCGAAAAGAAAGACTAGTCACTCGTTAACCGTCTCATATTCTGCTTAGTTACGCGTGAGTACTACTAACCTGTCTTCGTGAGCCTCATCATTATATTTGCACCAAATAACCGCGGTAAACGGGGTACATTATCGCCTGTAGCAATGAAACACCTCAATCCTAATAAGCTTTAACTCCAATCAACTTTATTTATTATGTATTTTAAACAACGGTTGTTTGCCAAAAATCTCGAGTGACTCATGGGCCTCCGTAGGGCAGGAGGGTTTCGCCCCTTTATGTCCCCTCTCCCCTCCATACTTCATTCGGCTTTGCGTCCGTTACTGCCAGCTTGTTCCATATTATTATTTTCAAAATAAACAAACGTCCTTTTAACACACGCTCAACCTCAGTCGGAAATGCCTAGTTGGAGCTACCTCTACACGCATGCTATCGTGCTACCATACCCATGAAACCACTAACACGTCATCCCTAACCCTTTAAATACCATGCCAATGATGATGATGGTGCTCAGAAGAACAGACTCTGTTCGAAGCATCGGGCGGCACTCGTCTTGGGGCTCTTCCTTAACGGTTCGCTGGATCCTCTATTTTTCTACATTTTTTATAAAGACTTACATTTATCCATAAGTCTATATCTTTGGAACAATAATTGGCGACTACAGGAAGCGTCTGGTGTGGAGCTGAACTGCACGCGATGCACCAGCGTTATTACAAAATTTCCGCCAGGTGGCACACAGCCTTGATGAGCCCTGCATGCAATCGCGAATTGATTCCATGTAAGTGACGTGGGGAAATTCACGTTGTCTGCCTCTTGTCGCTTCTATACGAACAGTTATGGTAAAAGGGATATAAGTCGAAACTAAGCCCCTTTTGCGATGCTTCTTGACCAGAATGTCACCGTCGCTTGCGTTACTCCACTCCGACGGTCAATAAGACGGCAGTGAATGTACACACGAAAATTATGGTTACAGATTTGATGAACTGTTAATAAATTGGATCGAGCTGTCTATGTTCCCGTCCTCAAATATAAGTATTGAATAATGAATTGACTGTTCACCGTACTGTCGAAATTGTTTTTAATTTTCGTCGAGTAGTCTAGGGAAACGTTCTTGTGCATCCTGAACAGGATTTGAACTTTGCGGTTATTCATCTCTTAGTCTTCAGGGAATTTAAGTGACACGTGCTTTGTATTCATTACTTTTAGAATGTCATGTTTAATAGAAAACAAGTCCCCCCCCCCTCCCCCGATGTTCCATGCACTTCTGCACCTTCTCATGATCTCCTTTCGACATGGTCATGATGCCCTTGTCGTCGTCGTTCCTTGGGAATATGTTTGAGCAACGAGAAAAGGTTACGTAGAACAGAATGTATATACGTGGAAATAAATTATAACAACACGAAACATCAGATCCGTTCGGTGCGAAATCCAGCCGCTCTTTTGTTTTCTTTCCATATATTTTCAGTGCGGTAGCCTGCATTGTTCCTTCAATCACATATTTTGTGTTCAGGCTGTAAAGCAGTGACCTGGCAATAGGCGAGTTGAAACACAGTAGTAACGCAGTTGGAACGTGACACACGGCGTACACATTTTCAAAATAAATTCTTTTCATCGTTTGCTTTTTCCAGCGACAGCTATCAGTAGTCTGTGAACATTGTGTGTAGTCAAGTCCACAGACTACACATGTGAGCATGTGTAGTCTATAGCATTTGATGGTGTTTTATGTTTTATAGCACATATAACGCATAACACTTCCGCCGAGACGCCAGCGCAATATATATTGC
Source organism: Ornithodoros turicata (assembly GCF_037126465.1). Taxonomy (NCBI): domain Eukaryota; kingdom Metazoa; phylum Arthropoda; class Arachnida; order Ixodida; family Argasidae; genus Ornithodoros; species Ornithodoros turicata. The sequence goes on along the minus strand of NC_088202.1, from coordinate 82,440,137 downwards.
CATTAGATTGCCATTAAAACCATTGGGTAAAGAGTCGACCATGTCTGTTTATGCGATTCATTACAAAGGCGAACCTACAAAAATAAGAAAAACGCAAGTCTCTCAAACGGTCACCGTAGCACAGCAGAAAAGAAGCAACGGAGCTAACACCTGCCGGGTGGAAATTGCCGAAGCCGTTGAGCCCAAGCGAGTTTTGAAGGGGCGGTAGCGAAAAGCCAGACCCCAGACATCCGGTCGTTCCAACGGAAACCCGATGGAAAGGGAGGCAAGCAGTTTCCACTTTCGCCGCGGTCCAGGCGCGATCAAACATCTCCTAGCGCAATAGCCTCTCACTCATTGCGGAAACAAGCTCGCGCAGGAGACGCGATCCGCGTTGTGGGGCTTTCGCATCCATAGCATTCTCACTCGCACATTCTCATAAATTATAGTGCGCGCCATAGCCACCATAGCGACCTACCGAGCCTTCCGTGATCCCGCGTTGCGTCTGCAGTTCTGTTGTTAGGAGGAGGAGTGTTCCCCATGGACCGATTAACGCACGCAGTACTCGAGTATACTTGGTACTTTAGGTGCTTCCCATCATTGCACATAAATGTGGACATGGGACGATGATGAGAGGTGTGCGAGGGTGCGGATATATCCGCAGATCAGCGCGACAGCCTTGTTTGCGGAGCCGCGCGGCTCTGCGGTGCCCGCGGATGTCCATATTTTTATTTTTATGTTTTCTTTCGCAACTATCTTTGTCGACGTCCCTAAAGGGGAGCCGAAATCGAGATCACAATGGTATTGAAATGTGCCGCTGCTTGCATTGTACTGTGCGTTCAACTATTGGACAACTGTGGATGGGATATCATTCCTGCGAAAGACTTTGTATGCTGAGGAGCAAGAAACGTTTCTAACACATCATATTCGTCATGGTGATTTGCTTCCCACAAATGCTATAATCGCGGTTGTGCGGATATACTTAATAACAGCGCGGATTCTGATGCGGATATACCTGTTTCAGATAGCGCGGTTGCGTACGATGTCACTGATCTTACACTGGCGGATAGGATAGCGTGCGGATGCGGATACTGTCAGTCTTATCCATGCTCACAATGGTACCGAAAGCGGGAGGGCCGCTGTATTCGCAACTGGAAAGTTTCAAAGCGGTGACCCTCCACACGTTTCTACGCCAGCGAGTTTGACCCCAACAGATGCGCGGCTCCACCCAGTATGCCGTCGTTACGCTGGACGCGTCCGCCATGACTCTTTTGCGACGGTCCAATGCTTATCTATGACACCGATGACCGCGCACTCGACAAAAACATAACTACTACGGAACATGGACAACCAAATCACGTTCGCAACTTCATGATTACATAATGAGCACAGCGCCAGTCTGATGACTGTTGCTGATCGTCTTTCACCATGACGAGATTAGAATACACAAAAGTAGGCTCTCGCTAACACCAGGGGACGCTTTACAATGTACATAAGAGCTGTGTAAGAGCGTGTATGCATGTTGCCTGTGGCCATGGAAATTAATAAATTCGTCACATGCGATGCATCATTTGCTTGCCCTGTGTCGGACAGTTTTTGCCAAATACCGTGCCTGCTGCAATGCGTTCGACTTATGGTGAATCTCTTGCTCTTGTGAACGAAACCCGGAGGTGTTTACGTGCCCGTATTCCGTCTATATTATGTTTGGTGCGATAAACGAAGGCCAGTATGATCAGACTACACAGTTTGAGAATAAAGTAAACAACGTGTATGGAGAAACCAAACTAGAACATAGTTTCAGCTGTCGATCCTTATTGTGAAGGAAAAAAAGAACTATGTTCTAGTTTGGTTTCCCCGCACACGTTGTTTACTTTATTCGTAAACTGTGTAGTCTGATCCTTATTGTGGAGGTATTTTCTCCATTTTTTTTTTCCTTTTTCATTCACTCACTCACTCACTCACTTATTGTGAAGGGGCTCATTATTTCATTCCCCGCATCTCCACCAGCAATGAGGTAGAGTATCCCCCCTGGCGATGAACCTCCACATTCATCGTCTTACAATAAAGTTGTTATTATTGTTAGTTTCAGCTGAATAATCAACTGGCGCTTTAATCGTCGATGAAGAAATTCTGCTTGAGTAGTGGCAGTTCTGCTTCGCATGTTAAAATGATACCCGCTGTTGAACAGTGATTGAGAACCATTTATAACAAACATTAAAATGTCAATGACCTCTGTACACAAGAATATAATTTGCTTCCTGCGTGAGCTTGCATTTTACCACACTATTTTTTTTATTTGCTTTTGCGGATATTGTTATACACGAGTACTAAACTTCAACCAGAAGAATCTCTTTTGCCAAATGTGTGCCACAGAATATTTGCAAAGGGAGGCACGTTTTCGTAATTGTCTAGCAGTCAACAACAACTCTCTTCGTTTACCATGACGGGTACGCACTCTGACTAAAGTAGTATATCCCCAAAAAAGAATATATATATACCTATAATGTTAACAACAAAAATAAGATGGACCATGGAATAATTAAAGTTTCCAAGCTCGAAATCACCCTTCCTCTCTCTTTCCCAGTTTCCTTCTTTCTTTTTTTTAACCACTCAAACTACTCAACATCACGAGAGACCCCTGTGACTCATGTGTGCAACGGATGCACAGCACAACGAACGGTGCATCCTGCGCTCAAGGTCAGTCGGAGGAAATATAAGGAACTTTCCATTTTAGAGCCGTTGCCTCCGCTCTTTTATTTATGTATTCATTTTTTTTCCGGCCTCACTAATACACAACCGGAAAAATAGCACGCTCCAGCCACACCACACAGCCGACTTTTTGCTTTTTCCAAACATCAAAAACGATGAGACATCCCTTGGGGTCCGTGCCCTCGCATTTCTTATCGTTACTTCAAACTTCCTCAGAGGAAAGTCAAGGAGGAAAAGTTATTGACAGATCTCCTTTAATTCGAGGGGCAGCGAAGAAAAATGTACCTTTGCTAGTATACTCCACTCAGTACATACATATTATCACATATTTACGCCCCAAGGCGTTGATTCTTTCATTCATTACTGCCAACTACGTCGTCACGCAATTAGTGGCAGGCGCGGGCGCGCGGCCAAGGCAGGACTCCGTCGAGATTTGCTCCCGGGGTGAGGGAGATTCGGGGTGATTATGGTGGTATATTCCTTCAATATTCATCACTCATTATAGCGCAATACCACAACTGGTCTGGCAACCGGGAGGGGGTAATTGAGTTAGCAGCACTATGTAAAGTGCTGCTGAACCCTCGATGCAAAAGGCCCACCAGGGGTACCCCATCACATTCCATCCATCCATCCATCCATTCTTCATTCCACCCTGCAACGCAATAGTTGTGTGAGATTGTATGATCTTGTTCATTTTCACTGTATCTTTAACGTTTTATTGTAGCTATCTATCACTAGGAGTAAAACTGATCAATGAAACTTTTTTTAGAAATATTAATTGCCTGGACATATGCATGCAGTCGGTTTTCCCACATTGCCCACCAGAGCAGAGGAAAAAAGATATATAACAATAACTACAACAAAGTCAATTTCATGATTCTCAGATGCGACGGACGTTGTATTTGGTTGGTGTTTCTGGTGAGGCAAAACTGTACGTTTACATAGTTACGAATAAGTTTTCTTGTGCGAAACCAAGTCGTGCTTCGAGGTGTTGCAACAAGGAAGTGTGTGATGTTGCTTGAATCCCTCAATATATATATGGCAATTTGTTAATAAAGTGCAAAATGTACAAGGGCAAATGTAAATAAAGTGTTGCGTTTACTGTTTGTACAGGAAATGCCCGTTTCGTTTCTCGTCGACTCTCAGCGAGTGTATTCTTGTTTGTTTTCTTTGTTTTTGTTATTGTTTTGTTTTTGTTTTGTTGAGCAAAATAACAACTGACTTTTCCCACGGAATATAAAAAAAAATTAAACACTGTAAGCCGGAAATCTTAGCAATATGGTAACATCCGCTGTACTTGACAGAACCACGAAACTCTATTCGGACATCCGAAAAAGGTCCCAACGCCCCACTTTCCAACAGCCCCGTCCCTGGAACGTGCCCCTCGTACAGGGGGACACAGGACAAAACACTGACTTCACCGCCTTGCTTGCATTCTGCTTTCATGTTCATCGTACACGATATTTCGTTTCCGATCCGATATTAGTAGAGACGGGAGAAGCATGAAAAACACAAGCAAAGCAAAAGTCTAAGACACGGAGGCCTACTAAAAATTTGGAGAGGACTGTATCATATTCCGCAACGGAAAGTAGCACAATGTGTGAGGATGGCCGAGTGGTCTAAGGCGCCAGATTTAAGCTCTGGTCCTCGCAAGAGGGCGTGGGTTCAAACTCCACTTCCGACAACAATTTTTTCGAAGTCTCTCTCAAAAATGTGCACGTCAAAACAAATACGTACACCGTAAAAACATCGCGTCCTCATAATACACCATCCCGAAATTAGTATGAAACGTTCCTGCACGTGGCCTTGACCATTTGCAGTCTGCGCCGCATAGCCTTCTATTTATATTTGGTCCAATAAAAAGTGGGGCCATAAAATGAATCAACCGTAACATACTATGAGCGTACTCACAAGACGCGACTGTTTACGATACACTAATATTGACGTTTTCTCGTCGAGTGGTCCATTCCACGTCGCATGTATAACTCGACGCTTTCGTTGAAAATATCCCAAGAATGCGTGGACATGAAAGGAGGTCATGCGAAAACAGTAAATGACCACTTGCGTTCTGCACCGCTGCACACATCAACATCTATGTGCCTCCTTCCTGCATTACACACTGCCTGTCAGAGAGGTTTCACGACAAAATTGTAAGTGCCTGTCAACAATGATTTATCCAGATCTCCCTACACCCCCTGAGCATCCCCCAAATGCTCGACGTCACCCCTTCCCTTTCTCTCCTGTGCACCCTATACGGGGAGGGCTTTGTCATTTCAGCTTTAGAAACACACGTCAGCATTCGTAAATATACATATAACCCACGTGCTTACCATTCTGTATAAATAAGTCCCTGTGAATGCAGTGTTGAGACCAGACACCTGTGTTGCCACGTGGGAAGTTATTTACGACTAACTTTGATTGACTGATTGAAAACTAGACTATTTTCATATCATTTACCTACACTACACCGACGTCATTGTGTTAATGCTTGCCAATAGTCCTCCACATTACACATTTTCGAGTGGCCTTCGCCAGTTGGAGCAGAATAGACGACCTGTGTTACGGTAGCTTAGCTCAACGTCGCGGGTTCGATCCCTGCCGAAAACGGCAGCTTCGTAGCCAGCAGCACTGTAGCCACACAAATAAGCTGACACACCTTGCGTGTAAATATACTCCCAATTACTATACAGTAGCGCGGGCAACACATCACGTGACATGGACGGTACGTCGTACCATTTGAGAGGGGGATTAAGTGGTAGATCTCGTCCTGTCCACTTCGTATGTCGTCCACGTCTTTACGCCAAACTCAGGGTAATGTCTTCTACAAGTAATATTCACAATGTTGCGCGCACTATCTCGGAGAACGTAGCTGCTTGCACAGTTGAAGTGTTTATTGTACAGCTGTTGTGTGTGTACCTCAACACAGCAGCCATGATGTGCGAACGTGTGAACAGCCGCCCACATAAATGTTATCACATACACAATTAATGGGGAAAATAAGTCAGGAAAAAAAGTACAAGCCGGAATGAGAAAATAACCGCGCACGTCAGACTAAAGCAATTTTTATAAAGAAAAATGTGCACAGGGTCTAAGTGCAATCCAAACCTACAGTTTTTTTTTTTTTTTATTCTTTCTGCGTTGGCTAATGCAATCATAATATCATTCTCTCACTACAGGCATTGTTACAAACTTTTGTCCTTGCTTTCCCGGTGTTTCTAAATGCAAGGGTCAGAATAAGCATGTTATGTGTTCGGGGAGGGGGGCGGGGGGTAATGGCAAGATCGGCTCGCCGTTGTTGGCCACACAGAAGTCAGCGAGAACAGACGGATGGAGGATGAAGGGTGGACACACGCACACAGAGACACACATACATTGGATGATGATGGGGTGGGCGATTCACCGCCGCTGAGGCGGTGGAGATGCGTAGAGGGTGCGTATGGTTTGTGCTCGACATGGTCAGATGACAGGATAGTTACTAGTCAGGAACCAGTTACTTTTTCTCGGATCATTTAGCAGGTCACGACCACTTTTTTTTATGTGCTCAGCTGACGTTTACTCGAACTGCGACGCTCCGTTAGAGAATGTACGCGTGGGTTGCAGCACTAGTCGACGGTTCT